>NC_082670.1:18886875-19202500 GCF_025265405.1 Mesoplodon densirostris
CTCTTCTCTCTAAAATATCACCAGAAATCATACTTCAGACATGGGAGAGGAGAGGTAACTGTTATACAGGGAATAGTTGATAACATACTATGGAGGTGAAGGATTTTTATGTCATTTAACTCTTTGGAGAATTTATCATTTTGTTATTACAGAACAGTGTTTTCAAAAATATTGCAATTTCCTCTTTCATTCAAAAGACGTTTATTGAGTATCATTTATGTTTCAGGCCACATGGTAGAAACATGTGGGAGTATCTGGAAAATCTGTCATCAGTAATAGCTGTGACTCTTTGCAGACTGAGGGATGTTTTATGTAGATCTTTCTTAAAATTTCAACTGTGACCAGACAGATAACCAATTACTACACATTATTTTCTAAATCATTATTTTTTAATCTATTTACTTACTGATTAGATCCATTGTTCATGGAAATATGGTATAGTCATCGAGAAAACCAAAAACACTTGAATAACTGATATGTACATTGGCATTTATCATTGGTTTGTGTGCTATCCATTATACCCATTTAGAAAGAAGGTAGGGTTAGTTAGAAAAAAAACAAAAACAAAATTTTTAAAAACAGAAATGATATAAGAAAAAAAGACCATGATAATTTTTCATGATAAATGCATAACAAAATCTAATCTTTCTAGCACATTGGTGGCTCAGGAAAGTGAGAACAATTTGAAGGCTCCCATCTTTTAGAAATATTTTATGACACTATCTACCTTAACAGGTTGGAATCAAAAGGAATAAAGTACCTGTGCAGAGATTTTCCTTAAGGCATATTTCTCCAATCCACAAATTAAATAGTAATGTGACACAAAAGAAAATAGTGATGACAGATAAAAGCTGTCACAGATAAGTATAATGTCCCAAAGCAGGACATTAAGGTAAAAACTGAGCCTTATTTTTGTATATAGGCTGGAGCAAAAGGGTTCTGTTATTACCCAGGCTATGTATTATACTTTTCCTTTTAAATAAATTCCTATATAAGACGTGTGTTGCACATGTAGACACGATACATGCTATGACAATTGTGGAATGGAATAATAGAGACATGCTTTTCAATTTTTCATAATATTTATTTTGATTTGGTCACATGAAAAAAACTTCCAGGAAAGCACTAGAGGATGGTTTTAAATTCATTCTCCTGTTGATTTTGTTGACAGTGATAATTTCTTAACTACATGGTTAAAACCATGGAATTACAAAACTGGAGGAGGATTCAGTTATCATTTAATACAATCCTCTATTTTACAAATGGGGAAATAGGGGACCAGCATGTTTCAGTGACCCTCTATAGGATCCTATGGCTAGCTATAAAAAAATTACAATCTAAAGATTTCTTTAAAGTCACAATTGAATATACTTTCTATAACATCACATTTCCTCCCTGATGTTTTGGTGGTAATGAAGTTTGATTCAGTATTTGGTGTGAAAGATTTTAGGTAATGTTCTTTCATAATGCATTGATTACTATAACATAAGATCTATGGCTTCTAGATCAACTTCAATCACAAATTGTACCAAATCTTCCTCAGTGGGTGGTAGTTCCTGGTATAAAGGGAAGTTGGTATAGGTTAAAGAGATGGTCAGAGTCACAGTGCCTGTCTTAGCTCAAGCTGCTATAACAAATTACCATAGACTGGGTGTTCTAGACAACAAACATTTATTTCTTACAGTTCAGAAGGCTGGAAAGTCCAAGATGAAGGTGCCAGCCAAGTTGATTCCTGGTGAGAACACTCTTTCTGGTTTGCAGATAGACATTTTCCTGTATTTTCACATGACAGAGAGAAAGAAAGATCTCATGACTCTTCCTCTTTTGATGAGGGTACTAATTTCACCATGAGGGCTCCACCCTCATGACCTAATCTAACCTTAATTACCTCCTAAAGGTTGCACCTCAAAATACCATCACTTTGGGGATTAAGGTTACAAATAGGAATTTTAGGAGGGACGCAAACATTCAGTCATGGAGCAAACATTCAGACCATAATAGTAGCCATAGAAGAAAATTTTCAGCATAAGTCAAATTCAGGTGGATAAAAGATACGACAAAATGCTTAATGTACAAAAGTATTGTGAATGGCTACAAAACTCATACATTCCTATTAAAACACTTCCAGCACGCTACCACAAAGCACAAATGGCCATGGATTCATAACGGGTAAGAGGACTTTCTTCTTCACTCTTGTCAAAAATTTTAAATTCTGGGCTTCCCTGGTGGCGCAGTGGTTGAGAGACCGCCTGCCAATGCAGGGGACATGGGTTCGTGCCCTGGTCCGGGAAGATCCCACATGCCACGGAGCATCTAGGCCTGTGAGCCATGGTCGTTGAGCCTGCGCGTCCAGAGCCTGTGCTCCACAACGGGAGAGGCCACAACAGTGAGAGGCCCATGTACTGCAAAAACAAACAAACAAAAAAAATATATATATATGATTCTCTTTCACCCTTTTTGAGCATTATATAAATGAAATTTTATGATATGTGTTCCTTGCTAATTTTACTCAACTTTATATTTGTGTGATTTATCCATGTTGATTTGTTTAGCTGTAATTGGTTTCTTTTCATTGCTGTTGTAGTACTTCATTGACCACTAATTTCACAAGTTATTCTAATGTTATTTTTTGTGTTGTTTGCTCTTTGGAGCCATTATGGACAATACCACCATGAACGTTTGTGTACATGTCTCCTAGTACCTGTGTGTGAAGTTGGTCCAGGCTACCTAGGTGAGAGAGGAATCCCAGAGTCATGGAGCCTCTGCATTTCCAACTTTAACTGATGATGCCAAGGGTTTCTAAAGCAAAACATGAAGACATGTTTTGCTTTAGAAAAGAGATGGGAAATGTCACGTATACTTATAGCAGTGCTTAAGTATTAAATATTTAAGTATTTTAAAGTGCTGTTGACCAGCCACTCCCAGACTTAAGCCTCATGGCTGCTTTTTCAGTGTTGACTGGACAGATCTTCACCAGTCAAGAGCTTTTCTCCCCACTGATTACTAATGAAGTTGGTCAGTAGCAGTGTACTTAGTGTATTTAGGTTAGCTGCTCAACTCTGAAGTATTCTCTGAGATAGATACTTTCCTCCATTCTTCCTCAGGTAACCAAAAAACTTCCACTGGCTTAGAGTCAGTCACTTCCCCTCATGTAATCTTTGCACTCCTTAGAATTCCTTTATATCAGACCAACTACAATTTGCTTCAGATACACAAATGAGACACCTTTTGAAAGAGTACAATCTAATTGAAACTGTCTTGAATGTCTTTATTCTAGACAGCATCTATTACAATATCTATTTTTAACTACACTTCATATTTTCCCATTTTCAAGCTGATTAAGATTAGAAGCATAAAGAAAAATCATACCTTTCATATTTTAAATATCTGGGGTAATGTAATGGACAATCCTTAAGTGATCTTAAATCTTAAAATGGTCAGCTTAAAAGATTTCATAAAAAAAAGTGAAAACACAATGAAAATTTGAGAGCACATGTATTTTCTGTCTCTTGAAACTGGTAATATAGAGGAATGAAGGACTGATCATTAAAACATGTATATTTTTTCAGAATATAAAAGGGTTCTTTTTTTTTTTCCTCTCAGCTTTGTTCAACTTTTATTTTTAAAAGTATTAATTTAAGCCCTTTCTCACATTTAAGGCAGGATGCTAAAATCACAAACGGTCAGTATTTACTGGATGTGCTATTACGTGAGTCTAGAATTCAGAATAATTTAGTACAAGCTTCAGAATCAAGTTTCATTAACAATTCTCAGTTCTCACTTGTTCTTGTTTTTTAACACTTTCAACTTGACATTATTGATTCTAGGTCATTCCTCACTTTCCCTCCAGAGAGACCACTTCTCTTTCCTCCAAGCTCACTTCTCCTTACAGCCCTACTCCTTAGAGGTCTTAATCTTTTGTTGCTGTTGTTTTGAAATTCATTGTTTATTATACAAATAACACATGAATAAATTATCACAGTGAAAAATTCGAGCCATACAGAGTCAGGCAGAATAAATGGTACAAATCACACTCTTGTCAACCATACTATCAAGTTCCTCAGCAGAGATAATCCCTTTTAATAATCCAGGGTGAGGCTTCTTATCTTTTTTCTGTTCATGTATGTATACACATATTGCTTTAAATGTAAGTAAAACCATAGTACATACCTTGTTCTGTGACATGTTTTTTCCCTTAACAATCACCTTTGGAGTTTGGTCCTAATTATTACATAGTCCTCTTTCTTTTTAATTGTTGCATAGCATTTTATGATAATTGATACTTTATATTTTATTTGAAAGTCTCCTTTTATAGATGTTTTGTTCTTTTCTAATTTTTCAATAGCTTAAAAATACACAAAACTTATGTACATGTACTATTATGCACATATGTTTCTTTGGGATAGATTATCTGGAATCAAATTCTGTATCAAAACATGCATATTTAAATTTTGATAACTGCTGAAAAATTTCTCTCAAATTATTTTGCATATCTATAACCACTATATGACAGCATCCATTTAAAAAAAATCTTTACCAACACAGAATATTAATGCTGATATTAGTCACGGTTTCGTCAGGATAATACAAACCACACCAGTTATTTTAAAAGGGAGAATACAATAGAAGGAATTGGTTAAACAGATATTGGAGGAATGAAAAGAAAAAATAACAAATAGGAAATGTAAGTCACTGCAGGAAGCAGTTACCACCTTTTTTCAATTGTAGGGAAATGAATGGAAGATATTGAGATTATTATCATCTAAAAGCTTGGAGTGTATGAACCCTACAGAGCTGGGACTGAAACTACTATAGAGGGAGTATCTACCAAGTTGGTGCTGGGACATAAAAAGCCCAGAAAACCATGCCCAGATTGCAGGGAATGTCTAGATAAACACTAAAAACTAAACTAACTGCTCTACTGGAATCAACTTCTATTTCCTGGGTGAAGAATTATAGTTGGAGCAATGTTGAGAGGTTCAGGAAGCAAACAGGAAGAAACAAATCAATCTGAGAATGGCAGCTAAACTGAAGGGAGTTCCACAGAATCTAATTCATAGATGAAATCAGTGACTACAACGGAGGAAGGTGCTAGAGCAGACTGAGCCTTATAAAGTCTCAAATCTAATAAACGAAAGCTCTCTTTCAGTACAAAGACCGACATAGAAAAATTTCTATAACTTTAATCTCATTTGAGAAAGACAGAGACAATAGGGGGAAAAGAGATCAAGATTCTGCCAACTTTTTCTATGAAGAGCCAGACAGTAAATATTCTAACCTTTGCTAGCCATACAGTCCCCATCACAGCTACTCAAATCTGCCACTGCAGCATGAAATACATCAAAGGCAGTAGGTAAGCCAATGGCTAGAGCTTCCTTCCAATAAAAGCTTATTTCTGAAAACAGATGGTGGGACAAGTTTGGTCCTTGGGTAAATGAGTGGGAAAGGGACAGAGGAGATACTTCTCAGGAAGTTTAAAGACAAACTTTTATTAATGTTTAAAGCAACAAAAGAAGGAGCTGTAAAGTACAGAAAAAATTATCCCATGTTAAAAAAAGGAAAGAAAAGGGGGGAAAAAAGCAACAGAACAGGATTTGTGACCAAATCCTATCAAAAGTTATTTGAAGACAATGAGAATAAAGTAGAGAATAATATGCCACTAGGCAGTGAAACCCCACTGAATGATATACCCAGAACACCATATATATATATGTATATACATATATATATATATACATACATATAATATATACATATATATTTTAAAATGAAAACAAATAAATATTTTTAATTCATTAATTATTAAATATCATTAATTTCATTGATCTCCTTTTAAAATATTAGATTATAGTTTTCTGGGCATATCATTCTGTGGGATTTCATTGTCTAGAGGCATACTGTGGTGATCATTTCATGGATGTATACTTACCTCCAAAACTCATTAAGTTGTATACGTTGACTATGTACAGCTTTTTGTATATCAATCATATCTCAATAAGGTGGTTAAAAAAGAAATTAAGAATAAAAAATTTAAAAATCTATAAAAACAAACATGAGAATTAGAAAAATTCAGAAATTAGGTATTTGAAAAGGGGAGGTTTGAAGAGAGGTGATTGATCCAAGAATAGGATCAGAAATTAAAGAAGAAACTTGTGAAATAAATACTAAATAAAAATAGCCTAAGAGACAATAAACAGAATTGTAATGCTTTAAGAAAACAGAAGGACATTTTTTAAAGTTACAAACACTTTTAGAGAAAGTAATAGAGATAGACAAAAAATATATACATAGGGATGGGGAGTTTCAAGGTAGTGGAAAAGGGGGCTTCACTGGTGGCGCAGTGGTTGAGAGTCCGTCTGCCAATGCAGGGGAAACGGGTTCATGCCCCGGTCTGGGAAGATCCCACATGCCGCGGAGCGGCTAGGCCCATGAGCCATGGCCACTGAGCCTGTGTGGCCGGAGCATGTGCTCCACAACGGGAGAGGCCACAGCAGTGAGAGGCCCGCGTACAGCAAAAAAAAAAAAAAAAAAAAAAAGATGGCAAAGAGTAAGACATGGAGATCACCTTCCTCCCAACAAATACATCAAAAATACATCTACATGAGGAACAGCTCCTACAGAACACCTACTGAACATTGGCAGAAGACCTCAGACTTCCCAGAAAGCAAGAAAATCCCCCACATACCTGGGTAGGTCAAAAGAAAAAAGAAAAAACAGAGACAAAAGAATAGGGATGGGCCCTGCACCTCTTGGGGGGAGATGTGAGCCACGAAGGAGAGCACAGCAACAGGGGTGCAGAGGGCAAAGTGGAGAGATTCCTGCACAGAGGATCACTGCTGACCAGGACTCACCAGCCCGAGAGGCTTGTCTGCTCACCTGCCAGGACGGGTGGGGGCTGGGAGCTGAGGCTTGGGCTTTGGAGGTAAGACCCCAGGGAGAGGACTGGGGTTGGCTGTGTGAACACAGCCTGAAGGGGGCTAGTGTGCCACAGCTAGCCAGGAAGGAGTCTGGGAAAAAGTCTTGAACTGCCTAAGAGGCAAGAGACCATTGTTTTGGGGAGCGTGAGGAGAGGGGATTCAGAGCACCGCCTTAACGAGCTCCAGAGATGGGCACAAGCCATGGCTATCAGTGTGGACCCCAGAGACAGGCATGAAACACTAAGACTGCTACTGCAGCCACCAAGAAGCCTGTGTGCAAGCACAGGTCACTATCCACAACCCGCTCTTGGGAACCTGTGCAGCCCACCACTGCCAGGGTCCCATGATCCAGGGACAACTTCCCCGGGATAACACACGGTGTGCCTCAGGCTTTTGCAACTTTACACTGGCCTCTGCCACCACAGGCTCGCCCCACATTCTGTACCCTTCCCTCCCCCCGGCCTGAGTGAGCCAGAGCCCCCTTATCAGCTGCTACTTTAACCCTGTCCTATCTAGGAGGGGAACAGATGCCCTCAGGCGACCTACACAAAGGGGCGAGGCCAAATCCACAGCTGAACCCCGGGAGCTGTATGAACAAAGAAGAGAAAGGGAAATTTCTCCCAGCAGCCTCAGAAGCAGCGGATTAAATCTCCACAATCAACTTGATGTACCCTGCATCTGTGGAATACCTGGATAGACAACGAATCATCCCAAAATTGAGGTGGTGGACTTTGGGAGCAACTGTGGACTTTGGGAGTAACTTTAGACTTGGGGTTTGCTTTCTGCATCTAATTTGTTTCTGGTTTTATGTATATCTTATTTTAGTATTTAGAGCTTATTATCATTGGTAGATTTGTTTATTGATTTGGTTGCCCTCTTACTTTTCTTTTTAATATATATATATTTTTCTTTTTTCTCCTTTTTGTGAGTGTGTGTGTTTATGCTTCTTTGTGTGATTTTGTCTGTAAAGCTTTGCTTTTACCATTTGTCCTAGGGTTCTGTCTGTCCTTTTTTCTTTTGTTTTGTTTTATTTTGTTTTTTAGTATAGTTTTTAGCACTTGTTATCATTGGTGGATTTGTTTTTTGGTTTGGTTGCTCTCTTCTTTCTTTCTTTCTTTTTTTTCTCTCTATTCTTCTGAGCCATGTGGCTGACAGGGTCTCCATGCTCCGGCCGGGTGTCAGGCCTGAGCCTCTGAGGTGGGAGAGCCGAGTTCAGGACACTGGTCCACCAGAGACCTCCCAGCCCCACATAATATCAAATTGCGGGGGCTTCCCTGGTGGTGCAGTGGTTGAGAGTCTGCCTGCCGATGCAGGGGACACGGGTTCGTGCCCCAGTCCGGGAAGATCCCACATGCCATGGAGCGGCTGGGCCCGTGGGCCATGGCCGCTGAGCCTGCGCGTCCGGAGCCTGTGCTCCACAGCAGGAGAGGCCACAACAGTGAGAGGCCCGCATACAGCAAAAAAAATTTTAAAAAAAAATCAAATTGAGAAAGATCTCTCAGAGATCTCCATTTCAATGCAAAGACCCAGCTGCGCTCAACGACCAGCAAGCTACAGTGCTGGACACCCTATGCCAAACAACTAGCAAGACAAGAACACAAACACACCCATTAGCAAAGAGGCTGCCTAAAATCATAATAAGGTCACAGACACCCAAAAACACACCTCTGGACGTGGTCCTGCCCACCAGAAACACAAGATCCAACCTCATCCACCGGAACACAGGCACCAGTCCCCTCCACCAGGAAGCCTACACAACCCACTGAAACAACCTTAGCAACTGGGGGCAGACACTAAAAACAACGGGAACTATAAACCCACAGCCTGCGAAAAGGAGACCCCAAACACAGTAAGTAAAGTAAAATGAGAAGACAGAGAAATACACAGCAGATGAAGGAGCAAGGTAAAAACCCACCAAACCAAACAAATGAAAAGGAAATAGGCAGTCTACCTGAAAAAGAATTCAGATTAATGAGAGTAAAAATGATCCAAAATCTTGGAAATAGAATGGAGAAAATACAAGAAACGTTTAACAAAGACCAGAAGAACTAAAGAGCAAACAAACAATGATGAACAACACAATAAATGAAATTAACAATTCTCTAGAAGGAATCAATAGCAGAATAACTGAGGCAGAAGAACGGATAAGTGACCTGGAAGATAAAATAGTGGAAATAACTACCACAGAGCAGAATAAAGAAAAAAGAATGAAAAGAATTGAGGACAGTCTCAGAGACCTCTGGGACAAACATTAAACACACCAACATTCGAATTGTAGGTGTCGCAGAAGAAGAAGAGAAAAAAATAGGGACTGAGAAAATATATGAAGAAATTACAGTTGAAAACTTCCCTAATGTGGGAAAGGAAATAGACAATCAAATCCAGGAAGCACGGAGAGTTCCATACAGGATAAATCCAAGGAGAAACACACCAAGACACATATTAATCAAATTATCAAAAATTAAATACAAAGAAAAAATATTAAAAGCAGCAAGGGAAAAACAGCAAATAACATACAAGGGAATCCCCATAAGGTTAACAGCTGATCTTTCAGCAGAAACTCTGCAAGCCAGAGGGGAGTGGCAGGACATATTTAAAGTGATGAAAGGGAAAAACCTATAACCAAGATTACTCTACCCAGAAAGGATCTCATTCAGATTCAACAGAGAAATTAAAACCTTTACAGACAAGGAAAAGCTAAGAGAATTCAGCACTACCAAACCAGCTTTACAACAAATGCTAAAGGAACTTCTCTAGGCAGGAAACACAAGAAAAGGAAAGCACCTACAACAACAAATCCAAAACAATTAAGAAAATGGTAAAAGGAACACACATATTGATAACTACCTTGAATGTAAGTTGATTAAATGCTCCAACTGAAAGACATAGACTGGCTGAATGGATACAAAAACAAGACCCGTATATATGCTGTCTACAAAAGACCCACTTCAGACCTAGGGAAACATACAGACTGAAAGTGAGGGAATGGAAAAAGATATTCCATGCAAATGGAAATCAAAAGAAAGCTGGAGTAGCAATTCTCATATCAGACAAAATAGACTTTAAAATAAAGACTATTACAAGAGACAAAGAAGGACACTACATAATGATCAAGGGATCAATCCAAGAAGATATAACGATTGTAAATATTTATGCACCCAACATAGGAGCACCTCAAAACATATGGGAAATGCTAACAGCCATAAAAGGGGAAACTGACAGTAGCAAAATCATAGTAGGGGACTTTAACACCCCACTTTCACCAATGGACAGATCATCCATAAAGAAAATAAATAAGGAAATACAAGCTTTAAATGGTACATCAAACAAGGTGGACTTAATTGATATTTATAGGACATTGCATCCAAAAACAGCAGAACACACTTTCTTCTCAAGTGCTAACGGAACATTCTCTAGGATAGATCATATCTTGGGTCACAAATCAAGCCTTGGTAAATTTAAGAAAACTGAAATTGTATCAAGTATCTTTTCTGAGCACAACACTATGAGACTAGATATCAATTATAGGAAAAATTCTGTAAAAAATACAAACACATGGAGGCTAAACAATACACTACTAAATAACCAAGAGATCACTGAAGAAATCAAAAAGGAAATCAAAAAAACCTAGAAACAAATGACAATGAAAACACGAGGACCCAAAACCTATGGGATGCAGCTAAAGCAGTTCTAAGAGTGAAGTTTATAGCAATACAATCCTACCTCAAGGAACAAGAAATATCTCAAATGAACAAACTAACCTTATACCTAAAGCAATTAGAGAAAGAAAAACAAAAAACCCCAAAGTTGTGATATACTAAGTTATACCCTTTATCATTATTTATAACTTATACATTTTTTATAAAACTGTATTCTATATTTTTATATTAATAAAAAACTGATTTGGGGAAAAAAACCTATAAGTCTCAATAGCTGGTTCAGATCAGTAATGGCATTCTTTGGAAATGTTACTGAAAGAGATATTTCTTTCTAAACCTATTGTCAAATTTATTAGCTATGATATGTAATAAGGAAGAATGATTTTTTTCAAAGATCCTGCTATGTTTCATTCTGTTCAGGCTACATGTAAGAAATAGAGGGGAAAAAAAGTTTATCTTCCTTTTTCCTCTGGAAGTTACAGTTGGAATAAAACTAAAGTCGAAGTGATATAGAGTTTTCACTGCTTTCCTTATTAGCTATGCAATTTCCCCTGCTAATTTCTACCCTTTCTTTTCTATATATTAAGATAATTACGGTCATTAGTATTACATGGTGGTAAAGACACTATCACGGTCATAGTTTCACATGAACATTTTCATGGTACTGAAAGTGAAAAAATGCAAAAGTTTTTCCTCAGAGAGCTTTAATATAGTGATAAGTCAGTGCCTGGCATGAGAAGGGAGGAGCAGAAGACAATGAAGAAAGAGAGTGGAAACTTTAAATGTAAATGAATGTTAATCATGAAAAACACTGATTAAAGTGTAATGATGTAAAAGTTAATCTAGCTACTGTGCAATTAACTCAAAATTACAACCATATATTGTATGTGTAATCACATACTGAGAAACATTACATTTTAAAAAATGAAACCGCTTTAACAGGATGCTTATGGGAGTCTGCTGACAGATAGCTATACCAATTTGAGAATTAACTTTTTAAGGCTAGTTCATGTTTTGTGTTCCTAATTAATGCCTACTTAATTTTTGATACATTCTATATTAAGTTCCAATTAAATGCTGTGCAAGCTCTAGGAGTGGAACAATCTCTAAACCTCAAAAACCATGTGATTTTATCATTAAATTGCTGCAAAGAATTCAACTAAGAATACCACTTTCTCACTAATACCTTAATAAATCTACCCTTGAACAAAATTAAAATAAAATGTAATTGGCTATGATGACTTAGTGAATTCAGGTGATCATTGTGATGATAGTTTCTAATTATACAGTCATTTATAAAAGTTTCTTAAGATAACTTGCACAAATATAATAATTTCTGTAAAGTCCCATCAGATGCACTTAGTTATTCCCTCATCTGTAAAGGAAAGTAGTAGAGTCCAGAGTTGAAATCCTGTCGTCCTTTACTTTCTGGAAGCTTCATTTTACCTTTCACATTTAGATCTTCAATCCATTTGGAAATGATTTTTATGTGAGGTATAGTTCAAAATTCATCTTTTAAAATATGGATATTCGATTTGCCCAACAGCATAAAATTCCAAATGACCTGCAATGATAGTGTCATCATAAATTAAAGGTCTACTTGTATCAATAACTTTGAGTTTTTTCTTGAATAAGTATTCTGTTCCATTTTTCTGTTTATCCTGCACCAATACCACACCATTTGTTTAGTACAACATTATACCAAGTCTTGATACCTTGTTGAAAAGTTTTTCTCACATGGTTCTTCTTCTTCAAGAATGTTTCAGACATTCTTGGCACATTGAATTTTAATATAAATTTTAGAATTTTTTGCCAATTCTCACACATTAAAAAATTTTGTGGGATTTTTATTGGGATTACACTGAATCTTTTAATCAATTTGTAAATAAGTGGTATTGTTGCAATATTAAGCTTTCTAATTCACAAGAAAGGCCTTATTTCCATTTATTTATATAATCATTAATTCCTTTCAATAATGTCTTATTTTTGTGTATAGAGGTCTTTTAAATATTATGTTAAATATATTTCTATGTATTTGATAGTTTTGGTACTTTTGTAAATCATACCAATTTTTTAATTAGTTTTTTAAAAATTTGCTTGTTGCTGGTTTATAAAGAATCAACTGAATTTTGTACAATGAATTTGTATCCAGCAACTTTACTAAACTTATTAATAACTAGAACTATTTTTTATTGTAATTTATCTGCGGAGCTTTTGTAATTTTCTACTAATACAACCATATCATCTGCAGATAAGGATAGTATTATTGCTTCTTTTGACTCTATAAAACTGAAGAGACAATATTGAATGAATAGGTGATACTGGGCATCCTTGCCTCATTTCCATTCTCAGGGATAAAAATGTAAATATTTTACTGTTGATAAGCAATTTTTCATAGAAGTTTTGTGGATACACTTTATCAGATAGGATATGCTTCTGTTCAAATTTAGCAGAAACTTCAAAATATTAGTCAAAGTGGTTTTTGTCAATTTTTACTTCTTCAGTGTGTAAGAGTTTCCATTCCATCACATCCTTGACAGTGTTCAGTATTGATAGTCTTTTCCTAGTTTGCTAAAAGTTCTACCATGGGTATTGATTCTTAACAGATTTTTTTTTTCCTGCATCTATTAAGATGATAATGTGACTCTTGCCTTTATTTCATCAGTCTGATGAACTACACTGATTGATTTTCAAATGTTAATTCATCTTTGCACTTCTGAAATAAGCCCAAATTTATCATGATGTACAATATTATGCTTTTTAATATATTGCTGAATTTTATTAATATTCTGCTTATGATTATTTCATCTATGTTAGTCAGTAAGATTTCCCATAATTTTCCTTTCTATGGTATCATTTCAGGTTTTGGTTTAAAGGCTATGCTGGACTCAAAGTAAAATGAGAAAAGTTGTCTCTTTTTCTATTTTTTGGAAGAGTTTTTTCAGGTTCATTTTTCTATAAATATTTACTAGAATTCATTGGAAAAACTCTCTGTGCCTCGAGTTTTATTTTAGAAAAAGTTTTAAATAAAAATCTAATAATTTTAATAGTTATTCAAGTTTCCTATTTCTTTTTGTGTCAGTTTGAGAAGTTGTTTTTTGAGAACTTTTCTATTTCGTCTTAAAATTTCAAGTTTATTGACATGGAATTTTCCATTATATCTTACTATGATGTTTTAAAAAATTGTAGGTTCTCTAGTGATGTCACTCTAACTTGACATTGGTCATTGGTGCCTTCTCTCTCACATACATGTGGCTGTGAACACACACACACACGTCACACCAGGGGTTTATCAGTTTTAATTTTAATTTTTTGAAGAGGCAACTTAATGCCTGATTGTTTCTCTCCATTGTATTTTTTAAACTATTTTATTATTCTCTGCCCTTTTATATTTCCTCTACTTTGGGGGTTTAACTGGACATATTTTCCTAATTCCCTTGATGGATACTTTTTAATTGTTTTTTTTTTTACCTCTCTTCACTTTCAATTACATGAATTCAAGACTATGTGTTTCCCTACAATCACCACTTTAGCTACATCCATTTTTAATGTTCTTTATCATTCAGATCAAAATAATTTCTAATTTTCATTATGACTTCTTCTTTGATGCATAGCTTATTCAAAGGTATGTTGTTTAATTTTCAAGTATTTAGGATTTTAAAAATTCTCTTTATGCTATTTATTTGTAGCTAAATTCCACTGTGATCAGAAAGCATAATCATTTGATTTCAATCCTTAATAACTGTTGAGACCTGCTTCATGGTCCAGTATGTGAAACAGTTTTGTAATGCTCCATGTGTATTTTCAATTATGAGCGCAGAATTCTTCACAGCTCAGTTTTTGCTTTATATATATATTTAGCTATGTTACAGAGTACATAACTTTTAGAATTACTGTATTTCTTAATTTAAACCTTTTATTATTATGAAGTGTTCTCTTTGTCTGAAATAATGCTGTTTTCCTTAAAGTCCATTTTATTTGGAATTAATATGTTTATATTGGCTTCCATTAAATTAGTTTTAACGTGTTTGATTTTTGCATTCATTTCAGTTTCAGCATTTTATATGAAGTTCTGATAAGCAACATGGAATTAGATTTTGTTTGTTTTTAATTAAGTCTGATTTTCATTTACTTTTTAACATACCCACAATTTTGCTTTCATATTACAACATTAAATTATCTTGGCCCAATGGCCTCCATGTCACCCAATCTACCACATGCTCTCCAATTCATAGATTTCTTATCATATGTTTAATTGATATTGCTGACCACTTGTATCTTGAAATTCCCTCCTTTTTGGCTTCAGATACACCATACTCCTCTGGTTCTTCTCTATACCTTCAACTGTTCCTTCAGCTGTTCTTAGGGTCTCCTTGTGCCTCTCAACTGTTCCTCCAGCTATTCTTAGGGTCTCCTTGTGCCTCTTCTTCGAACACTATGGTTTTCTAAGTGTTTGACCAGTATGGTTTTCTAAGTGTTCTGCTTTTAGTCTGTTGCTCTTCTCATTCTATTGTTCTGCTGTGAGGTATTTATATTGTGCTCATTATCTTCTCCTTGATGCTGGCAACTCCCAAACATATATCTTTATAGATTTTATTTTCCTTAATACATTTTCAGCTATAAGTACTCTATGGGAACTTTTATTCTGGACATATCTCTCTCACACAGTGCATGTAGATATGGACCTGCCAGGAGCCCTTGTTTTTCTAGAGTTTTCCTTACCAGTGTTGGATAATATTTTTATTCTGTGTCTTCTTTTGAAGTGCATACATTTCTGTCTGTTGACTTATGCTTCTTCTAGATACAAGTTGCAACTTCCTCTAAAGATTACGGTAACACATGTCTGATCTTCCCATAGGTGTTGTCTCTATATTTAAATAGAAATATTTTACCTTGTTCTATTTTTTTTCTTGCTGTTCTTAGAGCAAGTGCATTTATGTGAAGTGCTCAAATGATTCATGTGAATAAAAGGAAAATATTTGACCTCATTTAAATTCTAGGCATGGGATTCCAGATGGTCACAATTATTGCTGTGGGAAATTTTTCCCTAGAACTATTTTAAAAAAAGCTTTATTAGGGCCCACATTTGTCATCAACTTTCATGAGAATCACAAGTTTTCTGCTATCTGAAACATTTGGCCTAATTTTAAACCAAAAGTCTGGTGCACTGTAGGTGTTTTTATTTACGTAAATGATCTAAAATTATTGTTGTATGCATATTTTCAGGATGAAACATAGAAAGTTCTCCTGATTTTAATAATATAGAGTTATAGCCTGATGAATAGATTACTTTAAATAAGTATAAATTGATTTAAGTCTCCTAATTATTCTCCTAGATATCCTCTTGCTACTACCTCAAACAAATCTCTATTAAGAAGTAAATTTTGGGCTTCCCTGGTGGCGCAGTGGTTGGGAGTCCGCCTGCCGATGCAGGGGACACGGGTTCGTGCCCCGGTCCGGGAAGATCCCACATGCCGCGGAGCGGCTGGGCCCGTGAGCCATGGCCGCTGAGCCTGCATGTCCGGAGCCTGTGCTCCACAACGGGAGAGGCCACAGCAGTGAGAGGCCCGCGTATCGCAAAAAAAAAAAAAAAAAAAAGGGCCTCCCTGGTGGCGCAAGTGGTTGAGAGTCCGCCTGCCGATGCAGGGGATACGGGTTCGTGCCCTGGTCTGGGAGGATCCCATATGCCGCGGAGCGGCTGGGCCCGTGAGCCATGGCCGCTGAGCCTGCGCGTCCGGAGCCTGCGCGTCCGGAGCCTGCGCGTCCGGAGCCTGTGCTCCGCAACGGGGGAGGCCACAACAGTGAGAGGCCCGCATACCGCAAAAAAAAAAAAAAAAAAAAAAAAGTAAATTTTTTTTTTTTTTTTTTTTTTTTGCGGTACGCGGGCCTCTCACTCTTGTGGCCTCTCCTGTTGCGGAGCACAGGCTCCGGACGTGCAGGCTCAGCGGCCATGGCTCACGGGCCCAGCCGCTCCGCGGCATGTGGGATCTTCCCGGACCGGGGCACGAACCCGTGTCCCCTGCATCGGCAGGCGGACTCTCAACCATTGCGCCACCAGGGAAGCCCAAGAAGTAAATTTTTTATTAATTACTATTGAATGCTGAGAAAATGTTCTAAGGCAATTATTTCTTTGTCAGCCGGACCATTGTCTAATCTTCCTTTCAGCTTAAATGAACTATACTAGAGCAGGGACTTGTTTTATTGACCATAGTAACTCCCAATAACTAGAATGTTCTCTACTATGCAATTAGCATTAGTAAAAGCTTGTAAAAAAGAATGAATATTAGCATCCTAAGAAAAACAAAAAGAATACCAATGTTAGAAAGATCTTAAGAGGTCTGTTTACCAGGAGGTTTAACATAAAATTTTATTTTTACTTTTATTATGTCAGTTGACTAAGTTGATGAGGGAAAATGGAAGGAGAAAGAAGATATTTTACATAGCTTCATATCATCCATTCCCCATCAGATAAGGACACTAATATTCATTATTAGTTTCTTGAGATGAAGAGTGAGATTATGCTATATTAAATTAAAATATGACCTTTTTTTTGACAATTGATCTGAGAATTTTGACCTGGTTGGCTGGATATCTATAATAATGGGTTAAGGATAAAGGACAATTAACCAGGTCTTTGTGAATAATGCTGGATTATCATAGCCCTTTGTATCCCCAGAGAGTCATATTCACAGTATTAACAGAAAATTCATGGTCTTTGTCACCTCATAAACCTGGTTTAAATTCTTTCTATATTCCTTTCCTGTTGAGTGAACGTAGCCAACTTACATAAGCTCTTTGCAGGTCTGCTAAAAAATTGGGTAAATAAGACTAACCTCAAATGGATTTGAGCTGATACACGACAAATGTGGACATTCCAACTTACCCCATAGGGAAAATGCTCTATTCAATTAATAATCAATAAACATTTGTTGTAAAGAATATGATTGGGAATTCTCCCAATGAACCTATCTCACGTGTTCCCAAGTGCTTTGTCACTAGGCATATATGTGAGGTGCATGTTTGATTATGACATCAAGAATTGATATCTCCACATCATGCAAACAATATAAATAAACATTTTACTGACCTTTTATCAGGTCCTCATTTCACATAAAACTAACTTTCTACTACTAACTTCTGGTTATATATTTTCTCTTTGTCAGTGGAAGCCCAAAGAGATTGAATTTGTACATTAAGATAATATAATTAAAGATAATTAAGTAACTATAGAATGATTATTCAGGCAGAATCATTCTAAATAGATTGCAAAGGGAAATGAGTACAAGGAAAATATTAGAACAAGGAAGTAAGAGTCAAAAGTACACCTAATATGTTTTATCAGTATTCATATGTTCAATGTCCTGGTTTATTTCTAATAGAAAAAGTCCACAAATATCTATATATCCTTTTCTACTATTTTATAGATAATTCTATACATCGACTTGGTGGGCTTGGCATCTGGATGGGTAGGATTTGCATGAGAAATGCCAGAATAAAAGTCTCCTTTGTTAGTATCTTCAACAACTTTAAAACTGGACTTTGACATCTCAGCCCTTGTTAAGAAAGACTAAGAACCATGGTATAAAGAAGAAATCATTAGGCAGTTCCATATGTCTGTGAGTGGGAGGAAGCACTTTTATTAATAAACAGGTCTTTAGCCTCCAGGGCCCATTTCCACAGCAGTCAATTCACTTAGAAAAATAAAATGTCATTTAATTGGCAGGAAAATTGCTTAAATTTTGTATGACAAACTCTAAGAAATATATTCTGTTGATGGAAAAGAAAGAGAAAGGATATAAATTAAATGTTAATTAAGAGGATGATTAAAATGTAATCATATACAAAATTCATCTAGCTCCTTAGTAACTGACACAAAATTATATAAATTTGGGATATGTAATCACAATCAAACTAATATTATAAATTTAAAAAAATAAATTGCTTAAAATTGATGCTTAGGTTCCATTGTGTTGACAGCTATCTACTGACTCTGTAGAGAACACTAATTTGATAGGAATGACTTGCAGTTAAAAGTCAGTTCAGATTTTAGGTTAATTGGCATCCACTTAACTTGTGAAGTCTACCTTGTTAAATATAAATTTTAAAAAATTAATGCCAATAGAAGTGAGAAAACCATTTGACACAAGGCAGCAATTAATTATATAAAGCCAAAATTCAAGATTCTAGAAGTTGGTAAAGATGTAGACTCCTTTACTTGCCCTTGAACTTACAAATCAATCATATGTCAAAATGAAATGTAGTAAAATAACCTGCCATAGTATAAGAGGGAAATCAGAAAATCCAGGAGAAATGGAAGTACAAAGATTAATATAGAAATGAATTAAATGATGAAAAAAAGACAGATACCCTCAAAAATGTTGAATTTATTATTGTTTAGCATCTATGAAGATTCTTTCATCTTTTATGCAACATGCTTTTGTTAATATTGTTATATTACATAGCTAAGTATATTCTAATCTAGAGGATGATGTTAGTGAAAAGCTTTAGTACTGTTTTGTAATAACATGACTCTTCCCTCCCTCTTTATTTTCTGGCTCTTCTATATTTCAACTCAACACAAGTTCATTCATGGTCTCTTGAATTTGAAGCACTGAAGTGTTATAGGGGATATCTATCTCCTAATTCAACTGTCTATGTAATTGACATTTGAGAGGGTTTAACAATTACTAGAGGACTTTTTCTGCTGACAATTTCTCAAGGACAAATAGGGACAAATGCAAGCAAGACTAAATCAGGAGAGATGGTCTGGAGCCAAGAATATCAGGGCATTGGTTGAGGGTGTCCAAGGGAACACAGAATAGTAGAATATAGAATCTAGATGGAGTTTAGGGATCCAAAAGTGATGGGGTTTTTATTCATTTTGATGTTGCCTTAGGGCCATGAGGTTGGGACAGGTTAAAGAATTTATGAAATGGACAGATTTGAAATGACAATTAGGGCAAATAGAGTTCTATCCCCTAAGGAACTCTCAGGGTAATGGTGGACATGTGATCACCCTTGTCCTGCTTTGTTCAAGCCTCAGTCTGCTTGAGGATAGATCCTAGCTCTGAACCTTGCTCCATTCGACTTTGGACAAATTACTTGAATTTTCTGCCATCATGTTTAAAATGGCAGGGACTTCCCTGGTGGCACAGTGGAGAAGACTCAGTGCTCCCAATGCAGGGGGCCCGGGTTCAATCCCTCATTAGGGAATTAGATCCCACATGCATGCCACACCTAAGAGTTCACATGCCACAACTAAGGAGCCTGCGTGTTGCAACTAAGGAGCTGGCAAGCCACAACTAAGGAGCCCGCCTGCCACAACAAGACCTGGTGCAACCAAATAAATAAATAAACATTTAAAAATAAAATAAAATAAAATGGCAAAGATGGTGATTAAGAGTCTGAGAGCACAAAAAACCATCTTGTATGATCCAGAAAAAATGAGAACAGAACACTGAGAACACAATTTCAACCTGAACAGGCTCCAAAAATGCTTCAAATAATAATATCAAAACATAAATATAGCACAGAAAAAAATAAATCATTCAATATTAACATCTCTGAAAAGTTTCCATATTTAAAAGGAAAAAAACCCCTGCATCAACAAAGGAATGAGAATAAAGCTGACATAAGAAGTCTCATTGACAACTTGGCGATATGGCAGTTAATAGGTGTTGGGAGTGGGGAAGATGTCACTCTAATGCACTGAGGGAGAATTATTTTCAAATTAAAATTTTATACCCAGCCAAAAGGTTAGTCAAATGTGATAGCAAATGCATTCTTAGATATACAATGACTTCTCACATATCCTTTTATAAGGAGTATATTAAGGAGCTTCTCTAGGAACAATAAGGGAAGAAATCAAGAAATAGAAATCCAAGGAGAAAGAAATGGTATAGACAATAACAAGCAAACCATATAATTCAATCAATCAAAAATGGCTCTAGGGAAGAAAGGTGGGAAATTTTTTAAAAAGGAAATATAGAATACAAGAGTGGATAAGAATCTATATATCTATTTCTATATCTATATTTTATATATATACTCCAATTTAAGAAGAAAAAACCTAATTAGAGCAATATAAGCAGGAAAGACGCTTAATAAGATATAAATCCATTTTTGATAAAAATATGTTTATTAAACTAGGATAAGAATAAAAATTCTTTAATCTGATATAGGACATCTCACAACAACTGTATACATATGGTTCATAATAATGGGAAATGGTAGAGACATTCCCTTTAAAGTCATGACAAAGGCAATAAAATCCAGAGTCACCTCTTTTTTCAGGACATAGCCAGTGAAAGACAAAAGAAAAAGAACTATAAGTGTTAGAAAGTAAGAAAACGTTTTATTACTCAGTGCTGATTTGACTGTATACTAAATAAAAACAAAAATATACAGGTAGATTATTAGAACTAATAAGAATAACATAGAAGCCAAGGCCATGAGGTAGAAAACACAGGAGAGGGAAGGAAAGAGACAGAAACACACAGGAAGTAGGAAATCTTAATTCACTTCTTTCAGTATGTGCCAGATTAAGTAGACAGGTAAGGGTATAAAGCATTTTTATCATGTAATTAATATAGTTCCCATGATCATTATATTAAATTCTGCACCCTGAAGTAGAGAATACACATTCTAGTTTCCATGGAACCATTATAAAAACATGCCATACATTATGCTGTGTGAAAAACCTTAATACATTTCAAAAAAATATGGAAGACAACTGTCTTAGTCATTGAGGGCTGCTACAAGAAAACACCATGGAGTGGGTGGCTTAAAAGACAAACATACATTTCTCACAGTTCTAGATGCTGAGAGGTCCAAGATCAAGGTGCCAGCTAATTAAGCTTCTGGTGAGAGCCCTCATCCTATCTTGCAGATAGCTGCCTTCTCTCTGTGTCCTCATGTGGTGGACAGAGAGAGAGAGAGAGAGAGCCTGCAGTCTCTCTGGTCTCTCTTATAAGGTCCCATCATGATGACATCACCCTCATGACCTTATCTAAACCTAAATAACTCCCAAAGGCCCCACCTCCAAACACTATCACATTGGGAGTTAGGGCTTCAACATGTGAATTTTGGATACAAACATTCAGTCCATAATAATAACATTCTCTGTTCACAGTGCAATAAAACTAAAATTTAATAACCAAACATTAAAACACTTACTTATCCATGGGAAAATTTAAACGTTCTCCTTTAAATTCCTTTGAATGAGAGGCTATTCAAGCTGGGTATGCAAAATATTGAGAAAATATCAATAATGAAAATAGTATCTGTAAGAACATACAACATACAGCCAAAAACTACACTCAAAAGAAAATGTATAGTATTAAATTCATCAGTTAAAATTAAAATTAAGTATGTGAATCAAACATTTAGAAAAAGAAAAAAATGATCTAAATGAAAGAATAAAAGAAGACAAAAGGAAGAAATAAATGGATAAAAACAGATATAAATAAGTTAGAAAACAGAAAATTAGTAGGATAAAAATGTTAATTTTTTGAAAAAAATACACCCTCAGCTAAAGTAGTAAGGAATAAACAGATGGTGATGGGGGGAGGGGTGGGAGAAGGAGTGGGAAATATGTCAATCAACCACATAAGAATTTTTATGTAGAAATAACCATCAGATCTAGAGACATTTAAGGAACAATCCTAAGACAGCGTTTTAAAAAACCTTTACAATTACGTCAAAACCTTATTAAAATGAATACAGTCTCAGAAGTTATAAACAGAGCCATTTCCACAGAAAATTTCTATAGAAGGTAGGGAAACTTTTCAACAAGCTAGTTTCTCCAACATCCCAGGCCAGAATGGTATCATTTTGAATTCTATAATACCAAAACTTTTAAGAGCAGATGATTCCAGTGCCATTTGAACTTGTCCAGAAAAATAGGAAAAGAAGTAAAGCTTCCCAACTTTAAAAAAATCATATTAATAGATCTAAGAAAAAAAATCATGAATATCTCTGTATATGCTGAAAAAGGATTTGAAAAATTTCAAACCATTTTTTTGGTTTCAAAACACAATTATGTCTTAAGATGTTAAATTATACGTCCATATCAGCATTAAAAGCCAGCTCCATACTTAATGGAAAACATTAAACATAGTCACACTAAAGTCAAGAATAAGGCAAACTGCCAGTATCAGCATGAATATTCAGCTTTGTTCTGCATGTACTAGCCTCTAGGCTATTTGAAATTACCATGAGAATAAAGCTACAGGAATAGAATTAATAAATTAAGATACAAAATTTATAAGATTAAATTTATAAATTAAGTTCATATTTATCCAAAAAACCCTTATATTCAAAAAGATATAAGGACCCCAATATTCATTGCAACATTATTTACAATAGCCAAGATATAGAAACAACCTAAGTGCCTTTGATAGATGAATAGATAAAGAAGATGTGGTATATATATATATATATATACACACACACACACACACACACACACACACACACACATATACATACAATGGAACATTACTCAACCATGAAAAAACCATCTGTGACAACATGGAAGGACCTAGAGGATATTATGCTAAGTGAAATAAGTCAGACAGAGAAAGACAGATACTGTACGACTTCACTTATATGTGGAACCTAAAAAACAAAACAAAAGAACAAACATAACAAAACAGAAACAGACTCATAGATATAGAGAAAAAACTAGGGGTTGCCAGGGGGAGGATAGTGGGATGGGTGAAGGAGGGGAAGGGAATTAAGAGGTACAAACTTCCAGCTATAAAATAAATATGAGGATGTAATGTAGAACATAAGGAATAAGGTCAATAATACTGTAATAATTAATGTGTATGCTGACAGATGGTAACTAGACTCATAAGGGTGATCACTTCATAATGTGTAAAAATATTGAATCACTATGTTGTACACCTGAAACTAATATAATATTGTAAGTCAACCATACTTCAATAAAAATATCAGTTGTTCATATATACAACTGGCATTCAGTTAAATTCTATAATGAAAAATAGATCCCATTTATAATAGCAACAAAAAGATAAACTTCTTTGAAATAAACTGAAAAGGTATGCAAGACCCATACAAGGAGAACAAGAGACTTGAAAAAATGAGAAAGCACACTATTTTCTAGTTTTGGCAGAGGTAACATGGTAAAAAATATATCAGGTCTCCATAAATTTACTTATGAAATTAATGTGATTTCAGTAAAATACTATTAGTGTTTATTTTTTTCAGTTTTTTTAGCCAGCAAATTTATTTAAAGTTTTATAATATCAGAGAATCATTGAAAGAAAGAAGAGAAACCCTGGAAAATGGAGGCTAGCCTTACCAGATATTAAAATATAATACAAAGCATTAATAGCTAAGAGTGTGGTAACGATGCCTGGATAAACAAACCAATGAAACAGAAAGTCTGTTGGAATTTTATAGAAAATGGACTTGGGGTCCATTTGGTATAAAATACAAAGAACATCTCAAATTATTGGGGGAAAGATGGAAAAGATAGCTAAAAAAAGGAGTAATGACAATATTCGTAACCTGTACTTACACTTGGATGAATTCCCAGTGAATCAAATGTTTAAAAGAAAAAAATGAAGCAATAAAATTAGTAAAACAGAACAAGGAATAACTCATTGTAAACTTGGAGTGCAAAAACCTTTAAATTATGACCCCAGATTCACAAACCATAAAGGAAAAGATTGGTAAAATTGAATATTTAAATATTGAAATTAAAAAAAAACCCTTCTAGATGGAAAACAGCAGCAACAACGACAAAATAACCCAACCTATCAATATAGTAAAGGAACAATAACAAAGATAAACTAATAAAACTTTTTTGCAGCTCACATCACAGACAAAATTTAATTCTTAATGTATCAAAAGCTCCTACAAATTTAAAAGGAAAAGAACGATACTCCAATAGAAAACTGAATAAAATATATAGAGAGATATATTAAGAAAAAGAGCTAAAAGATGTTAAACCTTATTCATAATAAAAGAAATGTGGATAGGAGACACCAATTTTCACATATCAAATTAGCAAAAGTGCAGAAGTTAAATGACTTACTCTGTTGACAAGGACACAGAATCAGGGACCTCCACGTGTTTCTGGTAAGAGTGCAAATTCTTACAAACCTGATGGAGAGCAGTTTGGAAATATCTATTCAGTATTAAAACATATACATTTCACACATGTGACATTACCTATACAAAGCAATTTTGGCAGCACCATTTCTAATTGCAAAAGATTAGAAACAACTCAATGTTCATCTACAGTGGACAAGTTAAATAAATGATTGTGCATTCCATACATAGAATACAGTTGAAAATAAAAATGATAAATCTCTTCTATAGGCTGATACAGAATTATCGGCTGGGAACATTGTTAAGTGAAGATGCAAGAAACAGAACAGTGCATACCGTATGCTATCTTCTGGTGGGTGACAGGGAAGGTGAAAAAATAAGAATATATTTGAATTTGCTTATCAGTTCAGAAATAAGTGTTGGAGGGACAAACAAGAAACAATTATAATGACTCTCTGAGCACAGGGATGTCAAGAGAGGGTTTGCTTGGATGTTAAATAGGGCTGAGAAAGAGAGAGTCACTTAAATGTGTGAATCACGTAAATGTATCACTTATTCAAAAAAATTATTAGAAACCAAATATAGCAATATACATGGGATAAATGTTATAACTGAGGTACACCAAGTGCCAGAGAAATGGTGATGAGGGGCTATTCAATTATTTCTAGCTGCTAGGAAAGTTTGGTGACATAAAATCCTAATGGCATTGCTATTGAGTCTAGAATTTTGCATAGAAATCCACCAAGGAAACAGGGTGGCAGGAGTGAAAATGCATTGCAGACATTTAAGGTGATCGAAACCTTACGTAGACATGCCTGGGTTCGTGGAACCTGAAGGTTTTCCAGCCTGACTCTGCCCACAAATCCTGGTGAATAAGAAATCCTCAGCCGCCTCTGAATGAAGCACATAGAAAGTCTACCTGGCTTTAGAAATATCAGTCTTCTATGAGTACAATCTTTATTCTTGTGAGATGAATACCAAAAATAAGACAAGATTTGGCAAAAAAAAGTTAGATCTTTATTTATATAGAAATTATAACAATGAGTACATCAAGGTCCAGATTTTGTCTACAAAATCACTAAGGTAAACCGCTCAATAATATGAAATGTTCTGAGTTCTTTTCCCATGTCTGTGATAAATTTAAGGCTGAGCAATATTTATTTTCCCCCTCAGTCCCATTTATGATGAGTTTGCCAGATGATGGAATCAGTTCCAAATCATGGAATAACCTTCCATCTATTATCCTCTTTCAAATTCCACAAATGATATCTCAGCAAATCCTACCTATCATACCCTTTCTAAAATCTTCTTATCACTTTCCCTAGCTTTGCACATTCCCACGGCTACTACCTTACTTTGCTACCTCAATAGCTCCCATCCAGACCCTTCTCTCATTTTTACTCATCCAAATTAATAATATCCTAATGCATTTTCCTTTCTCAGTTTTCTTCATCTTTCCATTTGAGAACACTGTCATAGGAAATTGTAGGGAGACTGATGACGTTATCAGGCTTACGTATTTTTCTGAGGCACCCAGTGACTTTATTGAGACACTTTCTAAATTCTTTTCCCACACAGATTTTTTTTTCTTGTATTGACTGCAGCACCAATGACTAGGAATGCCTCATAAACTTGGACTCTACTACTTAGAAATGTGTTACGATTCAGGTAGACATAGAGCTAAAGTTCTCTTTGTAACTTCTTATGTAGAATTTTTTCCAAGAAAATTAACAGTATCATCAAGACTGCCTGGGTAATTTCTAGGCTATTTAAGAGAACAAATTGTTCTCAGGCATTGGTAGGCAGTGCAGAAGAATCTATTTACATTTAAATTATTTCCTAATTACAAATCATTATTGGCTATTAACTAAGAAAAGTCACTTAAAGACAACCACTAAGCAACGCTTTGCTAGACTTGCTCTAATTATGGGGACTGGAGAATAATAAAACCAAGATTAAAAATAGTTCAAAATCCATATTTCTTTTCATCAATTCAAATACACCTCCCCTCATTTCCACTAAGCCAAATGCTTGCAGTTTTCTTGGACCTACAAAATATCTCAGAACAAAATAACACATATAAGAGGAAGGCTGATCAATTGTCTGAATTCCAGAAATCAGTTCCCTCAAGGTTACTCCCCAACTAGACTCTTTCCCTGGATTTTTCAAAGCCTATAATCAAGGAGGTAGAACAACACAATCCCAGAAAAGACAGCTGCAGGCATAAGCATTTGTTTTCACTTTGAAAACATGTTTTGGGCTCCTGTACAAGTCTTTCCAGAATTACTCAAAGATTTCAGAACAGAAGAGAAACAATGGCCCAAATTACATTTGATTTAGCACATATTTCTTCCAGTCTGGACAGCCAAAAATCAGAATAGATATCTCATCATCTACCATAGAGGTCAATGTAATGAAAGAAGGAAGAGAGCTCTGCTTTAGTCCTGTAATTCTATACAGGAGCATATTATTCCAACAGATTTCAGTGGAGAAAAGAGGTGTCTCAGGTTCCATGTCACAGAAAAAATATAGAACTGAAATAAAATTCTGGTTCTGACATATATACTCCTTCCTGTGGCAAGAGTCATGCTTACTTTACAGAACTGGTGAAAATGATGAGACCTAATTCTTTATTTAAGTGGTTTGCACACTGTGTAGTACTCTCTAAAAACAGGTGATATCAATACTGGCTGCCAGTGGACACTGCTAAACATACAGACCAAGAATGACAAGCTAATTGATAGGACTTGGAAATTATCTTCTCAGGTGGTTGTATAAAGACATAACAAGATATTTCTTAAAAAGGGAACGCAATATGTGCTCTATAAACACGTTACATGAAAATTGTGTGCATGCCATATCCAAGATCGCATTTGCACTAATATATTTCTATAGATTTGGTGGCATGAGAGTGTAGGGTGGATGAAGAATGACCACATGGAAGTAAGTGATTTCTAATGTTTAGCTGCTGTGCAGAGTGGTGGGTTCGCCCTTCTTTGATATATTACTAAAACAGTCAAACAGATAAATAGCACCAAGCATGGCCCAATAAAAATCTGTCATGGATGAAGAAGTAGGTTTCATCCAATTCTGTTCACCTGACAGGCCCTTATAATATGTCAGCAAATTATTTAAGAAGGGTATTGTTACTCTTATCTACCTTTCAACTAAGCTCAAGAAAGTCATTAGTGTCTGTCAACTGTCAATAAAGCATTTGAATTTCTTGAACTCTTTGATTCCTTTACTAGAGATCCCGTGCTTCTCAATGTCCCCCAAATAGACTAGCAGTTGTAATAAGCTAACAAATACAAGGCCTTCATGGTGGCACAACGAAAATGAACTTCCCTAATGAATGTTCTAACTGTTCTGTGTCTGAAGGCATTAGTCCCTATTTGGGTCTTCAGCCTGAGAATAAAACATCCTGTGAATCCTGTGAATTCAGTCAATTGGATCAAGAAAAACTCTTTAATGAAGTCATGAGTTAAGCCAGTGGTTTTAAGTAATTTAGCAAAACCATCGATTGAATGACCAAATAAAAAATTTGCTTTCAATAGATTCTGTTGACAGAGTGGGTGTTGTGCTATTTAGCCTATTGGTGATTATGTGCCAAATACTAGCACCATGCACTCATGTGCCTCTATTACAGACATTGTAAGGAATAGCAGGACAGAGAAGAATGCTATTACGCAGAGTTCTCATAAACTCTCTGAATAGATCCTTCTTGGCTTTTGGCTGCCTGATTTGGTCCACACACTCAAGGCTTGTGGGTGTTTTTATTTTCCTCCTTTTTTGCCTGAGATCACCTGGCTTCAAAAACATGACCCTCAAATAGATAAGCAACAAGGATATATTGGATAGCACAGAGACTTACAACCATTATCTTTTAAAAAAAATTTTATTGGAGTATAGTTGATTTACAATGTTGTGTTAGTTTCAGGTATACAGCAAAGTGAATCAGTTATACATATACATATATCCACTCTTTGTTTTAGATTCTTTTCCCATATAGGCCATTACAGAGTATTGAGCAGAAGTCCCTGTGCTATACAGCAAGTTTTTATTAGTTATCTATTTTATATATAGTAGTGTGTATATGTCAGTCCCAATCTCCCAATTTTAACTGTTAATGGAGTATAATCTATAAAAGTACTGAATCACTATGCCGGACACCTGAAACTAATATAATATATAAATCAACTATACTTCAATGAATTTTTTTAGAAAGCAAACAAAAAAACCATGACCCTCAAAATAATTGTGAATCTATTCAATTCAAGAGATAACGAAATTATTTTTATCTGACTCATTTGTGCTCAGTGCTTGTGCAATTATTTCTAAAGCATTCCTTTATATTAGCTTTCATAAATTTTTGCAATATATAATGTTAATCTCATTCCAACAAGTGGCTGGGGTGACAGAATTTTTAGGACGCAGTCTATTCAAATATTGTGAAATAGGCACTGGAAGCTAGGAAGAAACATGAAACAAAAACCAAACCTAGCCTTCTGGTTGTCTGTACGATCACCAAGTAGAAGAGAGAGACACACTCTAACTCTTTGCCTACACCGTAGCCAAGATTGAAAGATAGTTCTAGAGTATTCAGCTGCACTGTCAAGCCCAATCCTTCATGGGACTGAGACTTAAAAATGCCCTGCCAGCGGGGCTTCCCTGGTGGCACACTGGTTGAGAGTCTGCCTGCCGATGCAGGGGGCACGGGTTCGTGCCCCCGTCCGGGAAGACCCCACATGCCGTGGAGCGGCTGGGCCCGTGAGCCATGGCCGCTGACCCTGAGCATCCGGAGCCTGTGCTCCACAACGGGAGAGACCATAACAGTGAGAGGCCCTCGTACCGAAAAAAAAAAAAAAAAAAAGCCCTGCCAGCAATCTTCTGAAGGAAGGAAAAAAGAATGTTTATAGTATTTCCTTTTTGGAGCTTTGTAATGCACAGACTCTTGAAAGGCTCCGAGAAACCCTACATAAAGAAGCCTGCTAACTTTTATTTAACCCAGAATCTTTCTGAACATGTTTGCAATGTAATCCTAATTCCTCTGGAAATGGAATCCTAATTTATCAAATTCCCATGACACTGCCTTTTGTTGGAATGCATTTTGGGAAATACGGGTTTATACATAGATGATTTATACTCCTTAATATGATAATGAGAAAGTGTGAGAGGGAGCACTTGGTATGGGCAAACGGAGAGGTAAATAGCAGCAAGTGGACAGCCTACAGATGCTACTGGTGAGAGAACCAATTAGTAAAACAAGACCATCATTTCTGCTGAAGAACAAATAATTGTTCTAATACTTAGTCATTGACATATTGTGTAAATGTATATGAAAATTTTAAGAGATTGCCAGAAATGCAAGATTGTATAAATAGAGCAGCCTTTTAAAAATATGAAATGATGTACTCCCCCTTAAAAAAGAATGAAATCTTGCCATTTGCAACCATATGGATAGACTTGGAGAGTATTATATAAAGTGAATTAGTCAGACAGAGAAAGACAAATACTGTATGATTTCACTTATATGTGGAATCTAAAAAATAACCACAAACTAGTGACTATAACAGAAAGGAAACCGACTCACAGATATAGAGAACAAATTAGTGGTTACCAGTGGGGAGAGGGAAAGGGGGCGGGGCAAGACGGGGTAAGGGATTAAGAGGTACAACTATTATGTATAAAATAAATAAGGTACAAGGATATATTGTACAACACAGGGAATATAGACAATATTTTATAATAACTATAAATGGAGTATAACCTTTAAAAATTGTGAATCACTATGTTGTACACCTGTAACATATAATGTGGTAAATCAACTATACCTCAATTTTAAAAATATGAAAAGTATTCTTCCTTTTTCTAGAAAATTTTGTAAGAATGTCTTTGAAGAGTTGATCCAGAGAGAAATACTCCCCTCTTCTTTCTTAAAACTCTTGATTTTTGTGCCACGCCTAAGTAGTGACATTTCTCTTTTGTGCCTCTTCACGTCCATGCTCTGAGGGTTTCATACGGCTCACTTCTCTTGTCTCACTAACATCCTCCTCTTAGGGCAGCCATGGTCCATGGTAATGGAGTGTGAAACTAGCATGCTCTGGTCCCAGAAGGAATGCTGGGAGCACCAAGGAGAATGTCAAGCACTTCATTTGACACTCTCTCTGTACATCTTGCATATTTATGTAAGCCACTGAATAGAATGCAAACAAAGGGGTAGATGGTTAGCATATTTTTGGAGTAGTTGTTTCTTTCCAAAGTAGAGATTTAATGTCAAGGCTCTTCTTGGAATTTAGGGCAAAAATGAAACGGATGGGAAATGTGTCTTGTGTAAATGCTGTAAATATTTAACATTACAAATGCGTATCTATGAATCACAAAACAATATGCCAAATTAAAACTGCTTATTTATTCTTTGGCCAAAGATTGATTTTCCTGAAGTATGAGGACTGGTTGGAAGAGTTATGAAGAGGGGAGAGAGTGGGTGTGAAAGAGAGAGAGAGAGAGAGAAGGAGAGAGGGTATTTTCTCTTTATTAATTTATATTTTCCATGAGAAAAGCATTCCACTTCTGACTCAGAGAGAGAACAACTGAGAAGATTATCCTTCCTGGAAGCAAAGAGTTGATGTGTTTAATAATAAAGGGTCTATGTCTGCCACAGAACTGAAAACATTCTGAATGTCTACTGCAAGGAATAACTTCTTCACAAACCTTGACACTGAAAATTCTCTATCCTGAATCAAAAAATATATATAAATTGTCATATATAAGCACAGTACTATAGGCTTTCATAAAATAATTTAATAATAAAGTAATAGCTATAACTCGCATTGAAATGACAGTGTAGGCATCATTGACAGATGGTAAATACACACTGGGTGAAAATTGGGTGATCATATATAATCATACAAATGAATGCATAGACTGCCCCTTAACTCCTGCAGCTCTGATAATTTTGCTGTAGCTCTCTCTCCAAAGCAAGCATTCAACATATCATAGCCCAATTTTCCCTTTTTTCCCAAGGCTCTTTCACTAGCATACTTGTTTGAATGTATTATTTGAAAATTACAGAGAAAAACTTGGTTCTCTGAAACATGTTGAGATCATGAGATAATAAGAATGACTGGGCTAAATTGCATTAGGATTTAAATGGTCAACTGAGCATTCCCATCAGGGAATCTGCAGGATGTTTTGACATACACTGGGGTTCAAGGGTGGCAGCAACAGTATCTGAGGTCTTAAGACTCTGGGTGTTTTTTTTTAAAGTGATGAGACTTATAGTGATATAATTGGAAAGCCAAAAGCCGTAGATCACGTAGGTCTGAGCAAGCAGTCTAAGAGTATATATTCACACTGTGTCTTTTCTGGGATATCTAGACTATCTTAGCTTGAAGCTAAACTCATATGTAAGCTGTAGATCATGATCCTTTATATCCTTCCATTCAAGCAATATCTGGGAATGGTCTTCCCAAAATATAGATTGGAAATGACAATCATAGCTAAATGCCCTTCCAGCTATGATGCTACTTTCCTTCTGTCACCATTACAGGAATTTTCTTGCTCAAACACATTTCTGTTTTTATTAAGTAAATAAGTAGATATTTATTGCTTCGTGGTTAAGAATACTTGGGTTTAAGACATTACTTCTCTAGGTAATCTGTGTATGAGCTTTGGGAAAGTTATTTTTTCCTCTTTAAACCTATTTCTCCATCTGTAAAATATGGGTAAAAGTACCACCCATTTTACGGTGATTAACGAAAAGAAAATTCATTCAAATTATTGAGCACATGTTGGTATACAGAAAATAATTTTTAAAAAAATATAAGCTGTAATTGTGATCTAAACTGGATTTTGAGAAAATGTGACAATAATTGTACTGGCAGAAATGAACTGGTTCTGTACTCAAATTGAGCTGAATCCAGTTCTATACCCGGTAATAAGGCCATAAGCTCCTATAAAAGGAAGGAGATGAACAAGAGAAACTTTTAACTGCTCTCTATCCAAGGATCACAAATACCCTGTCTCTGTTATTTATATACAGTAAGAGGAATGTCATTGATTTACTCAGGATTGCTGACCATTAATTTCATGTAGAAATCAGGCATAATATAATGTGCATATTATTGAACTAAAAAGTCATATAAATGCTGCCCTTATGCCTAATGTTTTCACTGCTCCTGACATAAACAAAATGAAAAGTAGGAAAGACTAGGATTTGTATTTTATCAAATTGCAATGCAAAGACATTGCATCACTCTGAGAGTAAAGCCATTCCTTTCGTAGTTCTTTGCTGACACATGGACACACACAAAGACCATTATGACACATACATTCTATGTAGCATTTTCACTTATAATTTGGTCCATCAAATATTTCTGTAATATACTCTGTAGTGCTTAATTGGGCATTTTAAAGAAATAGATTATTTCAGGTTTACTTCATTTAGCCCTTGATGTCATATATTGCTCAACTTAAAGCCAGAAAAAAACAACCAGTTTTATGACAATATAAACAAAGAAACAAAAGAAGGATTGAAATCAGCGTGAAAGCTCAATACTTTCCGCCTAATTCTTTATGTGTGTCAACCACAAACGCCTTGGTTTCCTTTTGATGGCTCGTAGTTGAGTTATGTGCATACTGTAGAGGTCCATCTCCATGTAAATCTGACTGGCTGTGAAGGGGAGACTCAGAACTCTGCTCTCAGAAAGCCAAAATATTGTCTTATGGAATCTGATCTAGTTCTAGAAATCAAATCCCACATATGAATTTTGACCACCATGGAATTCCATGACTTCTTAACCATGCTCTTCTTTTCCCTTCGAAAGCCTGGAGAATATTGTACAATTAAAGGAATGGGCTACCCGAAAAGACTTTTCTTTTAGCTTGATCTTCTACCCTGCCCCTGTGTATGTAATCTGTGCCCCTGACTCTCTAACTACTTTCTGGGATGCTGGGCAGAGAGAATGCCCAGAGTATACAGATTGTACCAAAGCCACTGAGGTCGCTTTATAAACCTCCTTTGTGTTTAAAGGAGGTTTTAAGAGCTCCTAGGAAATGTGAAACCCACTGAGGTTCTTCCCAGGGAAAAGACACCCCCAACTCCCTATTCTCTCTTGCTCAATCCATGGAAAAAGATTCAATCAGACAAGCTGCTGGGTTTAAGGTCAAATTGAATATCTTTTCCCACCTCTTTTCATTTTTTCCAAGCCAAACATTTCACTGGCTGCAATGCAAAAAGCATAGAAGTTTATCCTTACTTGCCCTAGAAACCCTGTTATTTTCATCTTAAATAACCACTCTCTGGCTTGGAGCTTTTAACCCGCTACTGAGTGAGGTTTCACTGGATTTGCTCTCCTCTGATTTGTCTCAATTTGTACCATTTTAATTTATAGATACACAAGCCAATGTGTTGAATTTTGCTTACCTACACATAACCAGCCATCATACTCTACCTATAAGATTTCTCCACAGCTAAAACATCAATTTTTACCTACTCTGTAGCAGAAGTTCTCTAAAGATGGTCTCAATTCTATTATCTTTCATTTTCTCTTTAAGCTAATGTGACCAGGTCTTTGCACAAATTAATTAATACTCACTCATGTAGAAGTCATGAGTGACTTCCATCTTACAAAAACTAAAGGTCACAAATGTAAACTCTACACCTATGAAGCTTCTAGAAGAAACATAGGAGAAATCTTTTGTGAACTTGTGTTACTTAGGCAGACATTTCTTTGATATGACAGGAAAAGCCTAATTTGTGGGAAAAAATGATCTTTTGGACTTTATCAAACTTAGAAACATCTGCTATTTGAAAAGCACTATTAAGAGAATGAAAAGACAAGCCACCGAGTGGGAGAAAATATTTGCAAAGCATATATCTGATAAAAGTCTGGTATGCAGAATACATAAAGAGCATTCATAACTCAATAATAAGGAAACAAACAACCTGTTAAAAAATGGGCAAATGATTTGAACAGATAGTTCACTGAAGAGGATAATAGGGATGGCAGATAAGTACCTGAAAAGGTGCTCAGTATCATTAGTCATTAGAGAAATGAAAATTAAACCCACAATAATATATTACCTTTTAGAATAGCTAAAATTGAAAGAAAGGAAAAAAAACTATGGAGCAAGTAGAACTCTCATATAATATATAGCTGGTAGGAATGAAAAATGGTTCAATGACTTTGGAAAATAGTTAGATGGTTTTTTTTTTAAAGAGATAAACATGCAATTACCATATGGCCCAGCATTCCGCTTCCTAAGTATTTACTGAAATGAAATAAAAACCTATGTTCACACACAAAAAAACTCTATGTGAATATTTATAGCAGGTTTATTTGTAATCTCCAAGAACTGAAACCAACACTCAACAGGGGAATGGATAAACAAATTTTGGTTTATGCATACAATGGGATACTACCCAGCAGTAAATGAGTTGGAACTACTGATACATGTAATATGATGAATCTCAAATGTTTTATGCTAAATGAAAGCAGCCAGATTTAGAAAGCTACATACTGTATAATTCCATATATATGTCATACTTGCAAAAGTGGAGGGGCAGGAAACAGATCTGTAGTTGGGGATGTGGAAGGTGTTGGCTACAAAGAGGCACTGGGAATTTGGGGTTCTGATGAAAAGTTCTATGTCATGATTATGGTGGTAATAACAGAACTGCATTTGTTTCTCAAGACTTACAGAAATGTACACTAAAAAGGATGACTTTTACTGTACTTATACCTTATTTTTAAAATAAGGAAAAAGGTCCATCGACAATTACTTCATAAACTTCTATAAAAACTGATTACCATTCAAAAATCAATACAGTGGTCAATTCTAAGTTCATTCCTTATCTGACCTCTCAGAGCATTTGACAAAGGTGATCACTTCCTTCCTTCATGAATTACTTTTTTAAAGAAAATTTAGCTTCACAGGTAACACACCTTTCTTGTGTTCCTTCTGTATCACTGGCTGCTCCTTCACAGTCTCATTTGGTGGCCTATCATTTTCTCACCTCATCTGTGACCACTGTCCCATTCAGTCACTCTGCTCCAGACATGCTGATTTCCTTGTTCTTCTTCAAACCAGCCAAGTACCTTCCCTCCTCAGGGCCTTTGCACTTGCTAGTCCATTAACAGAGAACACAATTCTTTGCAAAATTTATTTTCTATTTTTAGGTTTCTATTCAACTGATTCTGAAGGAGGCTTATCTTATCTAAAATATCTGCCCCCCTCATACCCTGTCTTTCTATAATCCCTTTCATTGAATAATCTGTTATTATATAGCACTCACTTATCTGGAATTATCTTTGTTTTCTGTCTCCCATCCATATGGGTGATATACTTCATGAGAGCAATGGCTTTACCTGTTTCCTTGCTGTACATCTGATGCGTAGGACAGGGCCTACGTAGCAGAGTCTCAGTAAACACACTCACACACACACACACACACACACATCTTCTATCCTTTACTACTTGCTATAAAATTCTCCCCGGCCCCTTCACTCACCCTGAAGTAAATTACTAGCATATTGAACCTTACGAAATTGTGAAATTGTCACCATTTGATCATTTTGGAACTACAAAATGGTAACTTGGTATGGTTCAAAGCAGCACTATTGTATTAAAAAAATAAAGCACATGAATGCACCAATGACACATTAATTAAAATAATATAGGCATTAGATAGGAGAGGTCAAACGTCATGAACAGAATATTATTACATATAAATAAAACTTAGCACTGCCACTGTGATGCCTCTACCTTTCTGTGAAAGTTTGTAAGCCAACAGAGAGTGACAGAGTACCTGCTTCCTGGGTGATAAGAAGAAATGAATGGATTTCACACTGACAGCTTGTTAATCCATTACCTGGCAACCACAACATTGGAGACCAATCCCCATTTTCAAAAATCCAGGTTCTCTCTTGAAGTCTTATTTAAGTAATATCTATGCAATCTACGAATGAAGCCAAACCAGAGGCGTGTATAAAAATCATAATGGCATTCACCGACAGATATTAGTTAGCTCTTTCTCTGCTAATCCAGAGAACACCAGCTATTATTAAATTTAAGAAATGCCCAAAACTAATGCTTTTTTTTTCTTTCTAACAACTGAAACATGTAATACCATGGTATTTTCACATTACAATTGCAAATAGTTATCGACAGCATAAATCTTAATTAGTATGCTAACCTCAACGAGACCTATTTGTACTTCCAACCTTCAATATCGCAGATGGTTTAATACTGAATGATCTTTATTTTTCAGCTACTTTTATAAGTTTTCTTACTCAAAGTTTTTCCAGCAGCTTTGTAAGTTTAATAGATCTATTGATGTCTAAAACCCATCAGCTAGAGACTTAATGTAGTTTATATTCACATTGTAGGTTTGTCAATTGAGCATAAGACTAGAAATTTTCTTCCTATTCCTTCTCTTATTTTCTCCCATAGGCTAATGTAATTTCTAAGCGTATGACTTTTTTGAGTATACTCAAAGCCTGATGTTTATGCTTTTGAAAAACGTCAATAATCAAGTGTACTCTTCTGATAACTCCATTTATACACACAATCATTAAGCCATGCTGGCTCAGTCAGTGATACAAATGGTCCTTCTACTATGAAGATGTTTGCACATGTTCTTTGTTATTAATTATACACTGGATGAACAATGAATTATTAATAGCAAGAGAATCAATTCAGTTGAGTGATATTTTTGCCTGTGAAAGCAAGTCAGAGTTCTTTAAAAATATACAATCAATATCTAAAATTTCATCTCATATGACTGTTTTTACTAGACAGTTTTGAAAAATCCCAGCTAAATGAATGGTTAGCTTAAAAATTTCACTCTAAAGTCATTGATTAAAAATTCACAAGGGGGCTTCCCTGGTGGCGCAGTGGTTGAGAGTCCGCTTGCCGATGCAGGGGACACGGGTTCGTGCCCCAGTCCGGGAAGATCCCACATGCCGCGGAGCGGCTGGGCCCGTGAGCCATGGCTGCTGAGCCTGCGCGTCCGGAGCCTGTGCTTTGCAACGGGAGAGACCACAACAATGAGAGGTCCACATACCGCAAAAAAAAAAAAAAAAAAAAAAAAAAAAAAAAATTCACAAGGGAAAAAGAAAAACAAAATTCACAAGGGAATTACTATATAGCATATTTTAACATTAATGTTAATAAATTTGAAGTTTGTAAAGTGAATCTGTTTATATTTCTATAAAACATTTTTCTATGATAGCACATATAGAATATATATGTACATATGTACTTGTGTGTATGCACATGCATAGGTGAGGAGAGAGAGAAGCAAATGGTAATAGCATGGTCTAAAAGATCAATGTCCAATAATAAAGGACAAATAAGATGATTAAGTCTGTTGGGGGAAAAAGAACAATGCAAATATAGTCACCTTATCTGTCTGTTATTATTGGAGATTGGAACATGTTTGACTAAATTTGCACATGTGTGTACTTGGGAGGAGTATGCATTTTAACTCACAATTTTATTTTCCTTATCTTTTCAAACTACATAGATTTTGTTGTACAAAGATGTTCAAAACAAAAGCAGGATAACTTAATAAAATAGATGTTAATAGAAATGTTCATAAAAGAATGAAAGATAAAGAATTTAAAGTGCTTTTTGAGGCAACTAATAGATCTTTATGGCATATTCCAATTCCCATTTTGGGGGGAATCCCTACAAGAAATAAAGACACTATATCATGTTCTCTATATCTAATTATTATACACTCAGATTTTTGAATTTGGCAGATATTGCCTATTTTGCTGTAAAAGATGTCTCCCTTGATTCTTAAATCTATTAAGGTTTGGTTCTATGCTAACAACAGTTCTCAATGCTGGCTGCATGTGAATATCTCCTGAGCAGCCTTTAAATAAAACTGATGTTTACACTCCTCTACAGAGCCATTAAATCAGAATTTCTGAGGAGTGAGACCGGAGAAGTAGTATTTTTTAAGTATCCATATTAATTGAAGTAAAATATGCATACAGAAGAATGCAGCTACCATAAATGTACAGCTTAAGGAATTATCATAAAATGAACACACCTGTGTTACCACCTCTCTGGTAAAGAGAGCATCACCAGAGTCCTAGAAACCCCGCTCATGCTTCCTTCTAAGTAGACATTAGTACTTTTTAAAAGTTCTTCAGCAGATTCTAATGTGTATTCAAGGATGAGAACCACTCTATTAACTGCTAATTATTTTCTATACCAATGTTTCATTTTGATTGAGTTGTGAAATAAATAGTTTTTAAATACATACTCTACATTGATTACACAAACACGATCTTTTATCTTTAAAAGAACCATTTAGAATAGCTAGCATTACATCCTTTCCTATGAATGAGGAAGTAGAGGCTGAAACAGATGGTGTAATTTATGAAAATTTATGAAAGGGGTACCATTAAAGTGGGGCCACTGGAATGTAAACCCTGGTCAGGTTAGTGGTTCCAAGTTCAAACAGTATCACACAGACTTAGGTTTGAATATCAAACTCTACCACTTCCTAAATGTGTAACCTGAGTCAACTGGTTTTATCAATAAAATAGAGATCACAATGTGATCTAACTCATCTAATTGCTACAAGGATTATATGCAAAAAACTTGTCATAGTGCCTTGTAAGGATTATCATGGCCTGTATTAGTTTTATATGAGTCCAACCCCAACTTTTCCCACTATCTCAAGCTGCTTCTTCTAAAAAGCCAAAAGTTAAGGAGTCCAAGCTCATGACTTCTGGCCAGATGCTTAATACTGTGATTATGTGACTTAATTTCCATGAGGAGAAGGTGATCATAATATATGCACTACAGTGTGTCCCCAAATCCTGAAAACATGGAGGAATCAGGACACTTATTACGGCTTTTTCAGATTCACAATTAGAACAATTGATTTAAATTTAGAAGGACTTCATCTGAAAAGGTGTCTATATATTGAAGAAAAACATATTAAAATATTCATTAGAAATGAAACTGACATGCTGTTTTATAATAAATTTATCCTATATTTCTTCCCTTTTTTGGAATGAAGGTGATAGATGGATAGATAGAAAGATAAATAGATATCTAGCTAGCTAGATAGAAAGAAATGTATATCTATATCATTATAGATAGGTAAGGAAATGAGGTTAGTTAAAACAAATGATGGGGATTTCCTCTCCTGGTCTCCTGAGACTGAGTTTACCAGCCCACTTAAGCTTTAGAAAGTCAAGAGATACTCTAGATGAGGGAAATAACATTACATCACTGTTCTTTCAGGTTTGCAAACAAAAGCTGGATACAGCAAATTATGTAAGTCTGAGCCAGATACCTTTGCCTTACCAAATTACAATGTTGGGGAATTTCCACTACAGCTCTGGGGTGTGCTTTGTGAATCAGCTACTTCCAAATTACCTCACTTGATTTACTCTCACTGCTAACCATGTCTCTCTTCTAGGAAAAAAGAAAAGAGAAAAAAGAGGAAGAAATGAGAGTGGTGAGTGATCTCATGTGATATATACTTACCCCTACTTTGTAATGTGAGATGATAAGGATGACAGCTTCCTTAAAAATTTCACCAGTTACATCAGGCTTGTGCTCTAGGAATTTCATAATTAAAACAATATATTGATGGAGAGAGCTGTGGCTAATGATCAGTAGAGCTGTTTTAGACCTGGTTCTGACATTGAAAAGTCGGTCAAGCCCTTTAAGCTTTGGCTGCCTGATGTGTAAAATTTTTGTTACCTCAGTTTCCCTACGTGATTTGACTTTGGAAGGATGAAGACAAAAGCTGAGATGTCACAGGACTTTAATGTTATTTGGGGTGTTGTTGTTTACTTGTTTGTTTTCAAAGCTTTAGGTTTATATCTATATTAAAGCAGGAATTTCCTAGACAAGGCAATCTGAGACTGGCCAGGTAATCACAAATTCACTGTAATATTTCAGTGTCAGTACATTTTAAGGGCAGTGATATCCACTCACAAAGAGCTTTCAGCAAGTTTCAACTCTGACTCCTTTTCCCTGCACTTACTCACTTTTCCTGTTCTTAAATTTTTATTATTTTAATCTAATAGATTTAATCCTAGATTTAACATCAAGTATTTACTCTTAATATTATATATTATTAAATAATATTTGTTTAAGTATAGATGAAAGCCTCAAACAAGAGCAACTGAAAAAACTTTGTCAAATAGGAGTTCATGGGACTAATGAAAACTTTCCATTTGAACCAGTCTATCATATTTTCAGAACACAACTAAGTTGTACTAAACTATGACAAAATTCCTCTTGAGAGAAATTTATGTCAAGGATAACGATGGATGAAAAGAATAAGATCAGAGATCTAAAAGCTCTTTGGAAAGGATTGATTGGTTTTCAAACGTAAGCTGTTAGTATATAGTTGCTGCTATTTGAGAAGTATAATTTGACTAATTCCAGGTAAAAATATGTAATAAATGATAAAGGTCTTAGCATAATAACAAAGTTTGCAATCAATTTAGTAAATATAATTTATTACAGTAACCCTTTTAGGCATAATTTAAGGTTTAACCATGCTCTGTTTTGGTAGACTTAAGTTACTAGGGTATACATCCTCGTACTGAGTAAACTTCGTCAACTGAAAAAAATGCACAACCTAAAAGTTGAGAATTATGTTTTATTTGGTGGACAAAACTGAGGACTTAAACCCCGGATGCAGCCTCTTAGATAGCTCTGAAGGACTGCTACAAAGAGGTAAGGGAGAGGTCAGGATATATAGGAGTTTTTGCAACAAAGACCGGTAGTCGGGACTTCAAGATTACTGGTAATGAAAGAAAACCAGATATCTCAAGTTAATGAATTTAGTACTTTTTGTTGTACAGGAAGATGCAAGAGTCTGGGCTCCTTGAAATCATTCCTTTGATATGCACCTTAGCTATCTAGGGCCAGTATCGTGTTCTTTCCTATCCTGGGTCCCCTCAGGGTGCATCGTTGGGGGTGGCTACAGTGGCTTGATGGCTGCAGCATCCTTTATTTACTGATATGGCAGACAACATTGTTCATTCACAAGGTGAAGTTGATGATGAGCCATTGAAAATCAGATGATTACACTATTCTTTGGAGTTACAAAATCTGTCATCAGTCATACAAAGCAGTGTTTACCAGTGTTAGTTTCCCATAATGTTAGTCTAAAGATGGCTTTCTCAACTGTGGCACTATTAACATTTTGGGCTAGATAATAATTTGTTGTAGAGGGTTGTCCTCTGCATTGTATGAGGTTGAGCAGCATCCCAAAACTCTACCAACTGGATAACACACCCATTTGTGGCAATTAAAAGTCACCAGACATTGCCAAGTATTTCCTCAGTGGTAAAATGACCTCAGTTGAAAAACACTTTTCTAATGTTTCATCCCTCCTCAATGATTTTATGAGGGGATTTATATGACAAATCCTGCAACCATATAACTCTCGCTTAAAGATTCACATTTAATATTAACATCCTAAAGATTCTGAAAAGTCTTATTGCAATGAAACCAATTTACTTTTGTTTAATTTAACATTTCCCAAATATTTTGACTACAGAATCATCTGTATCTCAGTAATTGCTATTATAAATTTCTGTACTTTGTTACAAAACACACTGGAAAATCCTGGTGAAATTGAATGTCTACACAAGAACTTGACTCACTTAGAAGAAATCCTTAAAGCTTCAGAGTTCTTACTAAATGTGTGATGTATTTATATACCTTTAAGTTAAAAAAATCATCATTTAAATAATAATAACAGCCACAACATCAACCATAGTAAACTAACTAAGTTTTGATAGCACATAATGGTTTACAAAAGTACTTGGCAGGTGTGAAATAATAGAAAATGCATATATTGGTCTCTGCCCCTGGCTCTGAGAAAATGTGGGTCTGACGCTAACTCCAGGAAGATAGTGTCAGAATTGAATTGAACGATAGGACAACCAGCAGTCACAGAGAACTACTTGATGTATGGAAAACCGATACATCCAGTGTCAGAAGTGAAGTGTGATAATAGTGTGAGGGTAGAAGAGAAACACACAGGAAATGTTTTTTCCTTTTACAGCAGGCATTTGTTATTTCCTTTTCAAAACACAGCTATTAGTATCATTCTTGTTTCACGAGTTAAGAAATAGTCTTAAGAATGTGGAGTGACTTGCCCAGGGTCTTACAACTTCAAGATGGAGAGGAGAAAATCAAACCATATTATCAGATTCCACACTTTTGGTTTCCTCTGCACTCATCATAGTATACATTGTAGAGGTAGTAATTTCATCATATTGCTACCCCTCTCTCACTGGGTACCAGCCATGCAATTCAGTTGATTTCATATTCCCTTGCCCCATCTCCAAGGGTGAGTAGCTTCATCAAATCAGTTTGAATCCATCCCATATTCACAATGACTGGTTCAGTGCCTAAAATATGTAGAATATAGCATTTGAATGCTTCTTTTAGGAGTCCACCATTAACCTAAGTTGGTCTTGTTAAAGAAGGGTCTAGGACCTTAGCAAAATTTAGGGGAAGGAAAGTTTTGTGGTTAGGTCGAGCAGATGGTCAGGTGAACAGATGTGAGGATTTGACTGCTGGAGCTTTTTTTTTTTTGTTGCCATGTGGCAATCTCAACTGCATAGAAAGGCAACATTTGGAGGGCAGAACCTAAATTCCAGAGTAAAGGATACAGAACCCCATCCGAACTGCCTAAAGCCAGATCTACTATTGGATGTTTTCAGTCATCCAATATTTCCTTTATTGTTTTGCCCACTTGTGTTTGGGTTTCTGTCAATTGCAATAGAAACTATTCTTAGTAATACACCTGAAATGGAAATAGTAATAAATGGCATGTCATTTCAAAAATTATCAGTAGAAAAAAGATAATATTTGATCTAAAATTGTCTCATAAATTTAAAATCATCATGTATTTATATTACAACTCCTAACTTAAATGGGTTTAAACTAGATTGCTGTTAATCACAAACTCTAAAACATAATGAAAACAAATTCCAGGTGATATGGTTAGATGTGATTAGTATGATAAATCTGAAGAAATGCTACAGACAACCAGCTAACTGCCAGATGTAAAAAAAAAAAAAATCTGGAGAGGATGGCAGGGGTGTAGCTTCTAAAAGGAGAAAATTCAGGGTGAACAAAGAAGTTAGTATGTAATGCAGTGTAATGATATTTAGGAAATTCATCTGAAGCAGTAAGAAAAATAAGATATCGGTTGCATTAGTTTTGACAACATAGATGAATGCTCCTGCTTAATTATTTAATTTACTGTGGAGAAGTTGGAATTGAGGAAAAGGTTAAAATCAGTCCAAATATTTTTCCAGTTTCTTCAAAAATAGATTCTTATAAGAATTGTTTCTCTTTCAATTCCATATCTAAGATTGAGTTCAGGCAAGAGAAATATTTCTTTATTATTTCTGCACCTAAAAATTATTCTAATTTGGCTAGCTTTCTGTTCTTTGAAGTTCAGACACATTCATCATAGTGGATAACAAAGAATGTTTCTTTAAATATTGTCACATGCCAGTACCATTCAAAAAAATGCCCAAGGTGTCACCAACTGAATCCCAGATAAATTACTGACTCTTATCCTGGAAAAGCTATGAAATAATAGCTACCAGTAGCTACTGCTTAGGACACTAAAAGTGAGTTTTGAACAATTCTGAGCTCATCTTTATTGTATTAGGTACTAGTTTTCATTTACAAGGGGAAAAAAAGGAAAAAAATAAAACAGTTTCTAGTAACAGGGAAGAGGATTATTGACATGGCCGCTTTCTAAAGGAGTCTCAAAAAGAAAGGTATTTCTGGATGCACAATACATCTGAAAACCACAACAACAGTAAGTTGGGGATCTTTATTGTACACCCTGCTGTGCCAACAATATGACAAAAATACTCTCCACAAGCCTACTTTTAGTGTGCTATGAAAAAAATAGTTTCCTTACCCTTTACTTTGTAATTTTTCGCTACCTAATTGATCTACTTACTCATAGTTTCTGTTACCTCATAACTTTGGCAAAGTCCATCATGTCTTTCCAGCTGATTTCTATAATATTTAACTTTTGTTCCTGCTGCTAAATGACTCATTCCCCTAGAATTTCCTAGTTCAAGAGAATCTCACTGACTGAGCTCATCTTTTGTGAGTCAGGCCACATCACAGTTTCCTCATCAGCTTTTGGTTTGACTGCCTTTGAGTATAGTTGGGGATGACAAGAAGGTGGAAAACTGTGCAGTAAGATTTTTGTGAGGCAGCTTATCCTGGTAAGGAATGTATCCATGGAGAACAAGGTACTTGTCTAATACAGTTTAGCTCTTGCTAAGCAGTAGAGCAAACTTCCTATATCCTCCCCAACACAACTGCAAAGTTGCCTCCACCTAACACATTCCGTCTATCACACGCATTGTACATATAACCACATCTTGCAGATAGAATACTGTTAATCTTGTGTCAATTCCATTTCCTGCCTCTAGAGGCGATGTCAAAAGGTCCTATCAAAAATGGCTTAGCGGGCCTCCCTGGTGGCGCAAGTGGTTGAGAGTCCGCCTGCCGATGCAGGGGATACGGGTTCGTGCCCCGGTCTGGGAGGATCCCATATGCCGCGGAGCGGCTGGGCCCGTGAGCCATGGCCGCTGAGCCTGCGCGTCCGGAGCCTGTGCTCCGCAACGGGGGAGGCCACAACAGTGAGAGGCCCGCATACCGCAAAAAAAAAAAAAAAAAAAAAAAAAAATGGCTTAGCGATCTTGGAGTCTATTGGGTAATGGTCATGACCATTGATCTGAAGCTAGACTATGAATTCTGGTTGTGATATTTAATATCTGGGCAATTGTGTTAAACTCTTTGTTTCTCTGTCTCCTAATCTACAAAATGAGTATGCTTCTCACCTACCCTATAAGATTTGGGGGAGGATTAAGTGGATCAATATATCTAAAGTGCTTCAGAGAGCACCTGGAACATGGGATGTTAGCTATTATTTTAAAAAGTGCTATTGAAATACATTCAGTTTTTATTGGTCTCCTCTCTGCATCTGTAAATTGTATACTTAAATACCACTAAAACACTAATATAAAATAACAGTAAAAACCTAGAACTGTCATAACAGATAACTTTTATAAAGGAGAGAAATGAGAAGAAACCTTTACTTCTAAGGACCTGGAACTATGTACTGTTCATTTGTTCTGGTCCTGAACAAATATTTCATTTTCTAGGATAGTTCACTAACTTTGAAACATGTGGCTCCCAAGGTTGGCACTATACGCCATTTATTTTTGGACGGTAAGACATTAACAAGCTGAGTAAATAAGAATGACACCCTCTATATTTTATGATCATCCTTTAGTATAATTTAGGTATTAGTGATAAATAGAGCATTCAATCTTATAATCACTTAGACATTTCCATAAATGCTCCAAAATTAGGTTGTGTGTGTGTGTGTTCAGTCAAAGAGAAAACACAATAGCATTCAATGGTTATAGCTTATTCATGTCGACATGGTAAGGCCTGTTGGTTTGCCCCAACTGATGTGAGGTCAGATAACTACACTTTTCATTAAAGTTAGAACAATATAGAAGAATGCACAACACTTGCTTATAGGTCTCCTATGGATACAAATGCAATCATTAGAAGGTCAACTTGACCACAGATATCATTCCTACTGGTTTCCTGAGGAGTAAAACCTACATGCAAAGGTAACAGCACCTTGGCTTCTTTTCTCTGCCGCATCTGATACTAAATGTTGCAAAGATTCATGAAGATTCTAAGGGTTCACATGCGATGCAACCATTGGACTTCACTTATAGTTTCATGAAGCATTGAAGGCCCAGACAGAAAGCAGTTGGCTTACCGCCCTCCCCATGCCCCACAAAAGGGCATTTTTATTTCTATTACATTCCATATCCTTGGAATGTCCTTCACCAGAATTAAGAATTTATTCTTTTAATCTATGGTAGTGTCAGGGAAGGATGGAAGCAAAGATAACAAAAAACACCTGGATTATATTCTACACATCTGATGCTCAAGTATACCCAAACAAAACTTAGATTTTCCCCATTCCTTTTTTTACTGTATGTCTCAATAAAGGTGCCAAGTATGAAAACAAAGACACCTCTAGTGCATTAAAGACATTAAATAGTCATCCAATGTTAGTCCTTCCTTTTTGACTACTGATCAAGACTATTTTATAGGAAAATGATAAAGATATCCACCATACTTGTTAATAAAAATTCACCAACATGAAATAGATTGAGGAGCAGAAAATTAAAGCTGGACCCACTCAGTCTGTATTGAGAATACCTGACATGAGAATACAGTCTCAGTGACCTTTTCACTATCTCTGCTGAATTGACTTCGAATGGTTCCTTTCATCCCCATGTAGGAATGAACAAACCACCTCCTGTGGAGGCTGAGACTTACATGAGGTCTCTCCCTTGCTAAGATCCTTGCTCAAAAGAAAGGTCATGAAAGCTGCATACTGATCACATTCTAAACCTTTTCACCCAGGCCCCAGTGGAAGCCTGGATTAATGAGACTGATAAACTCTGATTTATCCATATGACAGTTAGAGAAAAACACCCCATGGTGACCATTAAAGGCCAATAGGAGAGCCCACAGCAGCCCTCAGCTCTCTTAACTGGCTATTGTACCAAAGACAATTTTGAATCCAATAGCCAATGTCAAGTGTGCAAACCCTCCTTTCTTTCTCTTTCCTGGAGTGAGAAGGGGACACCATCAAAAAGGTCAAAATTTCCAGAACAAAGTGATATGTCAAAGGTTACTGGAATATTATGCTTATCAAACTTATTATCAGTAAAGTATTTTTATGCATTCCCTCATTAGGACAATTTCATGTTCAAGTGACCCATTTATGTTACGCTGTATCTCTAATGTTTCCCTTTAGTTCTTCAAGTTGGGTGAAAATGGCAATCAGTCATAAAATGTTCAAAATATTTGGGGAAAAGAAAAATTCCATTTTGACAGAAACCCAAACAATAGATGTATGTTGTTTGTTCATAATGAGAAACATATTTGACATATGAGAAAAATGGTGCCCCAAAGATGTCCATGTCCTAATTCCTAGAATCTGTGACTATGTTACCTGACATGGCAAAAGGGACCTTACAGATGTGACTAAGTTAAAAATCTTTTTTCTTTAATAAATTTATTTATTTATTTATTTTTGGCTGCATTAGGTCTTCGTTGCTGCGTGTGGGTTTTCTCTAGTTGCCGCGAGCGGGGACTACTCGCTACTCTTTGTTGCGGTGCGTGGGCTTCTCATTGCAGTGGCTTCTCTTGTTGCAGAGCATGGGCTCTAGGTGTGTGGGCTTCAGTAGTTGTGGCACGCAGCCTGTGTAGTTGTGGCTTGCAGGCTCTAGAGCGCAGGCTCAGTAGTTGTGGTGCATGGGCTTAGTTGCTCCGCAGCATGTGGGATCTTCCTGGACCAGGGCTTGAACCCATGTACCCTGCACTGGCAGGCAGATTCTTAACCACTGCACCACCAGGGAAGTCCCAGTTAAGAATCTTGAGATGGGGAGATTAACTTGGATTTACTGCATGGCACTGATATAATCACCAACTCAGGCCTTATAAGTGAAAAAGGGTAGCAGAAGAGTCAGGGTCAAGGGAGGAGATGTGACAACCGAAGAGAAGCTGGGAATGATGCTAATGATGGCTTTCAAGATGGAGCCAAGGAATAAGAGCAGCCTCTGGAAGCTGGAAAAGGCAAGGCCAGGAATTCTCCCCTACAGCCTCCAGAAGGAATTCAGCTCTGTGAACACCTTGATTGGTCTTGATTGTGGACCAATGAGACCCATTTGGACTTCTGACATCTAGAACTACAAATTAATATGTTTTTCTAGTTTTAATCCACTAAATTTGTGGTGATTTGGTACAGCAGCAGTAAGAATCTAATACATTGTCTAATAACTTTATTATTAAATCCTTGTAAAGAATCTATGGGACAATATATAAAAACAACCTAATTTATTGCCCATTGTTAAAATGATAATTAACAAATCTTAATTGACCACCTCTTACTTTTCTAAGAACTAGGCCACCTTTAAACTCACTGAAGACCCACGACTAAAATATTAAATTATTTCCTACTTAAATTCAACCCGATCCATGTTATCTGCCTTAAAAGTATTTGCAAATTTATCATTTTTTAAAAAAATCTAGTGATCTAAAGTTAAGTTTCTATATTTAATATGTTACCTAGTACATTGTTGGCAATCAATAAAACAGTATTCAAAAATGAAAGATAGTGTCTAAATTGGTGCTTTATTTTGAGATAGGCTATACAGATCTTCTAATCCTTTGTGGTTTCTAAGAACTGAAACTAGTAAATTCACAGTTAAAAAAAGAGTTAGGTGACTTTTTAAATTCCTCAAAATTGAGTGAGTTATTTAAAATATGCACTGGGCGTAAACAAAATGACCAAATAATTATGTTTGTATTTTTATTTTAAAAGAATCTCATAAGAATGAAATGTTTCATTATTGCATCAAACTTGAGAAATTTCAAATATTGCTTTTAAATATCATGTATATGAACTCAGAAATGTAATCACTGTTAATTATCACTAGTTTATATTAAAAAAGAAGCTTTGATATTTTTATCAGGAGAGACAATGTTTTTAATTCCCTTGCATTTGTTCAAGAAAAAGTCTAACCTCAGACTACATCTGTGCCTTTAGAGATAACAGTAATATTCTTCCTAACATCAAGGACAAAAGCAAATATGGGAAGCTCCAGATGGATACACGGAATCTCTAAATTTACACACTTTCATGGGGTATTAGCATGGGAATAAAGAATGCTTTTTTCAATATTATAAGAATTTTGACTAAGAGGGTCAGTAAATCTTTGCTAAAACTTGGAATAATTATTTGGAAAATTTTAGTATGAGAAATGTCAAGAAAAATAATAATTTGGTTGCAACCAGAGTATTCGGCCTGGGTCCCATTTGTAACTAAAGGCAACCTAGTAGATGTCACACTTTCACAACTGGGCAAACTACCTTCAGCACTACAAGTGAGGTCCTAGTTGCCTATTTAATTGAGGCAAAATCTGGCAACAATAATTTTTTTTTAACTCAAGCATATGTGCCTAGAGTAAAACATTGGTTACTTCTAGGAAATTTGTGTTTATTTTACATGCTTTCAGATTACAAAACATAATACATAAAAATACACACAATTATGATCATAAAGGAGATATTGTTTTGAAATCTGTTTTTTCCACCTGATTCCATATGTCAAACCTCCCTTAATGACATTAATTTGTTTCTGAATACCTCACTGCTATGTCAAAAAGCATTCAATGAAAACATATCTCTCTTCATTTTACTGGGGAATTTTTGCTGACAGAAAAATATTTCACTTGAATAAGTTTAAGTAATCAATGATAATTTGGAAGTAAATAAATACACTTTGCACATAAAATATAATGCAGTGAAGATTTATTTTACTTACCTGAGGAAGAAGAGATCTGCTGGATGGTGGTGGGTGGTACTGGAGGGGTGTGAAGTGCTGCTGTTTCTTTTCTACATTATTTCTTCACCAGATTTTCTACCTTATTGGTCCCATGGTCATCTTGCGTCCCATCTACTTTTACAGATAGAGTTGTAGTGCAGAGAAACAACATGAAAGCAAATAAAGTTCAAAAATAGAGCTCTTCAAAACTTGAAGAAGTAGCTTTGATGTGCAAGGGCCGAATAGGCATATACCTTCCCTTGACCGGGCTTTTGGGCAAAAGAACTCCAAGCAAAACATTGTTCTTTGGGCCCATCTGAACACGGGACACAATTTAAATTTGTTCCATGCAACGGTCTCAGACCAGAACCCATTGTGTCAAGTAAACTGTCTCTGTCTGAAACAATTATGTTGAAATATTTCTTCTTATAGCATATTTATTTTAGCAAGTTTGGGGATAAATTCCTTATTATTGAAAAAGCAGGGGTTGTCTGAAAAATGGTAAAGCTTTGCAAGTACTATTAGGAGAAAAAGTTATTAACTGAAGAGTCTTTATGTGAGATAAGCAAGTATAATTAGTTAGAGATATTACCAAAGGTATAGATCATGGGCTTCTTCCTCAGGAGCCATCCAGTTTAGAAAACAAGATGATAGTCAATCTATGTATAATAGCAACTGTGAGAAAAGTTATCTATGATATACATGAAGGAAAATTTGAGGGGCAATACAGCCATTAGATAAAAACTTTAAAAGAAAATGTTCATAACCTTAGAACTAATAGTTCTACTTCAGAGAACTTATTTTAGAGATTAGAAATTTATGAACATATACGATTATTGCTGTGTTCTTTATAATAGTGAAAATTTTAAAACGATCTCTGTGTCTAAACAGTAAGGTATTTGTTAAGTAACTTAAGTATATCCATATACTGGAATAATTCAAAGCCATTGAGACATATCTTAAATGATAGTTCACACATGAAAAATGCATTGATGTGTTGCTAAGTTAAGACAAATCAGATCACGATATATTCAAATCAATCTCAATTTTGTAAAATCTCTCTCTAAGTGTTGATTTATTCTTAGAGAGGTTTGAGCAGAAATAAGCCAAATATTCACTGTAGTTTTCCCTGCTGTGAAATTCTGGGTGATTATGTCTTCTTTATTATTCTTTTCTGTATTCTATGATTTTTTTTCAACATACAAAAATACTTCAATTTTTTTTTTTAAATGAGACATTCGATTGGAAGTGGTTTTTAAGATTAGCCTAATGTAAGAGAAGAAATAGGCTCAGGTAGGAATTATGATTTGAAGTAAGGTAGGTTTAAAGGTATCAAGGTATTAATTAAGGAGTTGGTGGTTGAAAAGGAGATTGGGGGTCAGGGGAGGAATTGCAAAGGGAAAATTTAACCAAACTACTCAGTGAAAAGTTAGGCACATGCTGAAATATTAGTTGTTGAACAGTTATTTTTAAATAGAGAAGGAAATGGGTAAATTCTGGTTTTGTCCCAAATCTAATCCCAAATGGTTAGATGGATGGTTCTAAAATCTCTGGACTTTCTAATTATCTTAAGAGCAAAGATTAAGTACTTTTTTATTGGGAAGTTCTCTGAAGGAGCCATTAAGGAGCCTTGCTCAAAGTGATTTGTAATACTTGTGTGTGAATTTCATCATTGGCAAATGCTGCCACATCATATTGTCCGTGTGGACATAACTGAGGAATTCGGATGTTGGCCAGAGTTTTGGGTTAAAAATATAAAGTGCCCGGTTGCTCAGCCCTATTATGTACTCAATAATAAGTACCGTTCATCTTCTTAAATTATGTTTTCTGAAAGTAAATAGATGTAGGATTAATTAACTATTTATAAAACAGTCAGTTGTACTCGTAGATATACATATAATATTCTGAATTCAAACCCTTAGAATAGAGAGATTGGGATTGACATATATACACTAATATGTATAAAATAAATAAATAATAAGAACCTGCTGTATAAAAAATAAACAAAATAAAATTCAACCCTTTAGAATACATAAATATGGGATAAAAAAGTGTCCACAAATGTACAATTTAGAGATGGTTTTGGTTCAATATTTTATTATACATTAAAATGAATTTAGTGTATTTTAAGGTCATTTCAAATATTCAGTGCGTAGAGGTTTTTTTTTTTTTTTAAACAGGAATATAATAAATACTGTACTGAGACTTTGAATGCCCAAAGTTCATAATTATCCCAAAGAATCTTTTCACTCCAGGCCATCTGGAGGCTAAATTTTAAAGAAGGGGAAGTTTTCATTTACCATTTCCTTCCTTATTACCTTTCACCTTTAAGAATGAATCTATTACGCCAGACCCTGAGCTAACCTACACTTTCATACACAGCCTTTTCTTCTTACCTGTGAAATAGTTTTTTTGTCTGTTGCACAGGACTTGGTACCATGCTTTCCTGATAGTCCTGATTTAAGGGTAACTGCTCCTCCCTCCTGAGTTCTAGCCATTGTTCTCTGTTTGAAATGGGATTATTCACATATTGAGTGATTACCCCTCACCACCAACCATGCACAAAGCATGATGTACGAAAATTTTAGCTCTTACACACTTCACATAGGATCAGAAGTTGCCTGAAATTAATATGCCATCTTAGCTACGTAGACTGGCTTTGAGTGTAGAAATGAGAAATTTTCCTCAAGTGGTTGTAGCTGAATAGCCCTGATGGGTTTCCATGCAAGTGGAGTGGAGACTTTAATTAAAATTTCATGGAAGGCAACACTATTTTGAGTAATTCAACTGATGTTACTTTCTTCTATCAAACTGATCTCCAACTGCCCAAGACATCACTGATAAAGTTCATTTTCCTCTAGTTCCCCACCATTCTTGCCTTCACTGGCTTTTTCTACTGCAGTTAAGGTGGAGTTATCCCAGGGGATCAAGACATCATTCCATTTATTGCCTTTTCTCTCATCTCTATTTTCCCCTTCTAAAATTAATTTTGTAGTATTAGTTCTTTAAAAATAGCCTCAGGTACCCCTGTGTTTTTTTTTCTAAACCATACTAATCGAAAGATAAACTAACAAAAATCACATACAAAAAAGAGGAAAGTCCAAAACATATTTAAAGGTGCAGTTCAACAAGGATAGGATGATGTCTTGATCCCCTGGGACAGCACACATCTGCTAGTAGAGCTGACTGTTTAGTTCACCTTGTAAATTAAATTTGACCAATGGAACATTGCCATAGGTGACTAATGAAAGATCTACGTAGAAACAAAATGACATATTCCCAAATTTATGACTTTGGCTTACAGGTGTCCCTGTGGAAATCTTGAGGTCCTGTTATAAGGGAACAAAGGAGCATTGTACATGAGGTAGGATAACTGCCTGCACAATTGATCTGGAACAAGCCATCTCAGTTATTTCATTTCTGATGGTGTGTTAACTCATAAGGTGAAGACGAAAATGAAAAGCAACCAACCTGAATTAAATAAACCCTAATTTCTTAAAAATACTCAAAGGTATATTATTGACACTAAAATAAAAAGTACAGTTCCTCTTTTGCTAAAAATTATTATGTTCTTTGTTACTACCTGCAGGTAGAGCTTACCATATCCCTGGTTCCCAAGATGTATTAGTGGAGATGAAGACACTGACTTATGAGAAAAATGAGGGATTTGCCCAATGTCACCTAATAACTTAATCAATAGGGAAAGATAGCAAGCAAAACACAGCCCCACTTTCAAATCCTTGGCAGATACTCAAACCATAAATACCGACATATGGAGTATGCTTATATGCATGATCATTAGCTAAAATATATATTTGTAACAGAATCTTATTGTCTTATTTATATATTTATGTGCATATTTGATATCTTTTTTTCTAAGAAATATGCAGAATCCAAGTATTTCAGAACTTTTACGATTTCCTCAGCATTTATGCTGTTTGTAAAGCTTGATTCTAGGAATATTTTCTCTAGAATCCTGTCTAGTGAAATAATCTTATTAGAGGGTATGATAATAAATACACTTTACAAATAAAACCCACATGTAAACACTTCACCTATTTCCTCGGAATCAAACAGTTAAGTTCTTACATCTCATAGGTCATGGTTCTTGGCACTAAAGTCATAATGAAACAACAGACATGGACTTGCCCCCAGAGTTCTTACAGTTTACTAGGTGAAATGGCATTTATTTATATCCTTGAGAAGTTCCACACCCAAACACACAGAAACTTCTCTCAGTTTCTGACATTATCTACATTCCTACATGTAGAACAAGACACAACTGGCTAGCACACACTAATTGTCAAATGGGCAACATGGTAAATAAAAACAAAACTGAAATAGAAAAGAAATATGCAAACAGTTTTTATAAAAGGCCTCACTATACAGACATAAAGTATTTTAAAGGTTCGAGAAGTGATAAAGACACAGACCTACTAGAGAATGGACTTGAGGATATGGGGAGGGGGAAGGGTAAGCTGTGACAAAGTGAGAGAGTGGCATGGACATATATACACTACCAAACGTAAAATAGATAGCTAGTGGGAAGCAGCCGCATAGCACAGGGATATCAGCTCGGTGCTTTGTGACCACCTAGAGGGGTGGGATAGGGAGGGTGGGAGGGAGGGAGACGCAAGAGAGAAGAGATATGGGAACATATGTATATGTATAACGGATTCACTTTGTTATAAAGCAGAAACTAACACACCATTGTAAAGCAATTATACTCCAATAAAGATGTAAAAAAAAAAAAAGAAGAAAAAAGAAAATGCAAAATGTGGAGGCAGAGTTTGAATCCTGTCTTTGGCATAACTACTTGAGTTTTGAAGAAGTCATGTAACCGCTACCATTGTTTCGCAATGGTGTTGTTATTGGCATTTGGAGCAGGATAATTCTTCTTTGCTGGGTCTGCCTGAAAATCTGCAGGATGTTTACCATCCCTTGCTCTTGACATTAAAGGTCATTATGACCTTCCATTTATCTTGACACTAATCCCTTCCCCTAAACCCTCATGTTTTGCAATAAATTGGATAGAAGTTAGCGATGGGATGGGTGCTATCATCTTTGTTGAGAACCTCTATTTTTTAACCATTATCCACCTGTTATTCCCTCATTTATAAATGAGATTTTTGTTCACAAATTAATTTACTTCCCTTTGTTTTGAATTTCTCAAATTCCCTACAGCTTACAACATAAAGTAAAATCAAAAAGATAACTTTTAGAATCTTTGTGGTGGTGTTAATATTTTGTTTTTCTTTTTCTTGTCCCACTAGTATGATCATTATATATAAGATATGTTTTGGTGGGTGTTGGAGAAGAAGGTGATGGAGCTAGAAGCAAAGCATATAGTGGGATAAGAAAAAAAATGTAACCCTCTATGTGACGTTCATTTCTCAAAATCCCTCTTATCCTTCAAAGCCCAATACAAATGTCAAGTCTGAAATATTTCATTTCATCCTCTCCCTTTTCCTCCCTCTCTTAGTGAACTTATACTGTGTTTATGCCACGAAACTGGAAATAACAACAAATTTATTGCATCATACAGCAAAACTGGGCTCAATAAAACAGGGTAAATTTTAATAAAATAAATACTAAATCTTACCATGAGTCTAAAAAATTAACTGTTTAAGTGCAGAATAACTTAAGAATTGATCAGCTCCATATATCAAAAAGACTATGGAAGATTCTCAAAAATTCAATAAGCTACAACAGCTGAAAGAAACTAATTGTGTGTGCTAAAATAAAAAGAGACCAGAGAAGTATTTTCCAGACATCAAGAAGATAAGGGTCTTCTTGCGAAAATCAGGTTAAGTTTCTAACCCACCATTTATATCTTTCAGAGGATCCTGCTGTGCCCCTCCCATGTTGCCTGGTGGGCTTCTATCTCTGCCTCAAGTTCTTCATGTACCAATGGAAATAGAAAGGCAGGGACTGTTAAGAACAAAATCTTGAGTAAGCTAAAGTTGATCTTGGATAGCTACCTTTAACCTCTCTCTCTCTCTCTCTCAGTAGGTTTTATGATTTTATATCCACATTTTTTGCGAAATTTAATTTAGTCATATTCCAAGACATCCTCATTCATTTTGTGATTGAGTTCCATCTTTCTCAATGGAAAGGAGATTAGGTTGAATACATAAAGCTAGATGACCTTTACCCAGTGATGGAATTGTGAGAGAGATTTATGATCGTGAAAGGATTCATGTCTACACAGAGGGCAAATCCCAGCATTTCCAGTCTCTGCCACTGCCTGATTTCCTTCTGCCACCTTGCTCTGCTGCAATGTTCAGTCATTGTCTTCTTTGGTATGTTTCAATTGACAGGAACATTACAAATGAAATCCTTACTAAAGGTGAAGTAAAACAATTTTCTCCTTCAAGGTCTGAATTTAGGAACCTGTCTTTTCTCATAACAGTTGATGACATCTCTGGTGTCTGGGAACAGAAGGGAGAATCCATCTGTTGGCAGGAAGAGAAAAAAGAATGTACACAAGGTGCTGTATATTTGCAATTTTTTTTTTAACACTAGAGACAGAAAATGTTTGAGTTAAAGTGCTACTAGTAAATGTCTGGGTGTGTGTTCTTTATTACTGCCTGCAAAAGTTGCATTTAAAATGAACTGAGAGATGACACTTTAGTCATTTTTTTCCCATAAAATCTTTTTAAAAAATATTATCTATAAAACTATCAAGGTTAATGACATGTTGGAAAAATTAAGCTAGGTATACAGTGCTCTTTAAAATCATCACTGCCATTTAGTTTACTTCCACTCTCATTTTAGGTTCCTGGATGCAGAGAGAAATACGTGAGATATGCCCATTAATTTGGAGTTTAGGATATTTCTTTTTATATTTTAGGTGCTTTTAAAGTTATTAATTTTGTCTTAGGAGAAAACTATGTGTATACAAGACCCCCCAAAAAAACCTGACTGAATCTGCAGAATAACCTAACCTGTCTGGCTTCTGTGTATCAGAAATTCATTATCACCTAAAAACATTGGCTCTTGTGAACAGCCTGGGTTGGATCATCTTAATGATGTGTTACAAAATATAGCTGAGCTGCTGTAAACAATCTCTCCTTTGTTTAAAAGAAAGAAAAAGACATAGAACAAGAACAAGTAAAAACCCTTCCCATTGCAAAGCGATCACTCTTAAAAGCAATTCATATACTTCTTACAACATTCCTCTTTCACTAGCCCCCAGCAGGCACACACACCCAGGGCAGGGTGTGTATGAGTGTATGCACACGCACGTCTACCTCCTCAAAAATGCTATTGAACTCACTTGCTATATTTTACTACATGTCCAAAAAATTATGATTCTTCAAAGCTCTTTTAACTTATTTTAAGGCTGAAAAAATACAAATGGCCTATAGACTTAGAAAGGATGGAAACCTTGACTGGTCAGGTTTGCTGTAGTGAAAATGGCACCGGACTCCCGGTTTTTCAGTTTACCAACTACTTCAGGAAAACATAAATAAATAAAATTTACCGCATAGATTTAATGGGATTCATATAAATAAACATATAGTTGGTACACTGCAGGTGCTTTATACAACAGGCATTGGTTGAGTCTGACTCTAATCTATGGTTCATTACAAGAATCCAAGCAATAGTAGTTCAAAAGGTATCTCATCATTTGGACTAGAAACCAAACAAAATGTTGAAAAATACAGATACACACACATAGACACACATGTAACCTTTAAAAAGGAACTAAAGCAAAGAGCTCAACTTTAATTAGTGGGAAAAAAGACATTCAAACCATGACATGATTCAAATGAATCACTGGGACCTTTAAATATGTATCTTCTTTTATAATACACTCTAGCCCAATGGCATGATGGTCTTGAAGTTGTTTCTCCTGCTCAAAGCTCTCCTTTAAGTAAAGTAAACCAATAGACTGAAGCTTAAGCTTTACTCTAGTTTTCTCTTCCTAATACCTTCTAGTTTGGCATAATAATGAGGTGGGTGGCAGACGAGTTTATTCAACAGAGAAAAGTACCCTCTCTGATCTTTTAAATTTCCTTCCTTCTACTAATTTTAGGCTTAGTTTTTTCTTCTTTTTCTAGTCCCTTGTGTTTCTAAAGTTAGGTTGTTTATTAGAGTTCTTTCACTTTTCTTAATATAGGTGTTTATTGCTAGGAACGTCCCTCCTAAAACTGCTTTTGCTGCGTCCCATAAGTTTTGGTATGCTGTATTTCTTTCTTTTTTTTTTTTTTTTTTTTGTGGTACGCAGGCCTCTCACTGTTGTGGCCTCTCCCGTTGCGGAGCACAGTCTCCGGACGCGTAGGCTCAGCGGCCATGGCTCACGGGCCCAGCCGCTCCACCGCATGTGGGATCTTCCCAGACCAGGACACGAACCCGTGTCCCCTGCATCGGCAGGAGGACTCTCAACCACTGCGCCACCAGGGAAGCCCGGTATGTTGTATTTCTAATAAGCTCCCAGGAGGCAATCCTCAGACCACAGTTTGTTATGGTTCTTGGAAGAACCACCTCTGCAATACCTTTTAGAGTTGGTTCTTGCTGAGATAACTAGTGTCAATACTGTATTACACAGTTCTTCCTAAGATGTTTTACCAGGAGTTATTAGTTTCATTATGGGAAGCAAGTGTACACAACACCAAAAGGAGTCCACTTTGACATGTGTTCTCAGCCACACTTTGCTGTGCCCTGAGCCAGAGAAGGCACAGAGACCTGACGAGTCCTAACTGGCTCAGAGTAAGTTCTTGTTACTCAAGGGCGCATTTCCAGATTTGGAGCCTTAAGTCCTTTGATAATTCCTGGCAATATCCAAAGTTGGACTATGCATTGACACAGCCACCTGACCAAATACCTGTCTCTTATCCATCCATAGTTCACAGAGGTACAGGGAAGGTTATTACCAGGAAAATTGATGGTCCCACTTTTTACTCAGCAGGCTTTTTATGTAGTGACTATTTTCTTCCAGCTCCACTGAATAGAGTATCCAGAACCCAAATAACAGATTTAGTGCTCCAATACCTTCTTCTACAGTAATTGTTGACACACTCTTCTGTAAGACTTCCTCCTCCATTTATGTTGCCATCCTCTCCTTAGTCATTGTCACCTTTTGACTTCCAGGTCCCTTCTCCACATTCACTGCAGACTTTGGCTCCTGGTATATGATTTTCTCTTTCCTATGTATTGATACCATCCATCACACACTTCTTCGCACATCCCACATATTAGCCCCATCTTTAGTTCTTGTTACTGTTTCCCACAACAGCATTTCCAATATTCATTTCTCTCTTTGACTGCCCAAGGACTAGGATTTTTGTTATACTCAAAAAATTCCTAGTCTCCTATTTCACAATGCCATTATGGCTTTCCAATCCCATTAATATATTTGCATCCTCTTGCATCTTTTCCTCCTCTCCTGACCCCTTACAATGAGAAGTTCTGCTTCCATCCAAGATTCATAGCTTTACCTGAACCCTGTGGCCATCAATGCCTGCCTTCATGACTCACTGACTATCTCTTCTCTCATCTAAAATAAAAACCTATCTCTCTCTCTCCTCTGGATTATTTCCTTCAGCATATAATCATGCTTAAAACACTCCCACTCAAAATTTTTCTTTGATTTTTTTTTAACAGACACATATTTCTCTCCTTCCTTGAATAACAAAGCTACTAGAAAGAGTACTTTGAACTTGATACTTCCAACTCTAATTCTCATTCAGTTTCTCATCTGATGCAAGGTGATTTCTGCATCCATCATCCCGTAGAATCTGATCTTGTCAAAATCATTAAAGATTCTAGCTGCTAAGTGCCATGGGAACTTTAAAGTCGTTATCTTGGACTTTCTGAAGTGTTAGCACTGTCAATCATTTCTCCGTTTTAGAATCTCTTCACAATCTTCTCGTTCATCACTCTTTCCTGAATTTTCTCTTCTCTCTGACCACTTCATTATAGTTTACCTTTTTCTGAGACATTCACAGTGGGCATTTCAGGCACTCCAGTGTGATACAAATGGATTACAGTTGGGCCAGAGATAGTGATGCTACAGAACTGACTGTGGGTGTGGAACAGTAAGAGTCTCCAGGGAGTGGACTCTGGTCATGTGTTATGTAGACAATTGTTCATTTTCACTGTAAGACATAATGTTGAAAAGATTGGGAACGAGTGGTCTAAACTTTAAGGAGCTGCTGGTTGCAAAGGTTTGAGTTATGTTTTTCTTTAAGATCCTTTTCTCATTCTGCCAACTCCTCCTCAGTGATCTCCCTACCCCTATATGTGGATGATTTCTCTATGTAGTTCTGAGCCACATTCCAGACATGCAGATTCAGCTACTTCTTCTCCAGACTAATTTGTTGATGTTTCAGGCATCTCAGATTCTTTGCAGTGTCCCAAACTGAACTCATTATCCTTTCTCCCAAAAGTAGATCTTTTAGCTAAGTTTTGCATATTGAGATTGACCCAGTTCCCTAACCAGTTATCCAAAGTAAAGATCAAGGTTCATCCTTTCCACTGTTTCCTTTCTCTCCATCACATCTATTGATCATTATATCCTGTTCTTTTCACATCTAACCTCGCACGTATTTTAATAAATCAGCCTTTGTCTTAAAGATCCATCCATAACTTCCTACTGTAGGGAAGCAAATCTAAGTTATTTTTAATGATACACAAGACCCTTCCTGGTTTTGTCCCCCACCAGTTCAGTTTTATTTCTCATCATGTCTCTTCTTCCTTTATCTGCATCTACTCTCTAAATTCCAGCCACACACAACTTCTTGAAAGTTTCCTGGTATATCATGTTCACTCACTCTCACTTTTGTCTTTTGTCTTTTGTGTATTCTTTTTCACTTGTTAAGTCATCTTTATTTTTCAGGGCTTACCTTCAGCTTGTCTTTCTTGACTAATTTCCTACAGCCTCCAAAGTACCCTGAACTTCACTTAACCAAAGTATTTGACACCCTGTGGTACAGTTTCTATCTACTTTCATGGCTATTCAATTAAATTGTGAGATGCTAATGGCAGGGAAGGTGTCCAATTCATCTTTGTATCACTTTCCTTTACCACAAAACCAAGTGTTATGGGTTGAATTGTGTCCCCTCCACCACTGACTAAAGGACATGTTGGAGTCCTAACCACCAGTACTCCCAATGTGACTTTATTTGTAAATAAGATCTTTACAGATTCAACCAAGTTAAGATGAGGTCATTAAGGTGGGCCCTAATCCAGATATGATTGGATTATATTTCCCTTACAAAGGGCGGGGGGACTCGGATACAGGCACACACAGAGGAAAGGCTGTGTGAAGACACACAGAGAGAATGCCATGCGATGATGAAGGCAGAGATTGGAGTGATGCCTCTGCAAGCCAAGAAATGCCAAAGGCTGCTGACAACACAACAGAGCCAGAAGAGGCAAAGAAGGATTCTCCTGCAGGTCTCAGAGGGAGTATGGAACTACCAACACTTTGACTTCAAACTCCTAACCTCCAGAGCTCTGAGACAATAAGTTTCTGTTGCTTTAAGCCCCCCAGTTTGTAGTAATTTCTAGAAATGGCAGCCCTAGGAAAGTAAAAAAGAGCAATAACAACATCTTGAATAAATGAATGGGCAGCCTCTCCCCTCAACATAAACAAAATATTCAGAACTACTGGATGTTTGCAGCCTCTATTTCTGTAATTTGGTCAGAACAAGCTATGACATTTCTTGTAAAATCCTGGTGATAACGATCATAATACTTTCCTGAACCAGTTGTTGCAATTAAATACATATAAAACACGTAAACAGAATATTAATGCCCAAAAATACTATTATGACTATTATTATCATTACTATCATCATCATTGCTACTGTTATTATTCCATGTGGTACCCGGGAGGGTATAGTCACATTCAGATATCCAGGTCTAAGACATGGGTCCCCCAAGATCCCAGCCCTTGTACCCTACGCATGCTTTCTGTGTGACTGATCTGCTGTGAGACTTTCCTCCTGCCCGAGGCCAGGTACACACTGTCAGCCACCCCTGTGTTTACCTTTGGATCACACTTTTTACCACCGAAGAATGAGTCCTGAAATTATATATAAGGAATGGAAAAGAAAACAAAACAAACCCAGGATTCACTTTAGATTTGCTTTATAAATACCTACTCAAGAATGACTTCTTTCATTAAATAAACTTGTCAAGAAAAATCTAAATTTCAGAACATAAATAAGAGCTGATTATTCACATCATATATGCATATTCATTTTCCAGAATTTCTTTAACAAGGTATAGAATTTCTTTAAAGTTGTATAAAAATATTAGCATACTTAGAATTTCTCGGTCTGATATCTAATCCACAGAGACAATGCAGTGTGGACATCCAGGCCATAGGTAAAAATGTTGATGATCTTGCAGGTTTCTTTCTCTCCTTAGAAGTATCTCCTCCTTCCTTTTAGAATCCTGTAGCTGAATACGCTCCTAGTCTCTAACCCCTCAGTAAATCCTGATTACAGGATTGAATCTAATGATATAAAAATTCTAAGTTATAACTGACAAGTAAATTTAAAATTTTTGTCATTTCCAGGAATGGTTAAGATGGATAACCGTCAGATGGTTCTTCAGGTATCTTCATGCATGTGAGGATATGAGAAAGAGACATTAAGGTGAACTTGACATTAAGTTCACTTATATTGGTAGCAATGAGTGAAACACTAACAAGGCAAATGGCACCGCACTGGTTTGGAGCACTTTACGCAGTTCTCCAAGCCACTGTCAGGCACCAGGCAAGAATCCAATTCACTAATTTCTACATATTCTAGGTGGTTTGTAAGTGTTAAAAGGGAGGAATTTTCTTTAATACCCAATATCCTCATTTTTTAATTCTTTCATTAAAGCTAGAGAACTGACAAGAATGAAATGCTTTACAGACATACCTTGAGAGTCATAAAGAAAAGCAAGTGAACAAAAAAGTTGAAAGGAAAACAAGAAAAAATCCTCATCGAAAAATAGATTAGAGGGTTGGTTGTAATTTGCTGAAGATAGTCTGTGGCTTGGAATAGCCTGACTTTGGAACTATTCATGGAGTGTGGTAAAAATTTTTATACTAAATAAATATAGTTGGGTGGGGAAAAAAAGATAAAGAATATAAGAGGAACAAAACACCTTCTAGCTGGCTGGTTTTATTGGCAGCACGCAAAGGGTGAATTGGTGGTTTATGCAACCAGGAAAGGGTGTTTGTGAAAGAAAAGAGAGATTAAGTAAGCAATTAGCAATTTCAGATTGATCTCACATGGCCCCCTTTCCTTATATTCTCAACAGCACTCTTCCTTTTCAAGGCCTGTCTGAAATTATCAGTAACACTGCCGAATGGGAGGGGATCTTGTCCCCACCTGCAGAATGACATTCTACTTTCTTTGGGGTTGGATGTATATTATTTTATGGATAATTGAACTATTATATATCACTTCTGCATATCATTATGCATCATGACTCTTTTTTCACCAAAATAATAAAAGAAATGAAGATGGTAATTTGCAAACCATGCTGCATATAAGCAAGACACTTATCTTTTGGAAGGGTCAGCTGAACCATGAATCATGTTTTTTAGAAGAACAATAATTTCTTCAAGGGGGGAATATTCCATTTCCTGAAGACTCTTCCAAACACTGAGAATATCGTAGTCGTCCCCGTAGTAGTAGTAGTAGTAGTAATGATATTAACAGATACCTGGGTTTATTTGATTCATGGGTGAAGAAAATACCTTAAATCCTTTCTATTCTTTACATACTCATGTTAAACTACCACCAATAAGATCACAAATATGTGATATTTGTCATCTCAAAATTGATGAGTAATATTAAAGCCGTCCTTCCATTTCATGTTTACATAAAATAAATACCCGCCAATGGTGGAGATCAGTTTTTCTGAGTAAAGTGGAGGATTGGTACTGTTGACATGTTGGGCTGGACAGACTGGCCCAACTCAGCATCCCTACCTGCAGTCCTGGCTCCTACCCAGTAAATGCCAGGAGCATCTCTATCCCGAAGAATTAGGAAAACCAAGAACTGCCCCCCAAAACACACACACACACACACACACACACACACACATTTGTAAACATTTCATAGGTAGATGGTACTACTCTGCTTTAGAGACAGAGATCTAGAATAAAAAAAGCATATTTTCTTAAAATAGGAAAGAGGATTCTCAAGAAGAGTATGTATTTCCCTTTCCCCACTCAAATGTTACATCAAGCTTAGAAAAATCCCTTCTTCTTAGTATCAGCCACATTACCAGAACAGGGGAATTTGTTTAATATCTGGCACAGATTAGGTGTTGAATGCATACCAAATTTCTTTCCTCATGTCTCTTTTTCCAAGAGGAGGAAGTGAAGCAAGGAAACATTTCATGTTGAAACATTTTGGTTATGATTTTATTGCTCATTTGGAAAGGGTAGGTCATTTTCTTACCCATCTGCTTATCAAAAAGTAGGCTGTCCACTCTTGTTTCGTCACCTTGATGGTCAAGGCATAATTTGTTTCATGTTCTTAATACAGAGCCATCCTTTTCTAGACAAGTTGTGGGCAAATTTCAGCTGCAGGAGTTATCAACCATTAAAGGAGGCCATGTACAGCAAGGCACCAGCTCTTTGCTGACTGATACAGCCTGCTATTTTATTTTTGGAAAGTAGCCTAAAGCTATTATGGCTCTCGGTTTTTGACAGGCATCACGTATTGCTATTTCAGAAGAAAATTTAACTTTAAAAATCAACTAGCCTGAGGGTTTGGAATCATACTTAAATTTTTAGTAAGTTGTCAAAAAATACTTTGCAGTATTCATTTATAACTGGACTAAACTTTCCGGAAATTAATATGCAAACCGTCCTGACCCCACTTACAGTTTGTTATGCAAAAATAGTTAAAGGACCAGTTATCAAGTTTATTACTAAGAGAAGTAGGAGGTGCTACCTGTTTATTCTCTTTGTGTTTGACAGCAACATACTATCCGGAATATATTTCTGTCTAGAACTAAACTGATAACTGATATAGACCTTCTTTTGGTTGATTTCAATTTGACTGTGCAAATGAAATCCTCACAATAGACCCTGAGGTCTATTTTTACAATAGACCTTTACAATAAAGATTGTAATTATCCATAGGTCACTCTGAAAACTATTTAGCATCCAGAGAGAGAGAGAGAGAGAGAGAATCCTATAGTTTAGGTGGTGATAGCAATCAGTGACTTAGCCATCTACAAAGCAGGCATCAGAATTGATTATTTGATCTCTGTCATTTGGTCATATGCGTGAACTAATTAAAATATTGATTATTTGGTTGATATTTATCTGGGAAGCTAGTGGGTCTGGGATAGAATGATGGGACTATGGGTGGTTTGGATTAGGTCTAGGAGAAATGTATAGGGTCATCACAGAATTTTGTAGACTCATTGTGTTAAAGTGAAACAAGCAAGACATTTTTATATCTGATAGAGCTTGTTTTAAAGTCTTCATCTTCCTCTTATAAGCTTTGTAACTTTGTATAGGATTTTTATACTGTCAGTCTTTTTATGTAAAAATTTCCAATAACATCAATCATGATAAAAATAATGATGATAACGAAAATAATATCTGCCTCATTGCCTGGTGATGGGGATTAACAAAATGTATCAGAAACAAGTTCTGGAATTGTTTCTGCCTTGATTAGCCATTTTTCCCCCTGTTTACTCATAGTTGGAACCCAGGGTCAATAAGTGGCTCAAGGAAACCACTAGAACTTATTTAAGCTATTCAGGCTAACAAACATATGATCAAAATACCCATGGAGTGATGTTTGGCTAGTAGATACCAAAGTTAGCCTTTATACAGTTTGCCAGAAAACAGAAAGTGGACATAAAAGTCAAGTACTTTCTGACTTGCTGGTATAAATCCTTGGAAGATATTTTCTAAGATGTTTAAAAGTTCATCTAAAATGCACAATTAACCTTGTACAGTTGTATTGTCAGAATGAAAAAAGTATATGTAAAATATATGAATATCTGAGAACCTCATAGGAATCAGATCCCTTACAGCTCTCTGAGATATTCTGGAGAGGCACAATGAAAGTTCAGCTATATTTTAAGCGGTGGTTAAAATTAGAGAGGAGAAGCATAGAGCAAAGAAATTCTAAGGAGTCTTGGATAAGGAGTTCTAACTCCTGGATAAGAAATTCTAAGGAGTCTAGTCCTAAACATACAAACAGTTAAGACCTATTTCAGGGATAAGCCAAGTTGTTTGGAGCAGAAAGTTCTAAGTTATTCCTATGAGAGAAAATGGAAAGGTAATTTGGAAGTGGTTTTTGAAGTCTCAAATGCTCTGTAACGACTATATCTTCAAAGTTTTTGATTGTGATGAGAATGGAGCATTCAGAAAACTCATCAGTGACGTACTGAATGAAGGAGAGGCAAAAAACTAGAGACATGAGCTAAAGAACAATTTACTGTGCACTACGAATAGCATGTATGATTTCCTTTACAACAATACAAAAGCCAAAAGCGGTAAGCAATAGATAACAAAATAAAATCGACAAAATGTTGATACTTTTGAAATTGGATGTTAGCTACTTGGGACTTTCTCTTTCTGTGTATGTTAAAAATTTCCCATAATAAAAGAATAAAAATAAATACTTAATATTGGCATTTCTTAATCTTATTTGTGTCTTGGACCACTTTGAAAAGCTAAAGAAGGCAGTTGATAATCTGTCCAGAAATATGCACGCATTCAAAAATATTTGTATACATACATTTGCACAAGTTCATGACTCTCTGCTCTCCCTTAACCTCACCCTGACATCCATCCATGCACCTCCCGGCTTCAACAGATTTCTTGTTTATATACAGGAAATATCTCCAAATCAAGACTCTTGGAAACTTTAGACTGGGACTTCGAATCTTCAAGTGCAGTTGATGGCTCTCATTGCTCAAAGCTTGGCTTTGACTCAGTTCACTTTTACTTTCTACGCTTCCCAAGCACATTCTGCTCTTTGTCACACAGAACTTTCTCAAGGGTAACAGTGCTCCTCTCATCCTTGTACTGTTTAAAGGAAGACATGGAGCCAAGACCAATTCAAAGGAAAGGAGTGGTTTATGATACCATGTTATAAGGCCACAGAAATGTTTATATTAACAGAGAGATTTTCTAAACTCCAGTGAAAGGAATTTAGTAGATCTCTCAACAGCTAATTGGTATTACACATATCCAAACTGATTATTGTTCTATGAAATGGAAGCTATGTTGGTAAAAGCTACGAAAGGGAGCAAACCACCCTATCAGTTAATAACTCATATATTGGAGGACAAAAACCAAAACTCAGTTTCATACATTAATTATCTTTGCGACCCCAAGAAAATCACTATTTCCATGAGCTTCCATTGTTTTCATCTGTAAACTATGTGATATATACCTCTCAGTTGTTGAAAAGATTAAAATGCAATAATATTGATAATACTTCCAATTAATAGTGACAATGACCTGATATTTCTAACCAGGGCTTGTACAAGTTTTTATGTAGTACTCAAGATCTTATTATTTATCTGAATATAACCCTCAAGCGTATCAACAATATGGCATGAGGCATTGCCAATATGTTTATATAACATCATCTCCTTTTCAGAATGTCTCCTTAGGATCACTCCTTCCTGTACTGTTTTGTTTTGTTTTTTGCACCTTTCTAAATATATACCCTGATCATCTTCCAGGCTCTATCCTCTTACTCTATAAGTGAATCCTCAGGATCCCATGCAATCTTATGGTTTTAATTACTACCCATACAGTGATGAGTCCCAATTAAAAAAAAAAAAAACTTCACCCCTTTATTGTCCCCCAAGCTTTAGACTTGGAAATGCAAATGTTGAAAAGTCAGCATTTCCAGAACTGAGCTTCCATTCCCCATCTCCCCCATCCCTATAGCTACTATCGCTCTTGGATTTTCCATCTCCGTTAAGGTTATCGCTAACCATCTTGTGAGACTTGGTAAATCCTCCCTCCCTCACCATCCAAACTCAAACAACTCTTGCTGAATCTTCCTCTTAATTTAATTTTTTGTACTCTCTACCCTCATCTATCTCCCTGTTGCTACTTCCTCAATTCAGAATGTCATTGTCTCTCTCATAGATTTCTGAAATAGCATGTTGGTTGGTTTCCCAAACTCTCTTGTTTTCTCCTTTTCCCATGCCAACATCTCTCAACACATGGCTCATCTGAAATGTGAAGCTGATCTTGCACTCCCCTGATTAAAAGTTAGTTTGGCATAAGTGGCCACTACCATTGGACTGGCCTCCATCACCTGCTCCTCCCTGACTCATATTCTACATTTGGACAAAACCAAAAAGCATATGGGTTTCTCTCACTCAGGGATATTTTATATCTCCTTGCCTTTCATCTTAATATTCTGGGTGTGTGAAATCTTCCCTTTCACTTGTTTTTCTCGTATAGTAACTCATCTTCATTCTATGATATTTTTTCCTTCCCTAACTCTTTTGCAAAAGTTATTTCATTGGCTGGAGTAGTTGCATAACTCTGTACTTCCATTGCACTGCATAGCTCTATCATAACTTGAATTATTTCTGCCTTTCCAGTCAGACATGGCTCCTCAAGAGCAAGAATTTCATATTATTTACATTTTGAATTCCTATTATGTAGCACATGAAGAACCTAGCAAGTGTTTGTTGTGAAAAATTAAACATGGTCTCTGTATTCATAGAATATTTTTAAAGATGCAGTAGCAGGCCAAAACTTTAGGAAAATATGAAGTAATAAGAATTTTCTAAATTTAGTATATACTATCATCAACACTTATTCAATGAGTTTCTTGAAAAGTCAATGATATTCCCTGAAATGATTTTATTCTTTATCAACATGAGAAAGCTGAAGCTAGAGTAGAAAGAATGGCAGGATGTAGAGTCCAAGGAGATTCTGGTCCCCAAATATTTCCCCCAAATTACCTGAAATTAAATACTTTGCATGCTTTAGCAGTTCTACCAATTAAAGATCACTTTTGGCTCATAGAGGGGCATCAGTCATTCATTCATTTGTGTAAACTGAAAACCAGAATATTTTCTTCATATTAAAGACTTGAGATAATATTGGTTAAGGGGAGAATTTTGAATGTAGGTAACAGGGAAAATGAGGGAGAGTATTTTTTTCAAATGTGGGAGCAGGGAGAGGAGGGACAGATCTAAATGGAGTGACAGAATTGGGCAGGATTTGAGTAGACTGGTGGCACCATGGGGGTTCTCCTTGCAGTGCTGTTGCAATGGTTGTGCAGACTGGCATTGTTTACATACAGTCTGTGAAAATTGAGCTACCTCCATGGCTGTCATTGGTGGCTCTGGCTGGGCTTGAGGAAGGAAAATTACAAGTTACTAAAGCAATGCAGAACCAGGGTGCATGAACACAAAAAAACAGACCTTGTGATCTTATCCACCTTAGTGTCTGCATGCTGCCTTCTGGTAGACAAAAGCATAATATATGTAATAGCAAAATCAATTTTTAAAGTGATAAAATTTCTTAAATTCAGTGTGTATGCACAAGAATCATCCAAAAATGAGCTGTCAGAAAATCTCTGTTGAATGAACACTGGGCATATAAGCTTTTTTTTTTTTTTTTTCCTTTGGCAGATGGAAACAACTAAGAATAGAGGTTTCTCCATCCTGAGAGCTCTCTCATTGCTATCATGTAAGATGGGGCAAATTTGGCTGGACATTTACTGAGGAAATTGAGTCTTAAAAAGGAAGTGAACCTATATTTTGAGTATATTCTGACCATTATGTTAAACTTCTCCAATCAAAAAAATACACACTAGCTATGGCAAGCTATATTATTTTTCCAGTTGGTGGAATTATTTATAAGTATAGCAAAAGAACCAGGTAGTTGAAACTAGAATCATCATAGAAAACCTGGAGTATATTGTTGCCTATGTTTTCATGCAGAAAAATTTTCTTAGTCTATCTACTAAAAATGTTTTATATTTTATTGGTCCTTTTAATATAACACAGTCCATCTTTCCAGAGTTAAACAGTTTCTTAAACCGGAAGATTAAAAAAAAAAAGGAAGATAATGGCTTTGCATTTTGAAGTTTAGAAACCAGTGTCAGTGATGAAATAAGAACATGTCATGACATTATGTCCTGATGGTCTTCAGCTCTTGGGCACCGATGAATTTATAATCAGAAAGATACCTTTTAAACAATGAAGGGCTTCAAGCTAGCCCTTCATATAAAGTTACTTTTATTGCTCTTTTGTGTATTCTAAGAGCCAAAAATATGTTTGATTGAATGTTGAGAAGACAGAAAATGTCTGCCCGGTGCAGAGAAAATCCAGATAGTTTATGGATTTTTCTGAGAAAGTTTACCTGCAACTGTGGCATCCATGAAAGCAAACAAATATTCTATCCTCGCTATTGAAATTATTTTGAAATGAAATATTTTGAAATAGTATGTTTCCTCCTCAGAACTGTCCTCAATAATTTAGTTAGGGGATGTGATAAAAGGAAATAACCAGTCTCAGCAAAATTTGGAATTAAGAGAAACAGACTTTCTGTTATTTACCTTAAAACTAAAATTTACCAAAATAAACTTAGAGAAAAAAATGTTCAATAATAAGAAATAAGAGAGGACATAGCTAGAAGAGATCAGAGAGGTATTAATATTTTTGGAAATTCAACTTTCCCAATGTTTTGCTCTATATTTAGGTAGATAAATATTTTCAGAAGGAAAAAAAAGACACATTCTGGCCTTCTTTAAGGCTAAATAGAGCTGTTTAAGGAACCATTTCATCAACACATTAGTTCCCAACCAATCTGGCCCTTCTGAAAGAAGTAACTAGTCAAAACATTTCATCAGCAGCTAATCAAGACAGCTAATGCTCTATGTAGGAACATACTTCATGACCTGGAGTAGTTTAAATAAATCTTATATGATTGACAGCTGTCAGCTTTCACCTAGCTTGTGGGTTAAGAACAAAAACAAGAAACCAAAGATTAAAAACTCTAACTCACGATATTTTGCCAGTTTGTTTTCTAGAGTATTTTTTTTTTTTTTTTGCGGTATGCGGGCCTCTCACTGTTGTGGCCTCTCCCGTTGCGGAGCACAGGCTCCGGATGCGCAGGCCCAGCGGCCATGGCTCACGGGCCCAGCCGCTCCGCGGCATATGGGATCCTCCCAGACCGGGGCACGAACCCGTATCCCCTGCATCGGCAGGCGGACTCTTAACCACTGCGCCACCAGGGAGGCCCCTAGAGTATTTTAAATACTGGCTTTTTAAGAAATTGGAAGGGGATATTCAACTTCTACAGTTCAACATTTTCAGCAGTTTTAATGGAGTATTTCTGTAGAGTTAAGTGTTCTAATGGATAGTAATCTGAATATATATTTAAAACGAACACAGAATTTGATACACATATTCATTAGAGTCAAGACCAAGTCTGAAAAACATTAAAGCTAAAGAAACTGTTGGGTAAAATTAGATGATGAAGGCCACTTCTTAAAGGACACATCCAGGATAGGAAAGTACAAGGCCCAAGTTTAGTTCCTTACTCAGTTTCTGAGTACTGTGAGCTTAGTTATGCCATTTAAACTTGATTTTTTAAATTAAATTTAATTCAATACAATAAAAATGTATTAAGTCCAGTAATCTTTACAGTGTATAAGTTGAACGAAATAAGCTTTAAGGTCCATTCAAGCTTGGTGATTCCTCAACCAACTATTAAATAAAGCCTAATTATGTCTGTGCAAATGATTTACATTTGAAGAAATCTGCATCCCTTACCCAAGGTTCAGGACCCAATATGCATTTGTCAGATATACTTCTATCTGAGGAAGATCATTTAATATACATTGGCATTTTTCTGGTTTTCCATTAGGAAAATACCAGGGTATGTTTAGCCTAACATCAAAACTTAGCTCTAGAACAAAGCTTTTCACACAGAATGTAATAGGCATTACTATATGCTGTTGAATTAATGAATAAGAATAGGGAAAATATGCATGCAGTAACAACTCTTCTGAATCTTTAACGTTATTAATTTAATCCTCCAACACTTATTATTGATTATTTAAGTTATTCCTAAACTGTATTGGTTAGCAAAACCAGTTTCCTTGTTGAAAGTCTTAACCCTAACTTTAAAATGTCATTATTCATGTGGATGAAGAGAAAGACACTTTTTACTTCTGATAATTCCCCTCAAAAAGCACTGGGTCGGGCTTCCCTGGTGGCGCAGTGGTTGAGAGGCCGCCTGCTGATGCAGGGGACACGGGTTCGTGCCCCGGTCCGGGAAGATCCCACATGCCGCGGAGCAGCTGGGCCCGTGAGCCATGGCCACTGAGCCTGTGCGTCCGGAGCCTGTGCTCCGCAACGGGAGAGGCCACAACAGTGAGAGGCCCGCGTACGGCAAAAAAAAAAAAAAGCATTGGGTCAAAAAACTGAAGTGTCTGACCATTGAAACTTTGTCATAGGAAAAACTTCACCTCAGGCTTGATATGACATTTTGGATGTCAGTTTTTTAGCAGGCATGATAAAAATACATTAGGCTAATAAACCTAACAATCTTTTTATTATTCATAGAAGTAGGAGAAGATAATGTTATTTTGTTTACAGTCTCCTTTGTCTTTCTCTTCTTTTTAACTTTATTTTATTGAAGTATAGTTGGTTTACAATATTGTGTTAATTTCTGCTATACAGCAAAGTGACTCAGTTATACACATATATACATTCTTTTTCATATGCTTTTGCACTGTGGCTTCTCACAGGATATTGAATATAGTTCCCAGTGCTATACGGTAGGACCTTGTTGTTTATCCATTCTATATAAAATAGATTGCATCTGCTAACCTCAAACTCCCATTCCATCCCTCTTTATGCTTCTATGCCATGACAATGCATAGTCATCATTATATCGAACTGACATAATGCTTGGAGCATAATCTTAAAGCTATTTTGTTTTTGTTTCTTACCAGTCTTTTAATTTTATTCAAGATCCTCGTTCTTCTCTTGTCCTTGGATGGAAAGTTGCAGAGGTTCTAGAACCTTACTGGTTGCTTTGAGTTGCAAAAGAAAACTTGACTTCATGAATAAAATATCCCACCCATTATCAGAATCAAATCTGCAAACTTAATTAGGTGTGAAGGTGTCTCTCTTGCCCCCAGCTCAGGCCTCCACAGATGGGAAAATTGCCATGAAGGAAAGAACGAATGGGCATCTTCCTTCTTTCTGCTACCCACCTCCCCCACCGAGCTTCTCTGCCTTCAGATGGTTCTGCAGTGTCTGACCCCTGAAGTTGGGACACAGGGGAAGCTGAGAAGAAAGGATGGCAGGAAGTCCTCAAATTAACAAAAACTCCCCTGAGCTTGTGTCAGTGCTCTAGGCCCATGGCAGGAGTTTAAAACTTATTTTGCCCTGAGATTTGTGAATTCTTTGGAGACCTTTGTGTGTTTCCTCCACACCCCACTTCCACTCATCTAAGGGAGTTTCAAGTCTAGTTCCCTTGAGTATGGTAAATGTCCTAGAAATCCAATGACACTTCCAGTGTGCTTCTGCCAGGTGGCCCTTTTGGATTCATGAGTTTATCTAGGGGAAGCTTTTATATATCCTTCACTTTGGCAGGCTCTCTGGGTACAGTTAGTTCACAAACCTCTGCCTTCTCTCTGCCAACCCTTTATATGTCTTTAGGATGACACAGTTATCAGTCCTCTGTAATTTCCTTTGGTTGAATTGGGGGCTAGGGGGTGGGGAGCTGCAGAAGATGCAGGAACCATTTTAGTGATTTCTTTAAAGCCCTAGTCTCTTGTACACGAGATAAGGAGCAGATATTCTCATTTCTTCCCTTGCTTTTGGAAGAGATTCGAAGCATCACTTTCTCCTAAGAAAGTGTCATCAAAAGTACTCTCAAGGGCTTCCCTGGTGGCTCAGTGGTTGAAAGTCCGCCTGCCGATGTAGGGGACACGGGTTCGCGCCCCGGTCCGGGAAGATCCCACATGCCGCGGAGCGACTGGGCCCCTGAGCCTGCACGTCCGTAGCCTGTGCTCCGCAACGGGAGAGGTCACAACAGTGAGAGGCCCTCGTACCGCAAAAAAAAAAAAAAAAAGTACTCTCAATTCCCTAGATCCAAATTCTTTTCTACCCTCTGTGTACAAGAGAAGTTTCAGAATCGTCTAATCTATTTTAACCTCTATTTCAAAAAGTCTTTTCCCAATCTTGTGCTAGCACTGTCTTTAAAATGTGCTTCACTTGAGATTTCAATTAAGCATCCTCTAACATAAATAATACTAGGAAGTTTTCCTCTCTACCTACCCTTGCTTACCTAGAGATAAATGTGTTTGGTGACTAGTGTCTGAGAATTTACGAAAATAACTCTTTGAAACATCATTACGTCTGCGAATATCTTATTATAACATTTTATATGGTTTATAATTATGTAAAACCAAACTAATTGGAATGTAAAATGATATATCTACAGATGGCCTTTGGAACTTCACATGGAAATGTCCTACATTAGACTTTTCGTGTATTATAATTACAAACTATTAAATGCTCTCATCCCAGTCTGAGGAGAGAGGCTTGTTATTACATTTTGCATTTAACAAAATAACGGTCAGAACTGTTTAGTTATTTACATATACATGAAGGAATTCAGGACTAGGAAGTATATTTTGGGGAATTCTGAAGCGGCATTATCCACTATGGTAGTCACTAGAAACATGTAGCTATGTAAATGTAAATGTAAATTAATTAGCTTATACAAAATTAAAGATTCTAGTTCTTAGGTGCACTAGCCATGTTTCAAGTGTCCGAGAGTTATAACTGGCTAGAGGCTACCATGTTAAACAGTGCAAATTAAAAAAAAAAATTGCACCATTGTAGACATTTAAATTGAATAGCAGGGCTCTGAAGACAGATGCCACAATTAAACCCAACATGTGGAAGCAGATACTCTTCTTGTCAGAGGAGGCAGAGGAATGTTCTAGAGTTGTTCAGGATGGGCCCTCTAAGGTAGGATTGAGGGCTTGCACCGTACAAATGATGAGATGCCTTTTCTGGGACAGCTCAGCTTGCTTCGATGATATGATTTAGGAAGGCTTCAAGTTGGATAGTGCATTACAGAACTGGTTCTGATCGATTACGAGGCTATAGCTGGTAGGAAATTATCTTTGTATTACTAGATGTAGACCTAACTGCCTCAGAAAAGCTGAAAGAGAGTCCTAAAAGAGTCCAAGTAAGGACTTGATAGTGCAAATTGAACTCACTGATAAACATTAACATTTATTTTTGAGGGAAACTCACTTGACTTACAGGCGTGAGGTATTTCCATTTTCTTTTCCTGTGTCTTTAAAATAGTTACAATTTAGACCCACAGTCATTTATTGGGATAATGAGATCTTCCGTCCCCATGTGTTAAGATGTCACTGGAACTTTACTAGAAAAATTGTAATGCATCTTCTCTTTTTAAAATTTATTTATTCTTCTTTGCTTTTTAAAATTGATTTCTTTTATTTCAAAAGAGCAGGAAAGGATGAGATAAAACCTGGAGACAATGAAAAAATATATCCTGTTTGTTTTCTATACAAAACAAAAGGTTGGGGCTATTTTTTTTTCAAAATAAAGCAATTAATTCTTTGGTCATCTATAATAATAAGGCAGAGCTATTTTGAAGAGTTTGATGTCATTTCTACATCCCTCAAGGAAACAAAGGGGAAAGTCAGAGGAAAAGGAAAAGGCAGCTTTGATAAGTTGTGCCAGCCACTGGGCCCCGAGAGTGAAGCATCCTGTTTTTATCATGTGGCTGAAAACAGTGGGAAAAAATTTATTGCGATCAATGGTATCCATTCTTCTGTTATTTCACAGTTACCTGCCATAATTCCCTAAATAATCACACTAAGCAAGAGCCTTTTTAGTGACAACTGTGAAACAATGGGTCAGTCTGTATAAAGGTCACTGGAAAATTACAGTTTGAGGTGAAGAAAGAATGGTGACAAATCAGAGACACTTCATGATATGAATAGCATTCAGAGCCTTGAATGTCTGTCACCACTAGACTTTATGTCAGTCCTATCAATGCCATCAATTAATATAATACTTCCAATTATTGTAAAAGTCAGTGGAATACACTACACATAAAAAATAATAGAAAATATAATGTTCATAAAAATAAAGAGTTCCTTCTATACAAAAATGGCTTCTAAATGGACTTTTTGTGGTTCCTAGGACTGCTGTATCTATTAATCATTCAATCATTTTAAAGGACTTCAAGCAAAATGACCTCAGAGACTGCTACCACTTGGAATTCATATCCTTTCAGATGTCTTATCTCTGGGTATCCAGGTGCAATCCTATAGCATTTATCAACATAACATCTATAGGATGTCACTTCAGCACAAGTACGCTTGCAGCAATTATAGAAGAAAGAGCTCTTCACCCGTTTATATATCAGACTGGTTTTCTAGCACATCCTCCATGCTTTGGCAGAAAGGGCTGAGCCCAACAGCCTCTCTGCATTTTAGTATATTTAGGAATAATTTTGAGGCAAATTTCTAAGGTTTTTTCCTTCATGAATATGGTTCTTTAATTAATATAAGATTATTAAACATGGAATCATCTAGTAACTAACTTGCATTCTTACTGTCTTTGTCAGGACTTGTAAGAAATATTTAAAGATCCAGTCAATTACCCGAATGTTTGTTTTACTTGCTGCCAAACATCTGGATAATTTAAACATATCCAGATAAAATAATATTTTTCAATGATTTTATATGAGTTGTGTAGATACAGCCTCACACTGCAGGTGAGATGAGTTGATATAATTCTGAAGAGCTATTTATACAATTAAGCCTCTATCAAGAAGGAATGTGACTTCAACCTCTGTCCTTTGGAACACATTATGATTTATATGAAATTGGTTTACTATTTTAGAATCTCTATGTATTGTTTTCTTCCATTACGGCTTGAAGCCTCCCAGTGAATTGAAAAGATTCAAGTACTTAGAATCCCAATGGATTGCCACTGGGAATGAACAGAAGGTCTCTCTCTCTCTCCCTCCCCCTCCTTTTCCTGTTTTCAAGTTCCAGGGCCAGATATATGGCTGTGAGACAACACAGAAGCAGTGTCAAGAAAACCATTTTGCTCAAGGGACCTGGCAGTTGAACTCTTCCCAAATGCTTTTAAAAAGAAAAAAATACATATATATTAAATGCCAATTTTAAACAAATCCAAAGATTTGTGGAGCCCTTGTTCACCTCGTGATGTTGCTGGAGACATGAATATACACCAAATGAGCTAAAAGATTATGAAAAGTCAATGCTTAAATTCTCTTGAGTTTTCTAACAAGAGATCTGGGAAGTTTAAAAGCCTATCAGGTTCCCAGAGATTATTAACTCTGGCCTGCATTTCAAAGTATATCAAGTGCTGTCTGCTTTATACCAAACAGAAGGGAATGTACTACCAGACGAAGCAGACAGCACTAATAAGAGCTGTAATAAATCAAATTAAGAAATATTTATTGAACATCTCTGCATCTCCAGCTTTGAGATGTTAGGTGTGTGATAAATATAAAATATAAATGAAAAAGGTCTGTGGTCTCAAAAAGCTTAAATGAATTTGGAAAGATAAGATAATTGCACAGAAAATAAATAATGACGCAGAATTTGAAAAGCAATTCCAAAGGAATGACTCAAGAAATATCATAAATAATAAAATGAACCAAACCAGGAACATAAAAAAAAGTTATGTGAATTAGGCTAAACAGGCAACTTCATTAAAATTTTGCTGTGGGGAATAATGTTGGCTTTCAAGGTATAGATATTTATACTTCTTCAGAGACACCATGCTTTGGATGAATCCTGGGCTTGTTCCCCATTTGATATGTTTGCAAGGGCGTTGTATGGCCCAAATGGCCGTAACCAATAGGCTCATGGAATGAAGTTAAAACTAAATAATAAAATTAAAAATATTCTATAGTCAAGCCACTGAATTGCAGTGTAGGGAAAAATGGACCATTACTCTTGAAAATATCATAATATGACATAATAACTACAGTTTCTATTTAAATTACTAGACTTACCTGAATTATCTACCAGATCTGCTCATCCTTCAAAAACCTCTTGAAAGGCCAAGCTTTATAGCAGTTTCCTCTTATTTCTTCTTCCTTACTTTTGCTAATTATGCTTATAAAGAAAATCCAAAATTATTTTAACTAAGGCAAATTAAGCATGTCCCTATTCTCTCTGACCTGAAGGCACCTAAACTCCCTCTGATGTAAATGAACCAACTCCTATTGACATTCAGTTGGTGCTATCATACAATACGAGGTGCGACAAAGACTTTAAAGAAAGAATAATAAATAACCATGAGACCCAGTATAAAGTAAATAAACAAGTGAAGTATTTTTAAATGAAGAAAGACTTTACAAGCCCAGAATAAATTAACTAACACAGAGACAGAGAGACAGGTGGGGAAAAGGCCAAATCCCTTATCTTGAAGCAAGAGGGATCAAAAATTATTATTATTATTTTCTTACAGATTTTGGTAGTTTAATGTGGTTCTAAGAATGGTGTTAAGACATTCAGCTAATCTCAAGTAGAACTAAAAATAGAATGCTTACCTCGAAAGTCCCTACTGAACACAAAACTGAAAGAGATCCTACAGCAAAATAGAAGACACTGAAAAAGCAAAGAAGCCAGAATTAAAGCATATACCAAGATGGAAAAGTTTTAAACCAAACACAGTACATCAGTAAGGGATTGGCAGTAGAAAGGTGAAAGTGGGTAATTTAATAAAAGTGCTGTTTAAAATGTAGGGGCAGGTTTAGGGACATCAACAAGGTAAAGTCAGTATCCTGGAGCTAGCAACATCAGGGACCTTTTCCACCTAAAAGCCTAAAAGGCAACGGGAGGAAACAGTTACCAGAACTCAGAAAACGGGTCTGGAAAGGGAGCCTTTTGCAGGCTGTGGCATTTGGTGGAGAGACAGAGCAATCACTGAGGCCCAGCAGGAATGAACTAGGATAATAGCTCCTTGACCTCACTCTGTTCCTGTTCTGCCATCCCCCATGATAGCCTTCCACTGATGGACTCAGCGGGAAGCCAGAGGGCAAGAAGTCTTTGATGTGGTTCGTATAATTCAGCCTCCTGGAGCATAGAGCAGTAGAAATGGTGGAGAGTTGATCTGGAGGAGCAGAAAAGAAGATATGCAATGCATTATTATTAACTGTTATTGCTGTAACAGTTACAGCAATAATCGTAACCTGGAGTAAGGTTTTTTAGAAAGGACAAAGATCTACATACAATTGAGCGCTTTAAAAAAATTGCTTCATTGAGATATACTTCACATACTATAAAAGTCATTCTTTTAAAGTACACAATTCTGTGATTATAGTACATTCAGAGTTATACAACATCACTCTATGTATAATTTTTTAACATTTTCATCACTGCCAAATGAAACCCCACGCCTAGGAGCAGTTATTCTCCCATTTCCCCTTCTACCAACTCCTGGCAAACACTAACCTAACTTTCTATCTCTATGGATTGGCCTGTTCTAGACATGTTCTATATAGGAAATCCTACAATATGTGGTCTTTTTTGGTCTGGCTTTTTAACTTAACATAACATTTACAAGGTACATCCATGTTGTAGAAGAGATCACTACCTGGTTCTTTTTTGGCTGAATAACACTCCATTGTATGAATAGATCACATTTTGTTTTTCCATTCTTCAGTTTATGAATATTTTGTTGTTTCCCCTTTTTAACTATTATGAATAATGCTGCTATGGACTTTCCATGTGCAGGTTTTTGTGTGGCCACGTTTTCAATTCTCTTGTGTAACTATCGAGAGTGGAATTTCTGGGTCATATGGTATCTCTATGTTTAACATTTTGAAGAACCACCAAAAAGTTTTCCAAAGAGCCATACCATTTACGTTCCTACTAGTAGTGCACGTGGTTTCCAGTTTTTCCACAGCCTTGCCAATACTTCCTATTATCTGTCTTTTTTAAAACTTTTGCCATCTTAGTGAGTATGAAAATGTATCTCATGTGGTTTTCATTTGCATTACTGACTAAAATTGTGTATCTTTTAATGTGTTTCTTGGCCATTTGTATTTATTTATTTATTTATTTTTGGAAACATCTCTGTTCAAGTCCTTTATCCCCTTTAAAATTTGGTTATTGTCTTTTTATTCTTGTGCTCTAAGACTTCTTCATGTATTGTGGTTACAAGTCCCTGATAAGATACATGATTTGCAAGTATTTTCTCCCATTCTATGGATTTTCTTTCTATTCTCTTGATGGTGTCCTTTAAAGCACAAAATTTTTTAAATTTAGATAAGGTCTAATTTTCCTAAATTTTTCTTTCATATTTTGTGCTTTAGATGCCCTATGATGTCTAATCCAAAGTCATGAAAACTTACTCCTGAATTACATAGTTTTATCTCTTTAATTTCAGTTTATGGTCAAATTTGAGTTAACTTATGAATATAGTGTGAAGTAAAAGTCCCAATTTCATTCTTTTGCATGTGGATATATCCAGGCATCCCAGGACCATTTGTTAAAAAGATTTTTTTCCCTTGAATTGTTCTGGGACTCTTGTCAAAATAAATTAATGATTAGTGTATAACTTTACTTCTAGACTCTCAATTCTATTCCACTGACGAATCTATCTATCTATCTATCTATCATTTATCTATCTATCTTTATATCCATCATCTACCTACCATTTATCTTTTTTTCATACTACACTGTCTCAATTACTATAGATAGTAAGTTTTGAAATCAAGAAGGGTGAATCTTCTAACTTTTTTTTCAAGATAGTTTGGCTATTCTGGGTTTCTGGCTTACCATATGAATTTTAGAGTCAGTTTGTCAATTTCTTAAAAAAAAGCTGGAAGGAATTGTATCGAACCAGTATATAAATTTGGGGAGTAGTATCTTAACAATAATGTCTTCCAATCTCTGAGCATTGGATATAGTTTCAATTGTTTATGCTTTCTTTAATTGTTTTCAATGATGTTTAACAATTTTCAGTGTGTACACAGGTATATACTTATTTAGTAAAATTTACTCCTTAGTATTTTATTCTTTTTGTTACTGTTGTAAATGCAATTGCTTTCTTAATTTTATTTTCAGATTCCTTGTTGCTAGTGTATAAAAATGCAATTTACTTTTGTAAATTGATCTTATATCCTGAAATCTTGTTGAAGTCACTTATTAGTTCTAATCATTTTTCATTGGCTATCTTAAAATTTCTATATACAAGAGAATTCCATCTGCAAATAGTTTTACTTATTTTTCTCAGTCTTCTTTTTCTTGTCTAGTTGCTCTGGCTAGGACATCCAGGACAATGTTTTATAGAAGTGGCAAGAATAGATATCCTTGTGTTGTTCCTAATCTTAGGGAGAGTGTTTGGTCTTCCATCAGTAAGTATGTTTTTATCTGGTTTTCACAAATGGCCTTTGTTAGGTTGAGAAAATTCCCTTTTATTCCTAGTTTTGGGGCATTTTTGTCTTAAACAGTGTTGGATTTTATCAAATTCTTTTACTGTATCAATTGAGAAAATCACGTGGGCTTTGCTTTTCATTCTACTGACATGGTGCATTACATAATTGATTTTTCATGAGAAAGGAAGAATGACTACAAGGGTGGAGACTCACCACATGGTATTATTCCCAGGATGTGAAATCAAATGGAGTGTGTTTGGCTGGATTTTGAAATTGCCTGGGACTAAAGAATCCTTTTCTTTTTTTTTTTTTTTTTGGTCTCATTTTGAATGGGAACTATAACTGTTATTCTATGCTTTTTCCATCTTTGTATTTATGGAAAAGATATCTTATATCTTAAGTTTCACAGGTTCACAGGGAGAGAAGAATTGTACCTCAGGATAGATTATGCCCAGAGCCTCATCCATACTTGTTTTAGATGATAAAATTTTGGATTTTTGATATGATAAAATACAGACAAGATTTTGAACTTTGAAATGATTCTGTAATGAAATGAGACTTGGGGGGGGGGATGTTAAGATGGAGTAACTGTCTTTTGCATGTGGAATAGATGTGAATCTTTGGAGACCATTGGAGGACTGTGATAAAATAATTCTCCTCCCCCAATGGCTATAATCAAAAACACAAGAAATAACAAGTGTTGGCACAGATGTGGAGAAAAGAGAACCCTTGTGCACTGTTGGTGGGAATATAAAATATAAAATGGTGCGGCCACTATGGAAAAGAGCATAGAGGTTCCTCAAAAAGTTAAAAATAGAACTGCCATATGATCCAGCAATCCCACTTCTGGGTATTTATCTGCAGAAAATGAAAATACTAACTTGAAAAGGGATGTCCACCCCCATGTTCACTGCAGTATTATTAACAATAGCCAGGATATGAAAACAACCTAAGTGTCCACTGATGGATGAATGGATAAAGAAAATGTTTTATACATATACACACACACACACACACATATATATATATACATATATATGTATATGTATATATATATATAATGAAATATTATTCAGCCATAAAAAAGAATAAAATCTTGCCACTTGTGACAACATGGATGGACCTCAAGGGCATTATGCTAAGTGAAATAAGGTAGAGGAAAACAAATACCACATGATCTCACTTATATATGGAATCTAAAACAAAAACAAAAACAAAACTATAAAACAAGTTCATAGATACAGAGATTAGATTGCTGATCACCAGTGGAGGTGAGTAGGGAAGGTGGGAGAAATGGGCGATGGGGGTCAAAAGGAATAAACTTCCAGATGTAAAATAAATAAATCATGGGGAAGTAATATATAGCATGGTGATTATAGTTAATAAATACTGTAATGCATATTTGAAAGTTGCTAAGGAAGTAGATCTTAAAAGTTCTCATCACAAGAATTTATTTTATAACTATGTAAGGTGTGATGGATGTTAACTAGACTTATTTTAGTGATTATTTCACAATATATGGTTGTTTTAAAACTTTTTCTTTTTTATCAGAGTATAGCCAATTAACAATGTTGTGATAGTTTCAGGTGCACTGCAAAGCGACTCAGCCATACATATACATGTATCCATTCTCCCCCAATCTCCCCCCGCATCCAGGCTGCCACATAACATTGAGCAGAGTTCCTTTTGCTATACTGTAGGTCCTGGTTGGTTATCCATTTTACGTATAGCAGTGTGTGCACGTCAACCACGATATACAGCTGACCCTTGGGCAATATAGGGGTTGGGGCACAACCCCTGACCACGCAGTCGAAAATCCATGTATAACTTTACAGTTGGCCCTCTGAACCCACGTTTCTGCATCCTTGGGTTCAACCAACCCTGAATTATGCAGTATTGTGATACCTATTTGTAGAAAAAAAAAATTGTGGGTGGGTTGGCAAACTTCTTGAGCCATGATAGTTTTCAAAAAACAGAAATATAAACATATCCTATATGCACATATGCACACACACACATATAAAAAAAAAAACACCCATGAGGGGGGAAAAGTAGACATAATGGAGTTTACACTGAGGTCAAAATTGCTGTGCAAGTGAGAACGTGCTATTTGGGACTGTATTTTCCAGAGAAAATAGATCTTATGCATTTGCATATGTGTTCACCAGAGAGAAGAAATGTTTAAAAACTCTTTTCTGCATTTGTTGCCTGGGAGTGTTTAAGCCAACCTCTAAGGACCCCCTGTCTCTTAAGGAGTAAGAGTCACTTCTGGAAGTGTGGAGAAGATTGATGGTAGCGAAGCTTGGATTAATTCAAAGTTTCTAGTTCCGTGAGTGAAACTGGATCCCTGGGGACTTGGAAATTGCTGTGGGATTTTCAAATAAACAGGCTTTGGAACCACTGATACAAGCTAATTGTTAACAGAAACTTGAGAAGCTGGCGGAAAGAACCATGCCAATGACTGGTGAAAAATATTTGGTTTGAGCAAGATTTTTAATGGCAAAAAATAGAAAGTCTCAGAGGCTGGGATGTTCTGCTGACTAACTTATTGTGCAGTCTGGCCTGAGGCCTTATCAGTGGATCAAGCCATCCTTATGTCCAATTCTCTGGGGGGCTCTCTGATGCTTTAGAGCAAGTATAAGAACTGATGACTTGTTGAATTTAAAATGATTCTTCACTAAAGAAGAGAAACATGATTCATGTTTACATTAGAGGACAGTTTCTGCTGAAGTGATTTGCCTAAGACCAGTAAAGTAAAGCTTAGAGATTCCTACAGAGTTGGAACGATTCGTGAAAGAGGGATCTTTGAGCCATGTTTGCTAAACACTCTTGGATTTTGTATCAAAACCCGGGGGATCATTTGAATATTCACTGTTGGTTGAATTCATCAAGGCTTAGGAGGAAATAGTTGTTATTTTAGCTGCCCTCTGGAAGTCGGATTGAGCAACAACATTTAGATATGAGATGCTGGGGCAGCTTTGAGAGTCAGAAGTTATGCTGGCATTCCTCTGACTCTTAAAGTTAGACCCTGTCAGTGAACGTGGTGCTAGTGGTGGACAGTAGGTCAATTGGTCAGTACAGATTAATGTATTCCAGAGAGCTAGCCAGGGACACAAAATGGGGCCACGTCTCTTCATTCGACCCTAGTGTGAGAGAGTGACTCATAATTATTTTATGCATAGGTACTATCTACATTTGGAAGTAAATACAGCCAAATTAGTGATGAATTTGTTGTAGAGAATGATGAGAAAGGAAGAGGCTACATTTTTAATATGAGTGGGAATTGATATGAGTGGTATGTCCCTGTTCCAAAATGTAGATAAAAAGGCAAAGAAAAGTGCTGGCAAGGAAGGTTATCAGCACAATTTTAAATTGACTGCACTTTAGCCATCATTTAACCCAACTTGTTCTCTTTACAGATTAAGAAATATCTGGTCTCCAAATATTACATAATCCATAGAATTAGCAGAAGAGCCAATCTTAGAACCCAGACTTACTAAAACTTAAGTCCCTAGGTAATTTTTTTTAAAAGAAAGCTTCTTTTTAAACTTATTTTATTTTATTTATTTTTGGCTGCGCTGTGTCTTTGTTGCTGCTCGCGGGCTTTCTCTAGTTGCGGTGAGCAGGGGCTACTCTTCGCTGAGGTGCGCGGGCTTCTCATTGAGGTGGCTTCTCTTGTTTCAGAGCACGGACTCTAGGTGCATGGGCTTCAGTAGTTGCAACACTGCAGGCTCAGTAGTTGTGACGCAAGGGTTTAGTTGCTCCCTGGGATCTTCCCAGACCAGGGCTTGAACTCGTGTCCCCTGCATTGGCAGGCGGATTCTTAACCACTGCGCCACCAGGGAAGCCCACTAAGTAATATTTCTCAGAGATGAAATAACTAGGGTCTTGGTGGGGTGACCCAAATGGTAAATTAAGATTTGTAGAATAAAAGTAGGAGTAAGGGGAAGGATGAAAGGCTGGAGAGGCGTTTGCCTAGCTCTCAGTGAGGATGAAGAGCTAACCTAGAACTTAATAAAAAGTGAAAGGACGATGGAGATTGGGTGCTGGAGTATGTGGTTATATATGATGTAACTCAAGTTAAATGGTTTTATAATATGAAATAGGTTTGCTATAGAAATGGCAATGGATAGTACACAGAGCCATTCACATAGAATAGTTTTCGTCATCAACCCCTTACAGTCATTTTAACTTTTCTTGTGCAGATGCTACAAAGTCGAGTAGGAGAAAGTAAGCATTGACACCAGTAATCAAAATTTACCTTTGACTACTGGCCTATCCACAGCAAATAGTCACTACTTCAGCCCTTACAAAGATAAGTAGTGGTGAATGGGAATTTGGACATAATGCAGAAAAGGAAAAGAATGAGGGCAAATACTGAAACCAACATTGCATTACTAATGGAATTTTCTCGTACTGCCTTCATAGGTCGCCTTCTCTATTTGCACGTTTTAATTTCTCTCCCATCTTCCCCATGCTTGATCTCCTTTCCCAAAAGAATTTCTTTACTTTGATTTAAAAACTATTTGCTCAAGGCTCTCCTGAAGACCCCTAAGCCAATAGAATATGGATTTGTTCTTTTTTGCCCTTCTAATTATGTGCCAGATAACCAATATAAATTCAGTAAAAAAAAAAAAAAAACCCACACCACATTCGTGGATCTGATTGTTTCTGGCAGCCAGTGGCTGAAACTTCATAATGTAATATGTTTGTGGTTGTCAGTACACGGAGGTTATATTTACTCCAAGGAAAATAAGACAGAAAAGCAAAGAAACTCTTCTAAGCTCAGGATGCACAAAATCAAAAATAGATATAAAATCTTTTGCTCCCTGGATTAATATTTTGGCACTGTCTTTAACTATTTCTTTTATACATCTGCAGCATTTGGTATGATTCAGATTACTTGGAAAAGATGAGTCCAAAAGTGACTCTCTCCTTTTAAGGTCTGCTGAATATAGTCCTATGTGAATAGTAGAAACTGTAAAATAAGATAAGGTGTTCTCAGGCTTCCCTGGTGGTGCAGTGGACAAGAATCCACCTGCCAATGCAGGGGACACGGGTTTGAGCCCTGGTCCAGGAAGATCGCACATGCTGCAGAGCAACTAAGCCCGTGCGCCACAACTACTGAGCCTGCGCTCTAGAGCCCGCATGCCACACCTACTGAGCCCACGTGCTGCAACTACTGAAGTCCGTGCGCCTAGAGCCCGTGCTGTGCAACAAGAGAAGCCACCGCAATGAGAAGCCTGCGCACCACAATGAAGAGTAGCCCCCACTGGCCACAACTAGAGAAAGCCTGAGCAACAATGAAGACCCAATGCAGCCAAAAATAAATTAAGAAAAAAAAAAAAAAGATAAGGTGTTCTCTTAAGGAAAAAAAAATCCAAAACACTATACATGCTACATATGGAGAGATTTAATAAAAATTAATCCCAGCACTGAAAAATCAATAGTGTATATAACATCTTATGCTTTAATACTGTTATCTTGAGCATTTTAATGTGATTCACAAAAAACTGTTACTCCCAATAAAAATATAGAAAACAGTGGTTTTATGTAGTATGAAATAACACATCAAAATAAAACTGTCAATGTACTTCCATTTCTCTATGGTATGCTCTAGTTTTTGCTCACATATGGAACTCAAAGTACTGGGGCTTTACACATGGAGACTCAAAAGAGATTTTAATGGTGATTAATGCTAATTCTAAATATATGTATTTTGACGAATGCAAAAATCTATTTAATAAAAAGATTTAAGATGTTCAAAAAGAGTCATGTACAAACCTAAAAGAAACTTTCTTTGAAAAATTGAATTTGTTCTTTTTTGAAAAATGACATCATCCAGGATATGTTTTTAATCAATTATCATTTTAGATAATTCAGAGGACAACATGGATGGGAAAACAATGGTGTGATTAACTAGGCACTGACCTGGTGTCATGGCACCAGTCCAGGGAGAGCTTATTAGTTTGAGCTAGCAGTAAATATGAAACCGAGAGCATCGTAAATCACAACAGTAAGATTAATCTGAACGTGAATCAGATATATGGGCAAAACTGAGACATTCCCAGTTAGTCCAAAAACAGTTATATGAGGTCAGTGGAGAGAAAATAATCATTTTCATACACAGGTCTATGCATTACCCTTTCCATTTTATCTACAATTTTCAATGGAAAAAATTGGTCCTTATAATTAAATAAGAATTTTCCTTAATTAAATAAATAAAAAACAAAGGCCCTTAGGATTGTTGGTGATGCTAGTCAGGGCAAAATCTTTTGGGGGCGGGGGGTGGTCCAGTATTTTGTTTCTCAGAGTGTTTTGTCCAGTCATATAGTCAAAGCTTGGAGAATCAGCACACCTTAAAGCCATAGTTTTAGCACCATAAACTCATTTTGTTTAGTTTGTTTGGCTCATCACAGAAGTTTTCATTCCTAGAAAAATACTGTGACCCGTTCTTTCCTGTGGCAGCCAACTAATTGGCTGGACCATATTAAACAGTGATAGAAAATTGATTGGAAGTGTTTTGAGCCCTGTTTTGATCCATCCCCAATTTATGTACATATACTTAATCAGGATTTAAAAAAGAGCCTTGAATAATGACACTCTAAAACTTACTTCCACATTAAGAAAGAGTATTCTAAAAGTTCACTACACTTGGGATTGTCAGGTAGATTCATCTCTTACCTGTCATGAATATGTTAACTTTGTTTGCAATATTTGAAAATTGGTTAGAATCAGTAAGTTTGAGTTTTCATTACCTTGTTACTTCTGGATATGTCTCTGGTAATATGGCCATCAGAGGGAATGAAAAGAGGGAAAATACCTGCAAGGTAATTATTTGGTATTATGGTAAAATAGCAACAATAAAATTGTTGCAGGAAATATTATTATTATTTTTTTACTTTAAGAGAAAATTCAGTAAACCCAACTGTGTATGAAAACACAGCCAAGTCAGTATAGTAAATTAGTAACGTTAGCTAATCAGAAACAAACATGTGCTTCATCATACACCTTTGGGTTTCTATATGGGTATTCTTCCATTTATATATATTTATTTTTTAACCAGACATACTGACTCTATATAAAAAATATATTTCCCTACCATCATCTGCTTATAAGCCAGCTGCTGTTGTTGCTTTGATACTTTCCATTAAGACCTACTTGTTCTTTCCCAGAGGCACTGAAATTGTTCACTGTGGTGTGAGTCATACTGATGGCTCCTTTCTGTTAGAGGATGAATCAGTGTGGGTTACATAATTCCAGAATGGTTTAGGGGAGCAGAAGAAATGTCCTGTGTCTATCTTCTTATAGTTCAGTCCATTCCAGAAATCTATACACAAAAAGTAGTCTTTTCAATCTAGACCAAAGGCTTCTTCAAGCACTTTGATTGTCTTGGATTCACAGTAGAAGCAAAGCATGAATACAATGGCCAACATAAAGTTATATTTCACATGTGACTATTACCCTAGGATGATGATACACCCTTTTTTCAATCTGTGTAAGAGAGAGTCAAATTAACTTAATAAATTAAAAGATTATATCAAAGGACCTTAAAAGAGAAGAAAAAAATCTATTTTTATGATTGGAGAAAATATAAAATTATACAGGGTAGGTGAAATTTTTATGTCATTCAATTTTGTTAGAATATAGCAAGCCAATTAGATAAAATTAAATTTCAAGCTTGATTGATTTTTAAAATATTCATTTTAAGCACTGCATTTGGTGTTTATTATATTATACAGGAAATACCAAAGAAGGTATGCTGCATCCAGGAATTAAATGAAACCTATACTGTCAATAGCCTAGCTGGGGCTTTCGATAAAGTATTATGACATTTCTATATTATGCAGCACCATAAAATGCTAAACATACATAGAACACAGGACTATAAGTTTCAAAAAGCACATACTGGAAACTAGAGTGTTTGGCATTTATAGCTGGCTAGCACAGGAAGATAATGAGGAGTTTGATACCTTGAAAATCATAACTATGAAATATATAACAATAGTTTCCCATCAAGATGGATCGTATATCATGCAATATTGGAGGATAATTCAAGTCTGCAATGTAATCTGCTTTTCATTTCAAGTGCAGGGTGATGGAAGCCATAATTTACCCAGGTAGTACTCATGTGGGAAATAGTGACAAATTTAGAGCAACTCATGACAAAAAAATCCACATAGGAAAAACATGAAAGATTTGATGTCCTCTTGGCTCCCAACTTTTTTTCCCCCTACTATTCTTGCCCTTCTCCATAAGTGGAAAATCTTTGTGTTAATACGGTTTCATGATGAAATACAAATATTTCTTTAAAAATATAATAGGACATATACAATTATTGGGTAGTATTACCCAAATAGTTGATTGAGATAAAGTGGGATAAATCATTTACATGATAGTATCAAGGTCTCCAGGAAAATCTGAATTTAAATAATTGTCTACTAAAATCACTTCCCATGTTAAGATGTGCAATGACTCTTCTCTTATACACCAATTATTTCTTTATCAGAAAACTTTTATGTCATATAGAAGTGGGGTTGAGGTGGCATAGGACCAGTATTTCTGGATTTTGAAGAGCTAAATGACTGATATTCTGCTTTGATTTTTCTTTTCAAGATTTAATAAAATATTGAGAGACAGTAGGAAGCCAGGAGTAATTGTCAGTGAACAATAGAATAAGCCTTTGTGTTCTGACAAAATAGTGGGAACTCTATGGTCTTTTCTCCATCATCTGTGTAGGATTTGGCCAGCTGTCACTCAGGTTCTCCATCTTGTACCTCTAGATGAAAATACATCTAGTTAAAGAGATGGTTAGAGGGAGTTTGGCAGTGTGGACCTGAGTTCTAGCTCCATCTCTGACCTTATTTCCTTTTTTTTTTTAATAATATGCAGATATCTCTCTGCTTTAGATTTTATTCCTAAAATCTAAAGACACTATATAAACAATGGAGCTTTTTTCTTTTCCTTTTTTTTTTCTCATTAGACTAAAGCTTACATTCCCAGCTTCATCTTCCTGAAAACCAAAAAAAAAAAAAAATTAGTTTGAACCACTAATCAAGAGACAGGCCTACCTTTTCATATCTGATGACAGTGGAATCATTTTAACACTTTAACTTTCAGTGCTTCAGTTTTATGCTTCATTTGTACTCATAAATATGGTCATAGTGGTAGCAAAACATATTCTAGCCTTTCAATTATCAAAGCTAACAGGAGAAAAAATAAAAATGAGGTTAATATAAATTCTCAATCATTTTTGTTTGGTGTTAAAATGTTTACTTTTGCAAATTTGTATTTTTTTAATTGTGGGGGAAAGACATTGTTTCAATTGACTTGGACACTTTTGTTACTCTCACAGATAACACAGAAGATAACATAAATTCCTGCATAAAGTTCCAGTGAGAGAATGAATTTATGGTTACGAACAGGGGTCAGGGAGTTGGGGAGCGAGTGTGTTGGGGGGAGGGATAGAATGGGAGTTTGGGATTCACATATACAGACTGCTATATTTAAAATAGATAACCAACAAGGACTGTATAGCACAGGGAAATTTGCTCAATATTCTGTAATAACCTAAATAGGAAAAGAAGTTGAAAAAGAATAGATACATGTATATGTATAACTGAATCGCTTTGCTGTACACCTGAAACTAACACACATTGTTAATCAACTATACTCCAATAGAAATTAAAATTGAAAAAAATATTATTTAAGCATACAGGACCATCTTCCCAGTGTTCTTTACAGATTTTTAAACTTAATTCCTCTTATTTTTACCTAGGGATTGTTTTCTAAAGATATTAAAAAACCAAATAAACAAACAAACAAAAAAACAGTTGTCAAGATGGTTGACATTCTGAATATTGTACTTTAATTTCATTATAGTCATTTTCCCCCTTAAAGTCAAGTAACCTTAATTTCTTTTACATTATTTTATGTCCTCTTTGCCAATTATGTAATCATTTCAGATATTCTACTTGAGTGCCTTTATACCTATTCAAAATCATTTCTTTCATCTTATTCACGCTTTTAAAAATTTTGAACACAAATAAAAAGTTGTATGATGTAAAAATAATACCAAAATTAAATCTTTTAGAAGAACTATCACATAGCAAGCACTCACAGAGAAGGTTTAGGTTAAATAGGCTTACACTTCAACAGCAGAGCTTAACTTAGATTTACATGTTTACCTACTTATAAACGCCCTGACTTATATCACAAAGGAATTGTCAGAGCTTAAAGAAAATAAACATAAAAAAGAAAAAACAAATAGTTGAGAGAGACAGAGTAAAGGGACTATAAGGGCTACACTTTAATAAACCTCTTGATATATAGAAGTATAAATATATGTAATAGACATACTACAGTTAATAAAGGGTATGTCACAAAGCTTTGGCCTCAAAGCTTTTGGCAGTTAAAAGGGAACTAGTATCAATTACAAGAATCACAGTGTTCCTAAGATTTAAGAATGAAAACAAAATAGAAAACCATAATTCAGGAAAAATATCCAAAACTAAAATTCTGAGAAATGTCTCTCATACCTTCTCATAAACAGGTATTGGATAATGAAATAGAAATATTCCTATAGTAAGTATAATGGCAATTTTCTTGGACCATTTCTTATGGTGCTTCTCAATACTGATAACTGGCATAAAGTTACTGGACAATTTAGTGAAAACCAATAAAAATGGTGTCAGACATTTTGGTTCAATGACCAGCTCTTGGTTTGATCCAAAGATAGAGTCAAAATATATAAAAGAATAAATATTTAGCATGCCAATCAAGCCTACATCTACAAATAATTCCCCATAGCCCACGTTTTGATAAGGATTAAATAGCAAAGACAAACATTTTCACCTGCCTGAAAGAACCTGTAGAGTACCTATTGGGTACTGCAGATTAAGAGCTGAATCATACTCCTCAAAACTCAGTTAATAAAAATAGAGTCTTCATCTGCCTTTCTCATCTGAGATACAGTAGGACCTAATCTTAAGAAAAGGTATGGAGAAGAAATAATGCATTAGCCCAAAGGAATAAGTGAAATCCCCCCTTTTATTTAGGGACCATCAACCTTAAAAACATGCAGTTCTACTGTACTTGTGTGGAAGTTCTATCTCTAGTTAGCCACAGACTTCTTTAAGAGAGATAAACTCAAATTCCAGTAGAATCAGTGCTACTGATGTTAACAAAAGGTGGACATGGACTGTGATATTCATGGCAAGATGTGTTTCAATAGAAATAGTGGTTTTTAGTATATTTGAGGTCAGAACACCAATCACATTTAGTAACTATGAAAGTGATTTGAAATGCACACAATGCTAAATATATAGTTTTGATTTGTTTGGCTTTCCACAAAATTAAAAGTGAAATGCTACTACTCGTTTGCCAGACATATCAACTATTTGGTCAAATTCATTTTGAGGGAATCTGGAGAATGTCCCATTGCTTTAAAAATTGCCTTTTTAGAAGAAAGAGTAGGCTTGCTCCCCATTCCCACACCCCAGGAGAGAAATGGTATAGAATAGAATTCTCCTGGAAAAAATTTCCAGGTCTGTATTCTCAAGGAAAAGTAATTTCTTATTTGCCCCCTCAGCTCCCTTCCAGGGCCACACAGCAGTTTTGTTCTATTGCTTTTTCTCCCCCTCCTGTAACCTTTCATTCTCACAGCACTGAAAGAGTTTAAACAAAAATGACTTTGTTTGGTTCTGCAGAATTAACACGACACTCAGGCTTATTTCTAATTGACTGCAGATGTTTTTTAAGCAGAGAAAATCCTCAGCCTTGTGTGCATAATTCTTACACAGTCCTAATGGAGAGAAGTAAGTCCCAAATTAGCAACTTTTTAAAGTCAAATCTGGCTACGTGCTGCACAGACTTTGTTTTTTGTTGTTGTTTTTGTTTTGTTTTGTTTTTCAATTTTCAAAGGGTGTCCAGGTAGAAGATGTTTAAAAATCTATACAGGGCAGGCCACCATGTTTCTAAGAAACGTATAAAAGAAAGAAAGCTAAAATAATCACTGTGGCAGTGCATTTATGTCTCCCCTCTGCTGCTCTGCCTTCAGAAACAAAACTTTTAAAAATTCACAAAAATGTTGATCTCTGCACAACAGAGCAACAAGCTTTGGAGGGAATGAGGTCAACTCGAGGGTTTTGTTTTGACTGTCTTGAGTCTGAGTTGCTGACATGAACAAACTTGTGAAAACCAGCTGAAGAAAGGGACACTCTGTGTTCTTTCGACTCCTGGCTTCAACAATTTGCCAGTAAAGATGTTACAACCTCATTGTTCCTTCCAGATCCAAGGCCATGTGTTTATGTGTTTGGAACAGCAAGTTTTGAGGCTGCTTATGCTGTCTTTTTAAAATATCACTTTGATTATTGAGAACCTCAGAATTAGGCAGTTTGTGTACAATGTCTCTGCTCCAGAGGCCTGACCGTGGGACTGACTAGGGAAAGAAGACACTGCACGGCCCAAGGAAATTTGTGTTTTAGGTAGAGGAGGTGTGTGTCCTATTTTCTTCTTTCTTTTCGGTAAAAATTTCAGGACAGTTAAGCAAACTTTCAGACTATATGATTGCATCTAATGTGAAAATACAGAATCCCCAGAAATTACACATTCATGATTGAGAACAAAACATTTGAGTGGTTAGAGGGAGGGGATAATAATGCTAATGAACAGATAGGTCAGCTCCTGGTTTATACTTGAGATTAGATTTAGACAGATAGTCGCATAAGGAAGAGGATTCCTGACTTTCCCCAGCATCTTCGGATCCTCACTCAACCTGATGACATAATATTCTAGCCTGGAGTCTCCTTGTTGCCCTCCAATCACTGGGTTTTTGTTGATTTCAGTAATACACTTGCATTTTTATAAAAGTTCACCTCCACGTACAGCATCAACACTAGGTTTTAGTGACCTAGAAATCATGGACTTACCATGGATTTTGCCTCCACGGGATTATTTTCAAGGATTCGGTTATACAATCCTTCAGATTCTAATTTAGGTAGAGAAAGCATCCTTTGGCATATGGTTTAAAATAAGACTTTTCAGCAAAGCTTAACATTTTGGGGAGAAAGGACAGAAAGATATATTAATCTCCTTTTTTTGGTAATTTATGATAGATATTCCAGGAAGGAAGAGTCAGAGTAGATTACAACTTTGAGAAGCTAGAAATGGAATCTGACTTCTAGAGAAGTAGTTCTTCTCTTGCTCAAGCAATGTTTATGAAAAGAGAAAAGTCATGAGAGCATGTCTTACTGCTTTTTTGCCACATTGAAGGAAATTGTTATTAATAAACTATTTATCTCATGAAACATTAAAAATATAGGAATCTCTGAAATTGCCTTAATAATAAGACACTGTTCCTGATAGTTGGGAAGTTTTAATGGGTTTAGCCCACCTCTATACGTATGAGAAGATTTGGGGCTTTAATGATAAATAATTAGTATGATATCTAAAAGTGGAAATAGCAATATGAAAGTCTGGGAAAGAAGAATCATTGGAGACATGAGAGATGTCTTTATAAATACCATACACTCAAGAGTTCCTACAGATTAAGAGATCTTAAATTTCTATATGCCAAGTATCATACCTGTCTAACCTGTTATTTTACCAAGCAAAGTCCAAAAGGATTTGAATATAGGTGTTAACAAATTATAAAACGTATATAACATTTAGAAAGAAAGAAAACACCAAAAACTCTAGAAAACCAAACCAACACCTGCTTCTTTCAAAGCTTGAAGGAAAAGGGGATTATTTTTGAAACATGTTCACATTCAAATAGCAGTAGAAAGACTTGAATTATCCGTAATCAAGGAAAACATTTTAAGCCAATTTCAGCCAAGAAGACTAACTCAGAATATTGTAACTAGTGAATAGTTGTGTTGTTTTTTTTTTCCATGCAATACCAAAGAGCTTGGGCACACTGACATGTAGGGATTTATATCCAAGAAACAAAGCCTTTCCCCAATGCCTTCGAAGTTCAATATTAAGCAGTTCCAAATGCACTTAATTTTTGGTTTCTTTTCCTTCAGGTTTCAGTCCCTGTTTGTTACCTGCTCTGTTTATTTACCTCTAAAGCACTATAGTGAATAGTTTTCAGCTGAATAACATCGGCTTTTAAAGGGAATTCATAGGGTGCTATTCTCAGGTTATCTTGTAATTCACTGTTTTTAATGGATGGGTCTTTTTGTTGAACTAAGGATTTCCGACCTTTAAGACTGTTAGTATTTCTAGGTGATATTTACTCTGTTGATCTCTGGCTTTCATTGTCTCTTTGCACTCTTGGTGTGAAGTTTCTATGTTTAAACTAGTGATTTCATGTATTCTGAAACTAAACAATCTCTTTGGTTTGTATACTTTCTGTTCTGGGCCTATGGAAACACTCTCCTCATATAGGAGAGAGATGTTGAAATCTTGGTTTCAGATAAATTCTAGTGCTTCTTGTTGGAACAGAGGGGTCCCTTGATGTGCCTTAACAACTCTGATTTATTTTCTATTTGATTTTTGTTCACTATAGCTCATAATATCAGGTTTTGGCATTTCAGAAAGGAGGAAAAGAAAAAATGTCTACAAGATCTTCACACTGTGGTTTATTTGCTACTTTCTGGGAAGGATCAAGGCTACACTGGTACACTTAAAGTAATGCTATGTATTCCCCAAGGATAATATCAGGTTACAAACTATCTACCAGTTGGTTTGAGGTCAATTCTCCTAGGCTGGGGTAAGGTTGAGAGGATAGGCCTACAATTACCAGTGAAATATTGTTTAAAAAAATGCTAAGGAGGTTGTAAAGGAAAGCATCAAATAAAGGGGTGTGTGAAAGTGGAAAGGGTCAGTGGAAGGAACTCTTTTTATCTTAATAATTTGTTCTACACTTATGGGCTCCTAAGCCCATAAGCAAGGTTGAACCTTCAAGGAACATCACCTGGAGTTATGAGACTCACCCCTTCTGCTCTCAGCCAGTCTGCCTGGATCCCTGTCCCATGGAATAGCCCCTGGAATGAGAAGCTGGAATGGGAGTGGCATGATGACTGTGATTCACTGCCCCCTAAAGTGGATGCTGTCCAATCTTCCCCAATGACTCCTATGTTAGCTAAGCAATACCATTTGTGGAGAACATGGAAACCTCTCAGGAGTCTTCGAAGAATAAAAGCAGTACTCAAAAGTGAGGTACTTCAGCAGTCCCAACAAGCAAGAAAATGCAACAAATACCGTTCCATTTACTGGCTTTCAAAAATTGAAAAAAAAGGAGATTTAGCACCAAAGTGCATTTAAGAAAGAAACATCAAGACAGTATAGCAGAAGCTGGGGGAGGAGGAAACACATGGAGTAAAAATTCCCTCTGAGCCCACGGAAAGCAATAAGAGTTCTCATTTAACCTCAGAAAATGACTTGAGGATCACTTGTACCTTGAAACGATTCTAAATTGCAAACTAATTTCCCAGTGGGATATGTTGATGGCCTACTGTACACAGCATAAATAATGAGTTTGCAACCAGGACCCCAAATAAAGCAGTGCACGTTCGTGGAATTTATGAACATTTTTTCCCCCATCTGACATTGCAATGTTAATGCTCCCAGTTAGGAGTTTTACTATGTCAGCAGGTGAATTCCCTGGTAGTAAATCGAGCTTTAATGGAACATGCTGGTAGGAATGATTATGCTGTTGCACTGTAAAACTCCAGTGTCAGTATTAGACTTCTAGAATACTTGGACACAGCCTGCTACCTACCCTGATTACAGATGTTCTTGGCTGTTTGACTTTTAATGCTACACTTTAAATTGGCCATGACAAAGTAAGATTTCTAACTTATAAAGAATTTTAGACCTGGAAAATACAATAACATCTAACCAACCCTTCTTTTCTATACAAGAAAGAAATCTGAGGCTTGAGGGGTTACATGACTGGTTAGATGATACCCATTATAAGTGGGAGAACTGGGGTGCTAACCTAGACTCCTCTGGTCCTTTACTGCTCTGTTCCTGTCTCTTTTGAGGATGCTGCCTCTTGCCAAAAAAAAAAAAAAAAAAAAGGTGAATGCAATAAATTTTATAAATGTGTTTAAGAAAACCAGACAAAAATATGAATCTGAAGTATAACTTCATAACAGAAAACAAAGCATACAACCTGTTATATCTGAATATTCAGACATCTCTGACTGGGAGACAGGCATACAATGAGAAGTCTACAAGCAAGTAATAGTAATAATAAAGATATTACTAGACTGGATGTCACTGCAGAGTTTTTATGATGCCTATAAATAACTCACTGAGGTTAAGACCAGACGATCCTTACCTGCCTTCAAAAGTGAAGAAATAGAAACAATCAATGTTTCTTCTTTTTTTTTTTTTTTTAAGACATTTCGCCCTTAAATACTCAGCCTGTATCTCTTAAGAACCAGGATATTTTCCAACGTAACCACAGTATATTCATCACATTCAACACATATAACATTGATACAATACTAATATCTAATAAATACTCCCTGTTAAGAGTAACTTATTTCACTTAGCAGACTGCCTCCAAGTCCGTCCATGTTGTTGCAAATGGTAAAATTTCATTCTTTTTTATGGCTGAGTACTATTCCATTGTATATAGACATATATGTACTACATCTTTTTTATCCATTCATCTGTTGATGGACATTTAGGTGTTTCCATATCTTGTCATTTATAAATAATGCTGCTATGAACATTGGGGTGCATTCATCTTTTGGAATTAGTGCTTTTTTTTTTTTTCAGATATACACCGAGGAGTGTGATTACTGGGTCATATGGTAGTTCTATTTTAGTTTATTGAGAAACCTCCACACTCTTTTGCACAGTGCTTCTGCACAAGTTTACATGCCCACCAACACTGTAGGAGGGTTTACTTTTCTCTACATCCTTGACACCATTTGTTGTTTTGCTTTTGTTTCTGTTTTTGCTTATTATGATAGCCATCTGACAAGTGTGAGGTGATAGCTCATTGCGGGGTTTTTTTTTTTGCGGTACACAAGCCTCTCACTGTCGTGGCCTCTCCTGTTGCGGAGCACAGGCTCCAGACGCGCAGCCTCAGCGGCCATGGCTCACGGGCCCAGCCACTCCGCGGCATGTGGGATCTTCCTGGACCGGGGCACAAACCCGTGTCCCCTGCATCAGCAGGTGGACTCTCAACCACTGCGCCACCAGGGAAGCCCTCTCTCATCTTAATGTCTCTCAAATCTTCTGCCTCTTCACTATCCCAGCTCCACTGCCTTAGTTCAGACCAATCAGCTCCCTCCCAGATTATGGGTTACTGAAACAGTAAGCTAAGTGGTTTTCCTGCCTTACCTCCTTTCCTTCCTCCCAATGTAGATAGTGAGATGAAAAACATTCTTTGAATGCTCCACATTACTAAGGTTAAAAGCCAAGCTTCTTCATATGACTTTGAAGACTCTGACATTTCTTGCCTCTCTACCCTACAGTCTGGAGCACATGCTAAATTGCCAGAAAAGTTTGGCCTCTCTAGTCTCTATCACAGCATTTATATAGAGCATTGTTCTTGGTGTTCATCTTCTCCCTTCTCCATAAGCTCCAAAGTGGGAGATAGGGACCATGTCTTTTAACACCTCACAATGCCTGGTTGCTAGTAAGTACTCAGTAATATTTCTTAAGCAAACAGATGGCCAAGTATCTAAAGTACATTATTATAATTGTGATCATACATTCTCAAGTATATGCTTTCATGTATTTTTAATATTTTTGTTCCATTATATGCATTTACAAAATATCAAACGGTGCATTGCATTTCTTTTTCAATTCTTACTTAGCTCTTTAAGCTAATAATAAACGTATTAAGGACTTATTTTTTCTCAAACATGTTTTATTACTTTGCATTAATTTACTTATTTAATTTCTTCAATAACTACATAGATAGTTATTCATCTTATCTCTATTTTATATGTGAGAAAACTGATGCAGAAAGAGGAGCAGTGTGGAGCTTGGAAGCCAGAGGATGGGCAGTCCAGAGCCCAGCTTTTTAACTGCTCTGACATCCTGCCAGAGATCAGTGTTACACTGTCTTGGGGTAGTGTTTCATCCTAGGTTTCCATTCTATTCCTTCTTTTTTTTTTTTTTTAAATACTGTTTATAATCTAGGGTGATTCTTTTTAAGTTGAAGTATAGTTGATTTACAATGTTGTGTTAGTTTCAGGTATACAGCAAAGTGATTCAGTTATACATACATATATATACATATTTTTTCAGATTCTTTTCCCTTATACATTTTTTGTACACTCCTCAGAGCTTGATTTTCACAGGTTCAAGCATCAATGGCAATACAGTTCCCAACTTGAAGATGATGTCTCTTCCCAAGAGTAGCCTATTCTTGTTTCTAGCAGTCTATGATATGTACATAGGTTGAAGAAATGTTTAAATACACAGTGTAATGAGAGGATTAAGAGAAATGGCCATGTATGAGAGGCAAAAACTATTAAAATCTAAAAGTGCTTAAACATTCCCTTCAGAATCCAAAGGCAGTAAAATACATTTAGAACATCTATCCAAAGGGTGCCGTAAAAGATATCTAACAGTGATGGAGCATCCTTTTGCATTTTTTGGTATTTGTTGACTAAATTACGAGTGACATAGGCCAATCAGTGCCCATGACATGAAGAGCTCTCAATACGTTCATATACCTCCAGAGTCACATAATCCAGAAACCTCCAACTATTATAAAATCTTTAAAAATAAGGTTTAATATTTTTATTCTAAAATACATGCTTCCAAGTGCTAAGTTCTTTGTAGAGTATTATGACTTGTGTCAGGGTAATGGTGACAGAAGGAATAAATCTGTTCCTTTGTTTATGCCCACAGTTGGAAACAAAGTGAGTGTTAGCCAACATAATTCAGTTGACATTATTCTAAAATATCCTCCTCCCACATGAAGCAGGATTTCATATTTGCAGAAAATATTTATCCCAAGCTGCAAGCAAAATTACATTGACTCTTTGTTTCAGACTATTAATCATAATATTTAGGTAGGTTGCAAATGCCAAGTCAGGTGTCTTTCAACACATTGTAAGAATGAGGAATGTGGTGGAAAAGATTATACATTCTTAGAAGGGCTGCACTGATTTATTCAATTTGTAATGGATATCAGTGGGATAGCAGCATAGCCCGCACCTACCAACTTCTGACCAAGCAGATGGTCATTTTGTCACCGGCTAACTTGGATTGTTCGGTGTAGATCCATAACAGTGTGATCTGGCCACATTTGTCAAAAGAAGCTGAGGGAAGTGGGGCATTTGTTCATCTAGTCTTCACGTTTGCTTGAATGCCAAGTGGAAAATACGAAGACATTTTATTGTCTGAACTGTGACTGTATCCCGAGCTCTACAATGAAATTCAAAGTCAAATTACTTTCTCTTAACTCTCATCACAGCATGATTTTTAAATTAAAAATAAGTGTTTGCCCTTTCCTTTTGAGTTGCTAATTATCCCTGTATGTAAAAGGCATGAGAAGTTAAGCAGCAAAACCCAGTAATACAGACTTTTTTTTGGTGGAAAGTAATGTTTTAAATTAACTCATTTATTTCTTTTATAAGCCTTTGTTACTGATACCTACAATGTATCTGTCACACAACTGGGCAACAGGAACACAAATACAGAGGTAGCTCCTCTGCTTTCAAGAAGGTTATAATTTCTTGGAGAAGACACACAAAATTAGGTTACAGTGGAATATAAGTGCTTCAGCAGTAATACGAATAAACGCTATGGAAGACAAATTTTTAAAACTTACACATTTTGGGGCTTAGCTAACAGCCTTTTTTTTTTTTTTTTTGCAGTACGCGGGCCTCTCACTGTTGTGGCCTCTCCCGTTGCGGAGCACAGGCTCCGGACGCGCAGGCTCAGTGGCCATGGCTCACGGGCCCAGCCGCTCCGCGGCATGTGGGATCTTCGTGGACCAGGGCATGAACCCGTGTCCCCTGCATCGGCAGGCGGACTCTCAACCACTGCGCCACCGGGGAAGCCCGGCTGACAGCCTTATAGAGAAGAAATCTTTGCCTTAATCAGTGAATAGAAACTGACCTTAAAAGGGGGTTTTCCTTGTATAGGAGTGCAAAAACATTGCTTCAAAATGGTCTGATCTATCTTTCAACTTCTGCAGCTGCAGTGGAGGGTGACTATGGAATTGGGAAGGAGTGAAAAAGGAAGTGACCTTTCTACTGGATCAAAGGACAAACCTGGGGGTAAATGACCTTGAGCTTTTTTTTTTTTTTTTTTTGCAGTACGCGGGCCTCTCACTGTTGTGGCCTCTCCCGTTGTGGAGCACAGGCTCCGGATGCGCAGGCCCAGCGGCCATGGCTCACGGGCCCAGCTGCTCCGTGGCATATGGGATCCTCCCGGACCGGGGCACGAACCCGTATCCCCTGCATCGGCAGGCGGACTCTCAACCACTGTGCCACCAGGGAGGCCCGACCTTGAGCTTTTATCTCAGAAGTTATTTTTATTTCATCTCAATTTGAGGAGATTTATAAATCTCTACCCATCACAGACTTGAAGTTGGGATGCATTTGCCAACATTTCAAGACACTGGAAAGATTTCGCACCTTTCAGTGGCTACAAACATTCCTTAGATTTAGGCAACAGAAATTAGGAATCAGGTTTATCAAAATGATTCAAACAAAGAATTGTGATTAATAGAGGCATAGAGGGCTCATGGATGAAATTTGACAAACTGCAGTTGCCGAGACTGAGAATTCTACACTATGATCTTGGAGGATTTCACAACCCAACACAGCCAGTCTTTCACAGACAACAAGAGAAGCCAGAGCCAGAGGATTTTAATGATGGGGGCGATCCGAATGAAAACCCCTATCAAGACCCCTCGTCCCATTGCTTCTAGTTAAGGTGACAAATACCACTGTGAGGCGGCAATCCCATTTAATAGATTGCAATTATACCTGCACGTCACTTACTTTTCATGTTACATATGGCCCAAAGGTGAATGGCGTATTGTTTAGCTGCACATTTCTTGGCAGGTGAGTGACTCTCCATAATATTTACAGGACGAAGGAATACACTGTACATTGTCCATTCCACAAAGTACTCTTTCCTCCATATTAATCTTTTATTGGTTATGATAAAGTTCATGTTAAAAGAATCCCTTCTGCTCTTGTTAAATACAGGTCTTAGAAGGGAAAGGATGTACCAAACTTGTGTAGCTACTACTGACTTATTCCAGTTCGATAGACCATGGAAAGCAGTTCTGAAACAGAGGTTCTTCAGTTGGAGAGATCCTCCTTGTGGAATTGCTTCCTTTTTAACCCACAGGTCTTGCTGTTCTATAAATATAGCTTAAATTGATAAAAAATATAGCAATCTGAGTTCAGTAGATTCTCACGGTGCGTGTGAGATTGATAACTCTTTTGGTGAGACAGGAGTTTACGTGGGACCCAAAAAGCTGTCATGAGTGATATATCTATAATGACTCTTGTGGAAAAAGTCATGTCATGTGTCTCTATCTTTATTAATTACCAATAGAGACGTTTCTCAAAGTCCAGACCATGTTAAAAAACAAAGAAAGGCATTTTAAGCCATTTTACAGGAAAGGAGAGAAGTTAAACGTTTTTAAAACACTATCAGAAGATAGCTTAAATTTTACAATACCCATCAAGAATCCAAATAACCAAAAGCCAAAATAATCCAAATCTGGCATTGTATCTACTATAATTCACACTATTGATTTCAGACTAGCAATAACGTCCTAGCTCTTCCTGAATCACAGAATAAAAATTAAAGTTAGAATAATTTTATTGGTATGTAAATTTGATAATGTTCTGTTTATGTGTGAATGTTGGTCAGTCATATAAATATTACACATTCATTCACTCATTCAAAAAAGCAATTTTTTTGGGCTTCCCTGGTGGCGCAGTGGTTGGGAGTCCGCCTGCCGATGCAGGGGGTTCAGGGTCGTGCCCCTGTCCGGGAAGATCCCACGTTCCACGGAGCGGCTGGGCCCGTGGGCCATGGCCACCGAGCCTGCGCGTCCGGAGCCTGTGCTCCGCTGCGGGAGAGGTCACAGCAGTGAGAGGCCCGCGTACAGCAAATAAAAAAATAAAATAAATAAAAAGAAAAGCAATTTTTTCCTACTATTTGAGAGACAGTATGCTGGATACTGGGGGTACAAATAAATTGACTGCACTCAAGAAGCTTAAAATCTAGTGAATTAAAACTGGAACTTTGTATTTGTTTTGTCATATCACTCTGGCCCATTGACTGTCACATTTGACTCAGATGATGGATTCACAGCCGTTGTGCAGAAAAAGTGGGGGAAAAGGACATAAGAAAGAAGGAAAGGCTAACAAAAACCTTTTATCATTTATATTAATGGCAGCACCTTATTATTAGTATCATTTTTACAAAAAACTACTTTTTCCATCAAATTGAAAACCTGCTTTTAGGATACATCAGGCCAAAAGTCATTCAAGAAATAACTAGCCTCATGGTGGTAAAGAAAATTCAAGATTCAAGGCAACTGAAATCATAAATAGCTCATTGCTCAACTTAATTGTTCTTTCTCCTCTCAATACTGCCTGCTAACATTTTGCAATTGGAATGCTTTCCATCTGTGCCTTTACTTGAAATGTGTGAACACAGTTGATGAAAACTATTATCACTCTCTTAGTCTTCGAGCTACTTTTTGTTGACACACTCACAACCAGAAAAACATTAGCTCAGTCATACACTTGATGTTATGTATGCGTAATGTCCCATGTTCAAATACACACATGCAGAAATATTATCCATATACAATTATTGGTAATTGTGAAAGTTGTGTTGGGTTCTTTTAAATATTCAGGGTAGTATTAAATGTAAAGACTCTAGTGTATTAATAAATAAAAACAATAGAACATATTAATTTAGCAAATATTGGTTCTTGATATTTATTCTTCCAAAAAAGTGTTTTATTCAGTCTTCTCTCTCACATGTTTTACATGTTCTTCTCACAAGGCTACCATGGTTACCAAGTACTACTCCAGAGGGCACTATTCACATCATTGTATATTCAGTTATTGTATTCTTCATTTCTGATTGGGACTTTTTATCTTTTCTAGTTCATTGTTAAAATTCTCACTGGGTTCATCTATTCTTTTCCCTAATTCAGTTAACATTTTTATTACCAATGTTTTGAATTCTTTATCCGGTAAGCTGTTTATTTCTGTTTCATTATTTTTTTTTTCAGGAGCTTTCTCTTGCTCTTTCAATTGAGAGCAGTTCCTCTGCCTTTTCATTTTGTTTAACTTTCTCTGCCTCTATGAATTTAGGTGAAACAGTTACCTGTGGGGGGTGGTGTCTGATCCCAAGTTGCTGGAGCAGAAGCCCTGAGGGCTGAGCCCAAGCTGGCTCTGTTCCCTTTAAGTATATGCTTCCCCCTCTCCCAGTGCTGCAAGGGGGCCCATGCAGGTTATTGGCTCACGTCAGCCACGGACAGAGGTCTGAGCTCTTTCCAATGCAGCGCCTGTGCAGGTGCCCCCGGTTGTTTCCCTCACTTTGCTCAGACAGAGCCTTGGGTGCAAATCCCCTTTGTCCCTTGCAGCAAATCACCGTCCCCAGCCTCTGTCACCCCTGCCCTGCTGTGGAGCCACACTGTAAGGCAGGCGGGGCTTGCGTCGACTCTCAGCATATCTCGGGGCATCAGCTGTGATAGGGTGGCTGCTGTTAGAGTTCTAGGCTGCTTCTGATGCATTTCTTGAATAAGCACCAACAATGGCCATAGCCGCCCTACCTGGGCTCTGCCCCAAGAGAACAGGTTGCCTCTGCATCCCATGGCCTAGTTTTCTCCCCAGTCATGGCCACCCTAGATCCAGTGCTGTGTCATGATGTGGAATGAGCGGGGCTGGAGCATTCACTTGGCTTGGGTTGGGGCATGTGTCAAAGCTATAGCAGGAAACCAGAGGGCCGCGCGAACAGTCCTTTCTCCACCCTCTCCCCTCTGCCTCCGGGGCAAGTCAGTCCACACACATGCCTCATGAGTGGAGTCCAGCTTCCCACAGCCCTCCTGTGGGAAACAAGGGAGCTCATCTCCCCTGTTTAGGAACCCAGGACTGGGGTGCCCAATCTATAGCTGTCACTGCTCAGTCCCCACCCCACCCATAGCAGGTCTCCACCCATGTAGTCTTCCTTTTTCTCTGAGTCCCCTCCCAGGGGCAAAGGTCCTGACCTGAACTCTTTTCTTCCCTTCCTACCTCATTACGTGTGGATCTTTCTTGCAGCCTTGGTTGTACAGGAGTCTTTTCTGCCAGCTTCCAGTTAGTTTTCAGTGAAAGTTGTTCCACATGTGGAGGTATTTTTAATGTGCTCATGGTGGGAGGTGAGTTTCACGTCCTCTTACTCTGCCATCTTGATTGATCTCTGACCGTGCTTTTAAAAAATAATTTTGAAAATGGTTCTGATGAACCTAGGGTCAGGACAGGAATAAAGACGCAGACATAGAGAATGGACTTGAGGACACGGGGAGGTGGAAGGGTAAGCTGGGACGAAGTGAGACAGTGGCGTGGACATATATACACTAACAAATGTAAAATAGCTAGTGGGAAGCAGCCACATAGCACAGGCAGATCAGCTCGGTGCTTTGTGACCACCTAGAGGGGTGAGATAGGGAGGGTGGGAGGGAGACACAAGAGGGAGAGGATATGGGGATATACGTATACATACAGCTGATTCACTTTGTTATACAGCAGAAACTAACGCAACATTACAAAGCAATTATGCTCCAATAAAGATGTTAAAAAATAATAATTTTGTAGCTAATTTTATTTATGATGTCCTTTCTTAAAACCTCCCTTTCTAAAATGACTCGTTGAAGAACTCTCATTTATGTAAGTGTCTTTATCATGATTATTGCCCACACATTCCCTTGATGTTTGTAGTCTGCATGTACAAAATAAACTATGTAGATACTGAAACTTATAATCAATGGAACCATTACCTATTTGGTTCTTCCATTTTATAACTCATGCTTCTGAGTTTCTCTATTATTTTTTGAAAAGAGATAACAAAAAGTTCTTAGTAGATAGCACAGATACCTCTAAACCCAAATGATCTAAATATTCTATGTCAATATCTAGTCATTTAGATGGAATATTTGTGCAGCTCAATCAGTGGCATATAAGCCATTACTGTGCTTGAATAGATTTTCAGCTGATTACATTTGTAGCACACAGTATCTCTTCCTGGGGAATATGTTAATTTCATATAGGTATTTTATGATGGTGGTGTGTAAGCATGCACAAGTCTGTGTGTGTGTGTGTGTGTGTGTGTGTGTGTGTGCTTTCAATACATACCTCCTGTTTCTCTGGGATTATCCAGAAAAGCATTTTCCAGAGAGCTTTATTTCTAAGATTCACATGAACATCTGGAGATTTCAAGGTGAAAATGATTCCTCATGGTTTGGTTTTAACAAGGTGGGTAGCACAAACTGAAAGGGATTAAGGCAGATAATGTGACCACATAACAGTTTCCTCCCTTATAAACCTTTTAAATCACTGATCAGAATTTTAATTCTATCTGCTAAGTAATGCAGGTCCCCAGAGCAGAGGTTATGCATGCAGCCACAGGTTGGAGTCCTTAGCTGCTTTTTCATTACATTGTCACTGCAATTTCTGCTAGCCTCTCTGGTGATGAAGCAAGGCACGTTTGAGTCCAATGGTTAATCCTTTTATTTATTTTTTCAGTAGGAAAAGAAAGCATGATTTTAAAGACCATTTGACCATTGCTGGATAAGGACAGCCCTATAAAACTTAGACCCAAATATTCTTAACTTATCAATTGACGTATTTTAGAACAGTCTCCGGTTCTTCCTGCTACACTGTTTTGGAATGATTTAAGTTAGTGTATTTACATATACTTCTTGGAAGAAAGATGATCTTTCCTTAACAAAGCTGGAGTACTCATTGGCAGGCAGCAGAGATGGGCTGTGTTAATGTCAATTTCTTTACTTTTTATAAATGCCACCTGTGTTACCAGCATTGATTTGAAGGTGATGTAATTTTCTTGCCAATCCATTCATTTTATAGGTTTTTGGCAAGCCTCACTGCTGTGTTGATTAGATATAGTAACTGTGTCTATTTAAACAGGGTTTTAAATGCTTGGCTCGACTTTCTGTATTGGCTGGATAATGAGACATATAGTAGATGCTTTAACTTAAGGTTGTGCTAAGCAATGATTTGACACATAGCTTAGTGTTTAGCCATTTGTGATAATAAGCCCTTTAATTGTGGAGCTAATTGTAGGTACCTGCAAGACATACCTTTAAGTGATCCTGACAAATAAGATACAGACTCTCCACCCTCTTTAGGTGGCTTTTTTCTAACAGTGTTTCTCAAAGCACAGCCCTCAGACGAGGCGCAAAATCAGCATCATTTGGGAACATGTTCGAAATGCAAATTCTTGGCCCCAGCCCAGACCCACTAAATAAGAAACTCTGGAGATGGGGCCCAGTAATCTGTGCTTTAAAAAGCCCTCCCGGTGATTCTTCTCTTGCTAGTTTGAGAACTGGTTATAAGAAAATCCCTGACACACAGTCCTGCTATATTTTGACACCAAACAATTCAATATGAGTCACTTTTATAATTACTCTTAATGAATTAACCTTCTATATTGAAATTATCAAATGCTGGAAAATCATTTAATATTAATGAAAACCTATCAGTTATCTCTTAATTTTTGAACACTTATCTTTACGCTGATAGATGGTGGCTTATTACAAACGTATTAGGATTGAAGTTGAGGGTGAGGGAAAGCAGCTAATTTTCTTTATCTCCCCTTGCCTCCTCTTTTCATTATCCAAAGAAGTTAACATCACATGCTCCATTACACAAGATGCAGCCTTTATTATCTTTTATCTCTTCCTGAACCCTTTCTATAAATGCTACTTGATTACTCTTGCATGTTGAGATAGACATTAGAATAATCAAAACATCGAGAAAGTGATGCCTGGTTAATCTAGGGCAGTACAGTTCCCATGACACAGATAAATGAGTTGAGGTTGATGCAAACGTAAGTTCTAGTGGATACGCTGATATGATGTCTTATGGAAGGTAGGTGAGAGACTTGATGCTAGCAAATAAACAAGCAAAATGGTAATAAATATATTTTCCAACAAGAGAAGTGTTAAATTCCCTAGGGAAAAGAAGATCCCTCATAATTTCGATATCTGAAATTCACTGCAGTTAATTCTTTAAGGTGATTAATTTGGTGGTTCATTTGTGCACTCATCAAATATTAATTGTGACGTTTTCTTTTTGCCTGCTTTAAGCCGAGCTGAAACTGTGTTTCCAGAATTCCCTTTCCAGCATAGTTCCAGATTAGTGTGGGCCACAAGACAAGAGACATTTTGCGTGAGATTTGGAAGACAGAAGTGCTTCAGGGCACTGTGTCGTTTACCCCTTGGCTCACCTTGTTGAAATGGGACAACAGCCAGGGCTGCAGTGTTTCCAGGTCCTTTTGGATACCTTCCGCTAGCTTCTCAGATTCCTGCACCACTTGTCAGGTTATCTTATGAAAATACCTGCTTCTCCAGCAGGTCCATCTATAATCAAAGGTAGATCCTTAGAGGTTGTTAGAGACCTGTATGAGTTCCGCTTCACCCTTGTGGATTCCAGCTTGTCTTCACAGTTCCCAATCTCTCCTTGTTCAGTCCTCACCCTCTACTTCTCATCCATCTTTCCTGCGGGGCTGCCTACGCCATCCATGGACACAGGAGCAATAGCTTCAGACAGACTCTTCAACCAGCTCTCACAATTTCATGAGGTCAAATCCCCATAATAAGAATACCTATCCTTTGTTAGTTAGCACTCCTAGTGTTTCTACTTCTCTGATCAAACCATGATACAAAATTTGGTACTAGAAATGGCGCCAGAAGAACTGAATCTGAAATTGATCATTTCTTCCAATTAGTTCTGCATTTTCTAGAATTGATTCTCTGCCTTGTTTAGATCTAAAGACATCACTGGCCCTATTTCCAATGGTAAAGTGGCCAAAGCATGCAGTGGCAAAGCATTTACTTAAGTTATTACCTGCAACCAAGTGCATTTGGAAGGCAAAACTTTAGTGAGCAAGGATGTGTTGGCAAAATACAAAAATCTCTGTGACTTACAAGTCACAAAGATATATTTCTGGCTCATAATACTGGGGACCCTTTCAGAGGGGCTGCAGCTGCACTCCAGCTGTCTTTTCATCTTGTACAGCAGGCAGAAGGAGCCGTCCTAATCTGGGGAATGCCCCTCTCATGGCAGAAGGGATGAGAAAGAGTGCTGGTGGGAGCCCCTTCCCCTCATGGTCTAGGCTCAAACATACCTTTGATCACCTGAATTCATATTTTATTAGGCAAATATGTCACAGCCAAACCTGAAGTTTATGGGGCAGGAATGCATTATCCTCTTTCAAAGAATGGGGAATAAATAGTGGCCAACAGCAACAACCATAGTAATATATTAAATAACTCTAAATTGAGGTTGGTTATTATTTATTAGGTGCCTGGAAGATCAAATGCCAAATTATCTTAAAGCATAGAATAAAAATACAGTGAGCTGAAAACTAGAGTGAGAGTAGGAAATTTTTAAAAATAGTAGTTCCAGAAGGAAAACAACAACAACAATTATGGAAATGAGGTATTACTGAAATGAATATGAAAATAAAATTTCCATGAAATAAAAAAAAAGTTCTGATTTTGCACCAGGTGAAACTTATGGAAAAAAACACACTTAGGAAAATTCTGACAAAATTTCTGACCCTAAGAACTGATTTTAAAAAACTAATAATTTGGGCTTCCCTGGTGGCGCAGTGGTTGAGAGTCTGCCTGCCGATGCAGGGGACACAGGTTCGTGCCCCGGTCCAGGAGGATCCCACATGCCGTGGAGCGGCTGGGCCCGTGGGCCATGGCCGGTGGGCCTGCGTGTCCGGAGCCTGTGCTCCGCAACGGGAGAGGCCATAGCAGTGAGAGGCCCGCATATCGCAAAAAAAAAAAAAAAAAAAAAAAAACCTAACAATTTTCCAAGCAGAGATAATAAAATAATCCCCCCCAAAAAAAATTCAGGCCATCATCCCTAACAGAGAAGGCAAAGTATAAAGGGCTGCTGTCTGAGTCCTGTACCAGCCAAGACTTCATTCACTGGTGAAAATGAAAGATAATTGAGGTTATGCAAGAATTCCAAAAGTCTCATTTATATCAATAAAAATATGAATCAGAAAAGAAACTTGAAAATTGTAATAAAGAGGAAGATGTAATTAGAAAAATTGTTACCTAGGCTATATAACTAGTTAGCTAACCAATTAGATATAGTAATATATAGCAATATGCATGGTACATTGAGCTGGTAGGTGTCTGTACAATCAGACTTTCAGTTTATAGATGACTCCTTCTCTGAAAGTTTGGTGTCCCAACTAATTGGGCTGGTTTCTTTGCCATATAGATTGTTACAGTTTTAATATCTCCCTTGCAATGTAATTCCTGGAAGTTTTTAAGAAGGACCTTTGAAACAGAAAGGACACACTGGCCTTGGTTTCTCTGTGGAGATGTAAGTGTAGCTTGGTGGGAAAAAATAATATCTATCTAAATTTCAATAAATAGTATATTCATAAGTGTCTAATTATAAGAATAGTAAATAATCTTGACTGGAAAATATCATTAGAATTCCCAATTAATAAGACAAACATGAAAGGAACAGTAACCTGATTAATTGAGCAAAAAATGGGGAAAAAAGGGAGAAAATTAACAATATATAATGAAGGAAAAAATAAAATAAACTGGAAGGAATGAGATCAAGTTTACCTGTTTTTAAAGTACATATTAATGATAATTTAAAAATCTTGAGTTTAAGAAAAAAATTTAAACTGAAATAAAAACTATCTATAAAGCAAGAAAAAGAACATTATGGAAGACTGTCTAATATCTATGTAATATTCCCCTCTTTTCTTAGAGGGAAATGAATAGCCTTAAGTGCCTTTGATATTAAAGGAGAGAAGGAACTAAATATACATTAAAAAAATAGAAAATAAAAATGCAGGATATAGGAATTAGTAGAGATAAATGTAAATTGATGAAATAGAAAAAATTAAAAACACTGAAAAGACAAGTAAATATATCTATTTGGGGGGAGGGGCCAGTTAAATATATAATCCCCTTGCAAGTCTGATTAAAAAATAAAAGTGGATAGCCAAAATAGATAATGTTAAGTATGAGAAGAGAGACAAAACCACAAGGGAAGGTAGACTAAAAAGAGAATGCTCCTAGAACAATACAATTTTCCAAAAATGATGGAGTAGAAAACTGAATAGAGCCAATTACCAGAGAAGAGACTGGAAAGGTGAGACATCAACAATGAAAAATGTATCCAAACAAGAGCTTGCAGTCAAACATTGTATAATTTTTAAAGAAAAGTTAAATAAGTTTGATATTGTTTAAATTGTGCAAGGCTATTGAAAATAATAGAATCCACTCTCATTCTTTTGTGAAATTAACATTATTCTGATATCATTACTGTAATAAAATACTAGCTATATATACTATCTATTTATATAAATACTATGAAAAAGAATATTATGGACAAATCTTAATAATGAATAAAGAGGCAAAAATTCTAAATGATGTAATAACAAATAGAATTCATCAATGCATCAAGAGAATAACACACCATTTCTAGTCAGGGTTTATTTAAAGAATTGAAGGGTCCTTTATATCAGGACAACTATTAACATAATTTATTATAACCTGATGAAGGGAAAAAATGTTTGATTACTATTAATAGACACTAAAATTTATTTTGATAAAATTCAACAGTCAATTCAAATTAGAATTCTAAATAAATTGAAACTGAAAGGAAAATACGTAAGTGTAACAAAGTCTATTTATAAAAAATGATAGCAAATCTTCCCATAAACTGTAAAAGTTAAAAACATTTCATTGAAGAGAAATGGATGAGAAAAGGATATTCACGATCACTATGATTAGTTGTTAGTTCTTCAAGATTTAAATATAAGCAGTAAGGTAAGAAAATGAAATTAACAGCATAAGCATTTGGTAAATAAAGTTATTTTTGCTGAGGATATAATTGAAGATGGAGAAAAGCAAGAGATTTTTGTTTAAAATTTTTTATTTTTTTTTTTATTTTTATTTTTTTTTCTGTACGCGGGCCTCTCACTGCTGTGGCCTCTCCCGTTGCGGAGCACAGGCTCCGGACACACAGGCTCCGCGGCCATGGCTCGCGGGCCCAGCCGCTCCGCGGCATGTGGGATCCTCCGGGATCGGGGCACGAACCCGTGTCCCCTGCATCGGCAGGCGGACTCTCAACCACTGCGCCACCAGGGAAGCCCTGTTTAAAATTTTTATAATTAATATGATTATCTGGACATCTTCATCAATGGCTTTTTTTTCTAATCTAGACATAGCTAGCACAGATGGAAATGGCAAAAACTGTTCAATTTAAAACAATAAAATGCCAAAGAATGAAATCTAATAAGAACACTATATTATCTAGAGGAAGAAAGAATAAAATCTTACTAAACAACTGAAGAACTTAACATATCACATTTTCTTGGATGGGAAGACTTAATGTTACAGTGTAATATATACAATTTATTTATTTATGGAGGGGGGAAGATAAACTTATTAGATATTATATATACCATATTGTCACTTTAATGAAATAAAGATGAGATCAGTGTAGGAACAGACAAATAGATTAGTGAAACAGAAATAGGAAAAAGATCTCAGTTTGCAAGGCTTTATTTAATATAGGACAAAGCAGTGGTTAATTCAGTGGGAAAAAGATACATTTTTAAACAAATAAAAATGGTACCACTGGTCAACCATCTGGAAAGAAATAAAAATACAACTTATCTTACACCACATACAAAAATATACTCCAGATACACAAAATCCTTATGTAAAAAAACAAGTGAACAAACAAAAAGCTATGAAAACTTCATAAACAAGAAGAATATGTGTACCTAGAAATTAGTAGTTGGGTGACCACCAAAATCAGTTCTGGAAGACTGGAAGGTATTACGAATAAATATAGTTAACTGCATATCAACAAAAATTTTATATGGAGAAGTACATAAAGTCAATAGGCAATGACTGATCTGTAAAACTATTTCTAATCTGATGACATACAAAGAGTTAATATTTATAAAGAATGAGTTCTTACAACTAGAAAACCAAACTGTTCAATAGAAATTGAATAAAAACATAACTAAAGAATTCACAGAAAATTAAAACTTTATAGAAAATAAATACACTAAATATGTTCATAATTTCTAGTAGTTTGATAAATGAAAAAATATGCAAATTAAAACAACAGAAAATGTAATTACCTTATATCCATTAGACTGGCAAAGAAATAGAAGAAAAACACCTATAGATATCAAGATTGTGGACAAAAACATGCTTATCTATAGATGGAGAAAATGTGAAGTATTACAGTCGTGTTAGAAAGAAATTTGACAACATCTATTAAAATTAAAAACACACATGTCCTTTTAATGCAACAATTTCATTCCAGAGATCTATGCAGTGGAAATAGATACCAACATATAAGAGTCTAAGTGTTTAGGGTGCCTAAGGTGGCATTGCTTATCATGGTCAAAACTAGAAACACTACAAATGCCCATCAATAGCGAAAGGAAGCCATTGAAAGCTAGTTTTCTGTTATAGCTTTGAAATTTTTTGTGTGTGTCTAATGTTCATATATGCTGAAATACTTATCTAACAATAGAAATACACTCTTTCTGTGCATTTATGGAACTTGTATAAAAATGACTACATATGAGTCTCCAAAGTAAATACCTACAGAGTCAAAAGCATCAGGCTGGTATTCCAGTAACCAAAATACAATAAAATTGAAAATCAACAACCAAAAGATAGCCAGAAGAGTAACAATAGCAAGAATATCAGTAATGGCAACAACAATGATAAATCATAAATAAAGTATGGATTTAATATAACATGATAAATAAAAATATAAATAACTAGATGGAGATGAACAAGTTGGCGCCATAGGAAGGTCCCGAGCTTCTCTCCTTACACGGACACACTGAATGTACAACTGCACACAGAGAAATTCCCTCTGAAAGAGGTTCAGAAACTAGATAAGCACTATAACACATAGGGCATATGAGAAAATATCCACATAATAACCACATCAAAAATGGGTAGGAAAGGCTGAGACACACTCTTGCCCTACCGAAACCAAAAGAAAGTTGAGGTATCTTGAACTATATCAAACAAAATAGGCATTAAGCCAAAGACTATCAAGAAATAAAAGCCATCCAAACTGGAAAGGAAGACAGAAAACTGTCACTGAATGTAGATGACATACTGTATCTAGAAAACCTTAACGACTCCACAAAAGTACTGTTAGAACTAATCGATGAATTCAGTGAAGTTGCAGGATCCAAAATGAATATAAAAAATCAGTTGTCTTTCTAAACACTAACAACAAACTGTCAGAAAAAAATTAAGAAAACAATCCCATTTACAACCACATCAAAAAGAATAAAATATTATGAATAAACTTAGCCAAGGAGGTGAAAGATCTATACATGGAACACTGAAGGACACTGATGAAACAAACAAAAGAGACACAAATGAACAGAACGATATCCCATGCTCATAGATTGGAAGAACTAATATTGTTAAATACTGCATGGTATCACTTTTATGTGGAATCTAAAAAAATGTTGAACTTACAGACAGAGAATAGAAAAGTGGTTTCCAGGGGCTGTGGGTAGGGAGGAGATTGTGAGAGGCTGGTAAAAGTGTGCAAACTTTGTGTTATAGCATGAATAAGGTCTGAGGATCTAATGAGGAACATGATAACTATAGGTGATAACACTATTATAGTAAAACTGAGATTTGCTAAAAAAGTAGAACTTAAATGTTCTCATACACACACACAAAATAATTGAAAATATAAAATAATGGACATGTTAATTAACTCGATGGGGGAAACCTTTGACAATGTGCATGTACATCAAATCATCACGTTGTACAAACATCTTACATGTGAAGTTTAAACATCATGTTGTTTAAACATCTTACAATTTTTTTGTCGATTATACTTTAATAAAGCTGAAAAAATAAAGTTATAAATGTCTATAACAGAGAAACAATGAAAGTGTATAACTTCCTCTCACCTCTCCACCTGATTTTGTATAGAATTGTTCATATTGCAATAATTTGATAATAATATTACACTATCATAATATTGTAATGTAAAATAAATTTTGTGTTCAAATTACAATCATATATTATTATTCATGTGACAATAAAATTAAAATTCAACCAATAAAAGACAGCCAACAATAACAGCATCACATAAATGATTCATGGGTTAAAGACAAAAATAATGAAAATTATAGAGCATAAGGGAAAAAATGAAAGTCTTTAACGTCCTTTCACCTTTCTACTTTGTCATTTTATGAGATATTCACAGATATGATATTTATGTGTCAAAGTTTATAACATTTCATAACATTAGCATTTTCTTATGAACCACTGTATGCATTTAACTGTCTTTGCTTCTGTATTTAATTGAACTTGATGCTGGCCAGGGGTTATTTTACCACGGCTCCATTCATCTTTCAGTTGGTAAAAATGCAACACTAAGGAGTCTCCTTTCACCTCCCCTCCCACCAGGGCTTATGTCTACTAACTTTACTGAGTTTTTTAATACTTGAAAATATCTCCCCATTGCCTTTAAGATAAGCATTTTGATTCAGAGATTCTTTCCACAAGGACTTTGCATGTATAGATTGTTTCACTCTTTTCTATCATTTAATATTCCTATGGAGAAGGGTGAGTCCAAGCTTATTGATTCTCCTTCTTGATACCCTTTTTTCTTTTAATGCCTGAATCACCAAGAAAATATTTCTTTACCTTAAAGTCCAATTACTTTAAGGACAAGACTTCACATTAATTGCCTTGTATCAATTTTTTCTAGTACATAGTGCAATCTTCCAAATTGCAGATTCAGGTATTATTTATTTTTAAAAAGTTCACTGCTTCTATTATGGTAGGGAATATAATTCAATTCCATTTTTTCAGGTTTTTATTCTGAAAGAAGAATTATGTGTATGCTAGATAACTTTTATACTTAAAGATTTTTTTAAAGATTAATTTTCCACTTAAAGATTAATTTTACTCATGTTTGCAATACTACTAATGTTGTTCTCTGTCATGTCTTTTGAATTTCTGCTTCCTATTGGCTTTTATTTTTCACTGTTTCTGTTTTTCTTTTTTTTTTTTATTAGTTACAGGGAGAAATGTGGGTTAGAATCACCGTTTTTTCTGAAATATTTAACTAGAAATGCCAACTTATAATATTAAAATTCTTTGATTTGCTACACAGAAAATCAAATTAATTAGGGCATGTGCAAAAAAGTTCAGTTGGACATTATTATATTATTTAGGGGATAAGTGATTGGTATTTGCAATATAAATATCGGCTGTGATGAAAAGAAGTACTGAGATATAATAATTTGTAATGAAACACACAGGATTTGGAGATTGGTTAGATGTAATAGGTGGCATTAAGGGAAGTGATTTTTAACTGTTACAGATTCAACCATCTTATCCCTGATTGGAATTACATTGAAATCTTTCACTCATTACACTTTTGTGCAGGATTATATATAACTAAATCAATCAGCAACAAAAATCAGCAATAAATATTCCTTGTAATCCAGTCTGAGGTACCAGCTCTATAGAAAACAGTGATCTTTTTTTAAATATATATACACTCTTCTCAGTTTCTAATAGATAGCTCTACTATGGTCTTTTTCATTTTAATAAAGTCTACAGAGTATTTTTCTCATAACTTTTCTATGATACATAGCTATAAAATCTGCCAAGACTGGGAAATGAACTCATATCTCCTTCCAAAGTCAAGACACTCTACACTATACTACTTTTTTAGTAAAAAATGACAATATCTATAATTAATGCTGTATAGAAAAGTTAATGAGATTATCTAATTTCCCTCTTGTCTATTTTTCATAAATTCAAAACTAGAATTTCTATTTCTTAGGAGAAAATAAGAAAAATATTAGAAAGGGAAAATCCTTCAGAATCTAGATCTAAGAAACCTTTCTCTCTTTTCCTTGGTTTATTTTATTTTTAAAACTCTACTAGGCTTAGAAATACATACTTAAAATTAAAAATAGATATTTGATTGAGGAACAAAAATACCCCATAAAATTTAAAGAATCCTTTTCCCCCAATCTCTTTCCCCCTAATGTCTCTATGTTTAAAGAGACAGTAGGAATAAGCTTCCCTATTCTAGATTGAGCACTATAACTTTGAGCTTGATATAAATATTTTGGAGAAAATAAGATTGATTGCATTCCTGAAAATATTAATGAGAATAACTGTTTTGTCAGTGTATTCCTAGAATTTACTTGCAGTTTTAATCTGGAATATTTTTACCAAGTGTAAACATTTTTAAGTGCTTTATGAAAAGCAATTTCATTCTGAGATGGACATTGAAGGCAATTACTTTTCTATAGTTTTTCAAGGTCCAAATGATGCTGTACCTATGTTAAAAAAAATGTTCCTATTTTGTCATCTCACAAACAGGCTTCCATTTAATGTCTGAGCTTTGGCTTGTTAAAGAGGATTCATACACATTTTACTGGAACATACAACCATTTAAATAAAACTGGATGCATTTTTCGCTTACAGAACGAAAGTTAAAAACCAACCAACATTCTTCAGCTTTGAGAGCTATAAAGGTCATCATTTCAGCTAAAGAAATAACACTTTGTGAAAAATTTTAAATGAAAACATATCTGATCTATATTTTCAAATTCTTCCTTTAAAAATTAGAAGTAACTGCTTCCAGCATTAATATACTCGAATAAATAAGACTTGATCAGACATTTTATATCTCCTCGAGTTGATGGTATCCAGCCAGATCTCATATAGCGCTCACCTTCCTTCTGAAAATGCTTGTATAGCAAAGCTTCCTTAATAAATATTTTCTTAACCTTTTTAAGGTTTAGGACTTTTAGCTTCCTTTTCTTTTTAATTTAGAGTTAAATTGTAGGATCTACAGCCTTTGTATCCCTGGTTCTTTGGCTATTTCTCTTCCTAGGATTTACTACACTAGGGACTGGACCATTGGATTAATTTGCAAAAGTATTTACTGCTTAATGTAAATTAAGATCATTCAAGGAAAGGATGCAGTCATTTACTGAGTTCTGAGTTGTATTCTGAAGTCATATATTATCATTGACTTGAATGTGAAACCAGCCAAGACAGTGGCTTATTTCTTGAGGATTTTGTCCATCACCTCTCTCATGAAGGGAAGAAAAACAAAAACAAATGAACCAAAAAACAATGCTATCTATCTATCATCTATCTATCTATCAATCATCAATATCTATCTATAGCTATCTATCATCTATCTTAAAATACTAAAAAAGAAAAATAGCTAGCTGATTCCCAGCTCTTCTTGTTTATGCTCACTTAAAGGTTCCTAAAACAATCCCTGAACTCAAAACTGTTCTGTTTTTTTTTTTTTTTTTTTTTTTGAAAGATATGCTCTTTGGGTAACACTTTCCTTCTTCTAAATAGCATTTAAAGAGGTTTGATGGTGATGAATGAAGTAACTTCATGAAATCAAAGCAACATGGACCTTTCTGTCTCCCTGCTGCATACCACTCACAGATATGGAAATAATGTTATGTTGTGAATCTAGTTACATATTTTTTCTTACATAGTGTAATTAAAGATTTAATTATTCCTTTCTGTAAATAGCATTCCTATATATGGGCTATTGCTTTGCATGAATATAGCATTTTTCTCTGGTTCTTCCTGAAAACGAGTTGGCTCTGGTTGACATTCTTTGCCTACACATTTTGACTTCAACAGGCATTTATTAGGCACCTAATGTGCGCCGTTATTGTTCTCAGAGCCCTTCCTGATCACATCCAGTAACAAGGAAACACTATAAAAACTCCAGCATCTGAAATGATAAAAACAAACACAAGTCTATCCTTATTCTCCACTGCATCCCTATTCTCCTTCTCCTGTAGCTAATAAATCCCAAAAAATATATTCCTCTGATACTCCACATAAATACAACATTAACTATGTTTTGTTTTAGTCATGAACAAATGAGGTCTCCCCCACCTATTATTATTATTTTTTTGGCACATATTTGTTTTGGGAGCTAAAAACAAATTAAATAATTTCTAGATCTTTTCTCTTATTGGTCATGATAGCTAAAAACTGATCATTTTCTGGTGATAATTATGAATTAATAACATCTAATATAGGACAACATGTACAAACCTGGTATTTGTTTTCCACTGAATGACATGAATACACATATCTACTCTCACCATGAGCTTTATTTTCGATTGTTTTATTTCTTGTAGTTAAAAAGATGCACAGTGTAGGGCTTCCCTGGCGGCGCAGTGGTTGAGAGTCTGCCTGCCGATGCAGGGGACGCGGGTTCGTGCCCCAGTCCGGGAGGATCCCACGTGCCGCGGAGCGGCTGGGCTGGTGAGCCTGTGCTCCGCAACGAGAGAGGCCACAACAGTGACCCACGTACCGCAAAAAAAAAAAAAAAAAAAAAAAGATGCACAGTGTAGATGCCCTCGATTGTACTGTAAATTTAATATATTAGGCACATTCTAATACTAGTCTTCAAGGTTTTCCTCGTTAAACAAATGCTATTGACATGTTTATGTTTGTTCTAATTAAAAGCCATTATTAATGGGTTATAGTGTACTTTAAAAACGTCTCTGGCATAAATTTCAGAAGTTTGGTTTTGTTTTAACCCAACGACATGTTTTCCACATTATTTTTCACTTAATTAAAGGGATATGACTCCCATCCCCTCTCCAGTTCAGTGATATTTTAACTGTTGAAGATTAAAGTGGAAATGTTCATTTGTTGGGTTGGAGTTATTATTTGGATGAGGCTGGTCCGGCATTTTCAGAGTTTAGGTATCTAGCACTTAATCTTCAGTGAGGTCACACAAGTTTTTATGGAGCTGTTAGAAAGCATGGATTGTTCTTATTATTTCCCGAGGGGTTAAGTCAATGCCTTGCGCATAGTTAGCATCCTATAAGTGATTGTTGGCTTAGTGAGTCATGATCACAGCCATTAAGAATATCAAACCTTTCCTATACTTTGGTTGTCATCTTGTCTCCCATTAGATTACCAGAAACGGTGTATTTCTTCTCTGTTTGAAAATGCAGCTCTACTCACCCAGATGGTTGTACTCATGCAGATAAATCCACAACCTATTCACTCCTTAAATCCATTTTTAATTAACAATTGTGAATATTTAATTTTCAACAAAGCCTCAGCGATGCTCAAAGCACCCCTTCTTATTATTGAGAAACTCAAATGGTGGTAAGGCTGCTGTATCCATTTAGTTGGAAATTAGCACATTCGTTAGAGGTGTTATTTAAATAAACAGAATCATTACACTGCACAGTATGGAAGAGTGTCAGCTATGGATTCAATGGTGATTTATTTTCATCAATGTGTTCTTCTCATGAGGTGCTATGGTTCACACGGGAAGTCGTGGAAACTGTGCCCATGCAGTCAGGCTCCATTATGCTTGCAGCAGGGTTACTCCAACCAAGGCACTTCATCTGTTTTGAAGATTGAAAAAGCCAGGATGTGGTGGATTTTCAAAGAGCCCATCTGTGTGGTGTTTCATTCTCAGTTGCTGGTCTCTCCAACACTCGTGATAACTAAATCTCCATGATGTGCTAGATGGCACGGGCTGGATACAAGTCATCTTCTAGTGACCCCACAGGTGTCTGGAGCATGATCAGAAAGCAGTGGGTTGATTCTGAAAGGGTTTTAGCAGGGTGAATATTAACCATGACTTAAACATCAAAATAACCCAAGTTGATAAGGTCGTTGTTGCTGGGTTTTTTTATGGGGGGGGGGGGAGTGTGGTCACAATCAATTTCCTCTGTTTCATGTGCATGTCTCTATTGTACTGCCAGGCAAACACATGTGACTCTGGTAGAAACTAGTAATTCTAGATACCGTTAGATTGCACAGAATTAAACATTTTAAAATCGTATGATTATCACAACCTTTATTTCCATTCTCCATTTCAGATCCTTAAAAACTATTAAGAGAAAGTATTTTCAACTCATTCATGGTCTATTACTATGAGGTCAGGAGAAGTCTAATTTCAAAGATTATGGGATTTCAGTTGGAAGAAATTTAATTGCAAAAATTAGGCCTCTGTCTTCAAAGAGTGTAGAAGGAAAAAGGGTGCTCGCTCGTATGCTGCAAAGGTACAGGGAGTGTTCCATGAAAAGATCTTGCTCTTGACATATCTGACAAAATTTTTTGGAAGTTAGTTTTTTTTTTTGAGGTATACATTACACACAATAAAATTCACCCTTTTTTGGTGCATATTTTTATGAATTTTGACAAATGCATACAGTCATGTCACTACCATCATCATAAAAGCATAGGTCATTTCCATCATATTAAAAAGTTCCCTTATGCATCTTTGTAATCAATTTCCTCTTCCCACCCCCAGACCCTGGCAACCAGTGGTCTACCATCTCTATTATTTTGCTATTACCAGAATATTATACAAATGAATTGATATAGTATTTCGATTTTTGGTCTGGTTTCTTTCACAAATCTGAGTGCATCAGAAATTCATCCATCCCTTTGTATACATGAAAAGTTTGCTTTACTGCTGAGTAATATTTTATTATTTGACTGTAACATTATTTATTGATCTATACACCAATCTATAATTGGTGGACATGTGAGTTATTTCCAGCCTTTGATGATTATGAATAAAGTTGCTATAAACATATGAGTACAGGTTTTTGTAAGTACATATATTTTCATTTCTTCTGGGTAAATGGGATTGCAGGGATGTATGGTAAGTGTGTGTTTAAGTTGGTAAGAAACTGCCAAACTGTTTTCCAAAGTGGTTGTGCCATTTTTCATTGCCATCAAAAGTTTATGAAGCTTCTGTTGCTGCTCCATATTTTACAATACCTGATATTGTTACTTGTTTTTTTTTTCCATTCTTAGAGGCAAAGTGATACCTCACTGATGTTTTGGTTGAATTTTTCTAATGACTGATGAGGTGGAGCATCTTCTGACATATTTATTTGCCATCCATATAGCATCATTGATGAAGCACTTTTTCAAGTCTTTTGCTTGTTTTCAAGTATTTCATAGTTTACTTTCTTATTAATGAAATATTAATTAATTAATTTTAAGAGTTATTTATACATCTGGAAACCAGTTAGTTATCATATATTTATCACATATTTGTTTTGTAAATATTTTCTGCCAGTTTGTGATTTTCTTTTCATTTTTATAGTATTTTTCAAGAGCAAAAGCTTTTAATTTTGTGTCTGATTTCCCAAACTTTTCATTTATAATTCATGTGTTTTGTCTCCTAAGAGATCTTTAACATGTGCCTAACCCAAGATCTCAAAGAGCTAAGAAAAGTTAATGTTCGATGATTTAAGGTAAGTTTATAAGGCATGGTGATCATGGATGCACAGCAGGCATGGAAGAGGCTGGCTCTGGAATCTGGCCCATGTAACCTGTTAGACCAACAGAGGACACAGTGGAACTGACTAGCCCACAGAGTCTGCCTGCCTGCCTAGGAGTAAAGAGACACATAGACACAGGGTCCAGAAAAGCAGAGTAAATTTATATGTGATCCAGGTACTTGTCAACAAGGGGTCAGAATACAGATGGCTAGAAAATGGGTGAGAACTTTGAGGATCAATGTAGTTGGAATGTCATTACTCAGGAAATCTGCCCCCTGGTGTCAGAAATCCAGCTGACTTGATAATTATTTCATTCATAAGGTGACAATATTCATTTCTGAGAAAGAAGATCAAGAATCACAGGTTCCTGGTTCTCTGCTCCGGGGAAGTTTAATTCCAGGAGTGTTGAGATGCAATATGAAAACTTGTGATTTCCTTCTTTATTATAAGATCACAGGTCTTAAGGAACTGTTTTTCAAAGAACCATCTGCATCAGAACCACCTGAGAGGTCATTTCATATGCAGATTCCCAGGCCCCAACTCAGACTGGTTGAATCAGAAGTACTTGGAGGATGGCCAGCAAGTCTCTGGACTTTTTATAAGCTTTTCAGAAGACTGCTTAAAAACTCCAGTGACTTAAGGTATAACAAATATTAAACACCAAGGGATTAGGATAAAGGGGAGAAATGAGGAGAGGAAGCTGTACATTTTTATACAGTTCCTGCTTTTGAATGGATTGTTTCAGGAGCTGGAGCTATATCTGATTGTAGAAGTAAAATAATTCAGTAGTATTTCTGCAGAGACAGAAAATGGAAAAGGAGAACTAATATTTTGAACTCATATACCAATTGGCAATATACTATATAATGTGTAATATAATATATTACAGCTACATAAATAGGCGGATAGATAGATGGATAACATAGGCAGAGTAGTTTGTACCAATATAAATTTCAGTAATTATGGAAACAATATAAATATAATAATCAGAACAATATTTTAACTGGAAAATTTGGGGTTTTGTTTTGAATAAAATACTTTATTTCATCATTTGAAATGGCAGCATCATCTCTAATATATCAAAAATATATTAGGCATTTTGGTTATATATAATATTTGGCAATAACATGAAAATAAAGGCATTTAAGTAACTGAAACCTGGGAAGTCTTCTGATTATAGATGGCCATCTGCATTAGTTCTTTATCAGAACTCCTAAAGACTATTTCTTGATTTTTCTCTCTTATTTTGGGTATTGTACAGTGCTTATTTATCTCACGTTGGTGTCTAATTCCCTGATTCTACACATTTAACATGAATCTCTATAATGCAAGTGAAAATTTAGTCTGTAAATATGAGTAAACATAGGAATAGAAATATGTTTTGTGGAATAAAACAGCAAGCTATTTTAAATCTGAGACATAAGGTCTTACCTAAAAATATCAATTACAGGCCATTATCATTTAAATAGAAAATTGGGAAGAACCATAGACAATTGTTTTTAGAGTAGAAAGCCATCAGCCCAGGAAGACAAACTTCAGAGTTGCTTGTTTATGTCTATTTCACAAGTGAAAAGAGACCTTTGCCCTTGCAGGCTGTTTTGTTTCTATGTTCTACTCCAGTAACTTGTCCAAAATGAGAAACAGACTTTGGTTCTGTTATAGCATTATTTTAAAAGAATAAGTCATGTTACTGCATACAAGGAATTTGGTTTAGTTTGGTTGCTGCAGAAATTAACAAGGTGTCAGATGATCATCGTGACCCCATTTTTATCTCAAGCAGACTAAATTCATAACTGAGAACAGGGCCACCGTCTGCAGCTCAGAGAAACTGGATTGTGGAGCATTTCACAAGCTCAGCTGGTTCTGGGGGACAGAAAATCTCCTGTATCCTGACTATCATCTGGTAAGAACATTTCCACACTTTGTGACTCACGTGAGCCTTGATCTCACAGTGCTTTCACTTCCCACTAATCATATTCCCAACCTCTGCTTCCTCCGCCCGAGTGTGGAGAATCTACATAAAGAAAGTGCCCTTTCAGCTGTAGTTTTTCTCCACACAGAACTACCCTGATTTTGGAAAGAGTTCAACTCTTTGCCTCCCCTGGGCACATGGAACAGCAGAATAGAAGAGTTCTGCCAAAATGCTAATCATGGAAAAAAATATAACAAGATCCAGATGGGACAAAATGGACATATTTCATTTATCCTGGGAAACTCGACAGTATATCATTTGTGATGCATAATACACCCAGCCTTGGCCCTTTATAAACAAATATTACAGAGGCATATGCCACGAGCTTATAAACAGAGTTGTCCATAAATTTGATGGGACCATACACTCAGTGCTGCACACGGCTGTGGCTTATTCAGCAGTATCCGGGGGTTACAGTCTGTTCTATTGGCTTCTCATCAACTCTGTAATCTCAGCTCACCCAACGGGGCAGAATCTCAGTGGAGCAATTCACCCGAATGAAACTCAGAGGCATTTCACACCAAAAAACTATGGCTTACTTTGACTTGGCCCTTGCTTGCACTGGGAAACTATGTTTAAGGCAGCCTGAGGTCTGAAGAGCTAGAAAAGCTCTTTCAGCCTTTAGTGGGAAGAAGCAGGTTGTTTAGAAAAGCAAAAAGTCCTGGGGTCCCCCTCCCAGTTCTCAAACTCAACCCATCTCTATTGATTCCAGAGATTTTGATGAGATTTATATCCACCTTTTAACAAGTTTTTCAGGTAACTCTGAAGTAATGGCTCCAGGAAACACTCAAAGAAAACACTGAAATAGATAACTTATTAGGTATCTACATTTATGAGCATGAGAGAGATTTCTAAGAGTCACTCTTTCAGCCTTATTCAGGAAGGAAACTGTCCCCCATTCTAGAGGAGTGTAATAGGAGTGTGATAAACTGTAACTAACCACTTCGATTGGAACACCCCCAGCAATGTACTGTAAGACACTATATCCATTCAAAAACCACTAGGCACGAAAGGGGTTTTCAATGACCAATTTCTTTTACTTTATGTGTCTTGCTTCACCTCTGCACCCCTGACCTGTGACTTCCATGCAGATGGATTGTGTGTATGTTAATATCCAAGATCACTTCTCTCTGTCTCAATTGATTTAAGAAGAAACAGAGTAGTAGGACCTTGCGGGAGCAAGACTCAGGAAGTGAGTTGGACATCTGACTTCATGCAAATTACTTCAACACTCCCTTCCAGATCAATCATTCTAAAACTCAAGGTCTACGTAAAATTGTTTGCAAGTTGGAGTGTAAGGTGGGGAAATAGGAGGAATTTGGAAATCCACCAGGCTAAATCAGTGAGTCTGTGTCCCTTGGTGGCAAAGAATACCAGAAGGGCAGGATGTATCTGGTGGAGGGTGCTTACTCCACCAGATACTCCCCTAGAAAAGTCAAGACTGGTGCACTCATGGAAGCAAAGCAAAGCTGGAAGTAAAGCAATACCCTGCATCTTTACACTACACTGTATTTATGCTTTGATGATGGCTTTGCCTCTTCGATGGCTTATGATTTAATTTTTTAGGTCAAAATGGTTCCTATTCGTGTAATACCCCTCTAATGTACCCGGCACATATTTTGTTTTGAACTAATAGAAGACATTGCCTACTTAGTTGTCTTCTGACCCTCTGCTCTTGAGTCTTCAATCCTAAACGCTTCCCTAAATAGTGATTATGGGGAAGACAGGACACACTGGGTGCCTTTGTCTACATCCATATGGAACTGTCTGAAACCTCAGCAAATAGAGCATAATAGTCACATAGCATCATGGTCTGTCCCTTTAAGTTTTCTTTGGTTTAGCCTGTTTGTTTTTTCTAAAAATGTTCTATAGACTGTTATTATGGTACATCATAGGAAAATCTAAATGTTAATAAATCCTGATATCCTTGTCCAGATCCACAATTTTGTGTCCCCCCAAAATTCGTATGTTGAAACCCTAATGTGAAGGTATTTGGAGGTGGGGCTTTCGGGAGGTGATTAGATCATGAGAGTGGAGCCTCAAAAATGGGATTAATGCCCTTTTAAGAAAAGGCTAGAGGGCCTCCCTGGTGGCGCAAGTGGTTAAGAGTCCGCCTGCCGATGCAGGGGATACGGGTTCATGCCCCGGTCTGGGAGGATCCCATATGCCGCGGAGCGGCTGGGCCCGTGAGCCATGGCCGCTGGGCCTGCGCATCCGGAGCCTGTGCTCCGCAACGGGAGAGGCCACAACAGTGAGAGGCCCACATACCGCAAAAAGAAAAAAAAAAAAAAAAAAGAAAAGGCTAGAGAGTTTGCTAGCTCTCTTTCTGCTATACGAGGACACCAGGAGAAGTCAATAGTCCCCAACATGGAAGAGGGCTCTCACCAGAACCTAACCATGCTGGCACCCTGATCTCTGACTTCCAGGCTCCACAACCATGAGAAATAAATTTTTTTGATGTTTATAGCCACCCAATCTATGGTACTTTGTTATAGCAGCCCAGACTGACTAAGGCAAGACCAAAGTTTGTAAATGAGGCAAGAATTACTTGATGTCATTCTCCAAAGCCTTTAATTCAATATCCCCAAAGCTCTGGGGCTTAAGAAATAATATATTTTAATTTTTTCTTACATCACCTTAATTCCCACTTTGTGCCTGCTTCTACTTGGGTAGAAAAAGTGAAGTGCAGTCAAAGTAGTTTTCCTACCCTTATTTCTTCATGGCATCTAAATTACAGGGATTTCATGGTGCCATGCTTGAGGGTAAGGAGCATCTGATTCTTGCTTATTATCACTGCAGGCTGACATCTCTTGAGCCATATTTCATCTCACCTCCTCTGTAGATTCCAACTCATGCAGGGAGCTGTGGGGATGTCCCACGCTTCTGACTACAGGAGCCCTCCAGATCCAGCTTTCCACCACCTGCTACCATCCATCTATCAGCCACTGCAAATGTTTAGCTGCTTTCATTTACTGGACTGGGACGTGAGAAACTCTGTGAACTCTTTGGGACAACAAAAGACTCTTTAACACTTCTCTGCTCTTCCCAGGTGCACAGGACACTTTTTTCCCGTGAGATGCAGAACTTGCCAGTTTCCCAGTATGTACTGTGTGGCTGTAGGATATACTCCGGTGCTCTTAGATTTCCAGATGAAATTCATGGATTCTAGCATTCTTCCTATTCCAAATGAGCTTGGAGAAAAGGGGTATGGTACAAGGACCTTCTCACAGTTTTTTCTCTATTTCTTTTTCTCCTCCCAAATTTTCTCATTTTCTTCCTATGTGGCAAATTTTATCTAGACCCTAGGGGTTAAAAACACTGTTCTGGTTTTGTATTCTTGTATTCTTTCAAATCTGGTTTCTTTTTGGTTCTTGGCTCTTTATTTGTCAAAAGCCAAGATTTTTATCCTTCTGTATGTTGCAGTCTTCAGCAGACAATTCTGGCAGAATCCCTTATCCTAGTTTGTTTGGGGCTGTGGTAGGGCTGGGGTGGGGTAAGAACAGAAGTACAGAAATAGTGGGAAAATCATATTGGCTGATAAATCCAAATATTTTCTCACCACACTTATTTGTGATCTCATCTAAACATATTTTTAGGTTTAATCACAGAAAAGTACAAAGGATAGTAAAGTTGGCAGGATGGGGTCAATGAGTGTGTGAACCAAATTAATGAATTTGATTTTTTAAATGTGCTTTGAATTTAGGCTTTTGTTTAGTTTCCATAAACCAATTATATTTAATTTCACAGAGTAATAAACTCCATGGAACATTGAGCAAACTAGATAATAAGTACAAGAAAAAGTGCAGATCTTTTTTGTTTTGGAAATTTCAAGGTTTGAAAGTATATAAATGACACTTGAAGACCAGCCATGACTCTTAATCATGAGCATTTGTCTTAGTTTGTGGTGTCCTCATTCATTTTGGTCCCAGGCATAACAATTTCTTTTTATTTTCTTTAAAAACATTTTACTCTTTGTACAACATTTTTTTGAGCTGATAATTCAGGTCATTAATTGCCTTTTACACTGGCTTTTATTTAAATCTAAGTCCCCTAGGTCTTGGAAGCCTAGAGTTTCATTTCCTCCATGATGAAGCTGTTGGGGTGAGTATACAGGTTGGCAATATGTTCAGTATCACAGAAGACACAGTGGCCTGGTGTGAGAGGGAAAACAAAACTTGAGATCTGGGACTGAGTTTACCCAAAGCTCAGAGGGTAAGAAATAGAAGAAATTATATCAAGAAAATAAGCCTCCCATTCCATGGTCTATTTTTGGCACATTAGAATTGGAGAGGGAAATTCCAAGACCTACTATGTAATTTCAATTTTTGCTCCTTAAACTTTGGGTTGCTGAATATCTGGAAGTTTACTGGTATGTGTTGATTAAAATAAATACATATGCTATGTCATGCTTGGGGGTAAGGAGGAAGGGAAAAAGGCAATTAAGATGTATTGAGTACTAACTATATGAAAGACATTTACATTCATCCTTTTAGGAAATATTTATTGACTTCAATAAGAACCATACTTTTTGAGGGCATTTAGTATAATTTGGTGTGCAAAAGTAGATATAGTGCCTGCCTTCACTGAATTTACAATCTAGTGGTAGAAAGTTCAATTAAATCATTTTACAAATTAAAGTAAAATTATAATTGTGCAAAGTGTAATAAAGGAGCAGACCTGGGGTTATATATTCTGTAACAAGATCTTCCAGGACTGAAACTGATTGAAAATGCTGCCAAAATCTATAGGTAAACTCTATCTAAGTCTAACTACTGCCATGCAACCAATGGTAAATAATAATAATTATAGGACAATAATTTGGGTTACTTTCAACAGCCATACTGGTTTTAAAATATTAAAATAGTTAAGAGTTGATAAATAGTTGACTTTCCAAATCTCTTAGTGCCTACCTCCTCTGACTACTATATTATCTCACCAGGAATATCCTGGATTATCCAAACCCAGCCCGCAACACAACTCAGAAACTAATGGGTTGACACGTTATAGACTAGGGTCCCTAGGATAGTTCTCCAGTAGCTGGCTTGTATTTTGGTTGACTAATTCCCATGTCTTACTGATTAAATATTTTTAATGTTACCCCTAGCCGTATTGAAAATTTATAAAATAAATTTCTCTGAAAGGTCATTATAGCTTCTAAACAAAAAGCTCCAGCTTCTAAGCAGAGAAACTATAATTAGAAGTTAACTTGGAAAGTTTGAATAGTAAAAAGTAAATAGTAAATAGTAAAAAGAGTATATAGAATAGAGATGCTATGATATAAAGGATCATTGTTTATATGTAGAATAGGAAAGTCAGTGTGTCTCAAACACACAGAAGAATATGCAAAATGGTGAAATATGGCTTGAAAGCAGATAAAAGTTAGACAACATAAGGTCTTAGAAGTCATGCCAAATTTTTGTACCTTAAGAGAAGGAAATGGCCCTAAGGGGATTTATGTAATGGGCAGTGTGATGGCAAATTTTATACATCAAGTTGACTGGATCATGGGGTGCTCAGATAACTGGTCAAACATATTTCTGGGTGTGTTTTGGATGAAATTAACATTTGAATCCATAGGCTGAGTAAAGCAGATTGCCCTCCTCAATACTGGGTGGGCCTCATCCTATCAGTTGAAGGCCTGAATAGGACAAAAAAGGCTGACCTTCCCCTAAGTAAGATTGAACTCTTCTTGCCTGGCTGCTTCAAGCTCAGATATTGATCTTTTCTTGACTTCAGATTTTAACTGAAACATTGGTTCTTCTTGAGTCTTGGGCCTGCTGGCTTTTAGACTTGAACTTACATCATCAGCTCTCCCAGTCCTCAGGCCTTTAGACTCAGACTGGAACTTACACTACCAGTTCTCCTGTGTCTTTGGCTTTCTGATAGCAGATCTTGGGACTTCTCAGCTTCCATGACTGCATGATCCAGTCCTTGTAATAAATTTTTATGTAACTCCATACACTGTTGGTCTGTTTTTCTGAAAAAAAAAAAAACCAAACAAATACAGGTAAAATAATCAAATTTGGCTTTGCAAATCAACTCTAGCTAAGCTACTAATTAATTAGAGAGAATAGGAGTGAAGTTGAAAAGGCTTTTAGGAGGATAATGAATTAAGAATAAAGATAACTTAGTCTATAGAAGCAGTTCTCAGTGGAAGTGACATGCACTTTCCTGGACAATTTGGAAATTAATGACAATGCTCATGTTCTGTTTTGTTTTATTTTTTCAGAGCAGTGGCTATTGGCTACTGGCATGTATTGGTAAATGGGTCCAGGTTTTCTAGGCATATTTTCAATGTGCAGGACATTTAAACTTAAAGGGACAATAGACTGTGTCTCACAAAACTTTAGAATGGCCCAGTAAAAAGCATAGACTTTCATATAACTGAAAAACCTGTCTATAATCTAATTCAATTTTAGATATAAACACAGTATTTTTGCACAATTTAAGTGTAAACTAAATTTTCCAGGAATGCATCTACTATATAAATTGAGACACAATTGTATTTTAGTTTGTTTGAGAAATTACTACATTTTGGCCATTTTGGAAAATCATATCACTGAAGGTAGTGCTGCTCCTGGTTTTAGAGTCCAATACAATGGACCTGTATTTGTCTGCCTTTGTAACTTTCAAATCCAGAATGATTCTTTATGTAGGTGCAAACATCTGACACTTTTAGGTTTCTGCTCTAGCCATGTCTGATTTTTACATGCTGAAATGCATACTATTATCATATAATTTCCTCTATTTAAACTTCATATTACAGTTAAAATATTTTTATTTTGTTTTGAAATTTTGTTTGTAAGTTTGGTTATATTATATATGAATTCGTTTTGTATATTAAAGGAAGTATTATAAAATATTTTATAGGATGGGTTGATCTTAAAAAGTTGGGAATCACTGGCCTTGGATTCATGTTTCTAGCAGTAGAGATGGAAAAAGTAGATAGAGTCCAAAGATATTTAAGAGGTGAAATTAACAAAAAGTGATGAGTGATTGAATATGAGGGTGGGATGGGTCGGGAGAGAAGGAAGAGTTGAAGATGAGTCATGGATTATGGTTTGCACAAATAAATGAATGGGAGTGCAATTTACTGTGTTAAGGGAAACTGAAAGATAGCCTAGCTTAGGATGATCAACATAAATTCAGTTTTGGTGCACATGCCTATGAGGTCAGACAGAATAGATGGGACTAAGTATGAAAAAAGGTCTGCGCTAGCAAAATAAATTTGGGAGTCACTTATGGCCAAAGTGAAGCCTAAGAAGATATTCCCTATCCTATCTACACCTGAGCCTTGGAGAATTCCAAGGCTTACAGACATTTAATATTAAATTCTTACCAAAAGGTGTTAGAGAGGCATTATTTACTAATCCCATTTTATGGTTGAGAAAATGGACCCAGAGATTACTCTGACTGAAATCACCAAGAGAGGAAGCTGCAGATTTGGGGATTGTGGATTGAAAAAACAAGGTCTAAATTCCATTTTCATGCCTTATGAGTATATCAGTGAAGAAATAAAATCTCTCAGGGAAATTTACATTGGGGTAAACATAAACTGTAAATATTATAATAGTAAGATAGTTCTTTACGGGTCTCTTAATTTCTGCACATCTTGCTAGTAAGGCTTTGACTGTCCTTTTTCTGGTTGTCATTAACAAGAATATTTATACTGTGAACAAACCTTGGAAGATAGAGATAGTATCCCCCTCTGGAACAAAGAGTAAGCATGCTTATTGCACACTCTAGAAGAACTTGGGGTTGAAGATTCTAATTTTAAATAGCGTGGTGAAGTATCTCATGTTAAGAGGTGAGCTAGGACTTGAAGGAGTTGTTTTGAAAATACAGAGGAGAAGAATATGCCAAACTGCAAAAAAAAAAAAAAAAAAAAAGTCAGTGTAAGTGCTCTAAGGCCAGAGTGCAGTCAGTAAGGAGCAGATGGGTGGGGTTTGGGTGGCAAGGTCAGTGAAATAGTAAGATCCACCTCAAAAAGTCTTTGTCAGGCGTTTGAAGACTTTAGTTTTACTTCTGAGTGGAATGGAGAATCCCTGTCAAGCAGCGGAGTAAGATGATTTGACTTATATGTTAAAAGACTCATGCCCACTGCTCTGCTGAGACAACAGTCTCAATGCAATGCTTTTACTGTTGCTTAAGGAAGTAAAAGTATTGCTTAAGCAAAAATGAAAGCAGAGAGTCAATTTAGGAGACATCTGTACTTCATTATCCAAGGGCTTTTTTATAGTGTCTACTTATATATATTTAGATTATGGGAAGGCAGGCCTGCTTTAAAAATATTTATTACTGGAGTATTTGTTCCCTACTGCTCAACTTAGAGTACACTTAAAATCCCCTCTTCATAAACTATGCAAAATTCATTATCATGAGTATCCAAGAGCAAGGACCCTTTTTTCTGAATTCTTAGATTAAGTCATGATATTCAGGAGAACAATAAGACCACAGGCAACATAGACCAACACATTTGTTGAGGGTGATGATGGGTGGGGAAATAATAAACAGCATTTACCAACCAAGTTAGTGTTAACTATACCAGGAATCAGGCCTTTATTAAAATACAGGCCTTTATTAAAAGACTTTGGGATGCTAATAGACCACATTAACTCGGCAGGTGCAATAGATGATTGTGAACAAGGGAATTGTTTTAATACAACCGACTTCTTCATTTTTTGCCTATTCAGACACAATATGATGGGGATTCCATTTGTGCGTGTTGTCACCTGCAAGATTATCTTTCCTAAATACCACAAAATAGATTTTCTACCGTACTCCAACCAGGAGACTTCATTACGGTGCCTCTGAGGAGCTTGAAGAAGAAGTGACTTTAGTCACAGCATCAGCACTCTGACAGCCTCTAAATAGTTGGTTCACTGACTAATTTGAACCAGAATTTCATCATAGTCTTACAGCAGATTTGGATCGAATGGTTATCATTATTAAATCAGTGCATGTACTAAATGCAAGTCTGACTTTACCACAGAGACAGGGCAGGTGGCCACCTCGCCTCCCCATGCAAATATTACTGGGAACAAAATGCAAAATGGCCAGTGTGTGTGAGTCAAAGAATGGGATTTGGAAAGAGTAGGCAATTTCCAGTTTGCCTGGGTAAGCAAAAATTCCACAGTCAACTGCTGACTAAATGGATTAACAAATTCAAACATTCTCAGGTTAGGGAGAGGGAAGAACTTGCAAATGAACTGACAATGGATTTAACAGGTTTTAGCCTGAGGTAATTTAAAATTTTGAACAGCGCTTGCCTAGGAAATGGGGGCAATCTTGAAGCAAACACTAGTATTGAATCAGCTTTGCTATTACTTACAGACACCTTGGTTCACTGACTTTCCAAATTACTGTTGATTATTTCGGCATATTTCTAATTGGGTCACCAAAATAGGCATACTTCCTCTGAGAAAGCAATATATATACCCATAGCAGGCTCATGCAAATCAAATATGCTGTTTTCTGTCTTCTGTTATTCAGAATATTGAAATATGCCATACTCATGACACAATGGAAATATTCAAACTGCAAGGTGAAGCATATTAGAATATGGCTTAAAATGTCTATAAGTGGCAGGTATATATTTCACAGAAAAAGATATGTGTTCAAATATTAATAAAGCTAACTGGATTTTCTACATTATGTCTCAGAAGCTTTTTCAAGGTATATTACTAGCCATAAACTCTCCATTGAACACTTTTGCTATTATACTGTATTAGAGGCAAATATTCTACCCAAGTGATTTGAATAGGGGAGACTCCAGTACAATTTTTTCTTGACTAAGCCTGTGTCACTCCCCAGAAGAACATGGTTTGTGCCTTCCACCTCTGGAGCCAGCACGTCATGTGCCAAGACACACATGGCCAGAGCTACAAGCCATGAAACTAGTGAAAATAGGTCCCTACAATAAATCTCATCCGAACTCCCACTTTGATATATAAATCCCTTTTTACAATGAAAAGGGTTACATCTTTTAACTTCAAGAAGAGGAAGTACTTTTGGGCCAACCAAGAACAGGATGCCTTGCGTTTGAGTGGGGCATGGGTGGGATGGCACAGTTTGCAGAGGAGATGAACCTTTCAAGGGGAGGAGAGAGCATAAGGGACTGTCCTCCAGCAGGAAAGCCCTCCCGTGTTATCTCTCTGTCACTCACAAAGGTAATAGGAGAAAGTGGATGGGGTTTTGGGTGAGAAGGCTACTTCCTCCACTGGAGCAGAGGTTGATAGGAAGTCATAGGAGTTCACGTGTAAGGGTCTGATTTTCTTGTAGAATTTGGAGGGAAAGCAGTTGGCTGAGAGTGAAGTAGGCAATGGGAACGTTATAGATTTAAGAAAAGAATTGAGGGTTTAGCACTGCAAAAGCAGGAATGAGATAGTAACCTTTAGAGGGAACACCTTAAGATTGCAGGACAGGATTAACACTCTCGTGAGCTTCTTTTGTGTATTGCAAATAAGTTAGAAGCACAATTGCAGAAGAGAGCTTCAGGAATATTTTGAGTACAATATCTGTATTTGAAAGAAGTATACAGTCTCTTAAGGTAACTATCTTGAGGGACAGCCCTTATTTATATATATAAGCATTGACATTATTAAAAAAAACCTAGGTCATTACATCTCATATAAATGCAGACTCTGCTGGTTACATGAATCTACATATGTAATAAAATGACATAGAACAATAGAACTTTCACACATATTGTACCAACGTCAAATTCTTGGTTTAGATATTTTACCATACTTTTGTAGGATATAAACTATTGGGTGAAAATGGGTAAGGGGTACATGTCCCACCTTTGCAACTTCTTGTGAATCTATAGTTATTACAAAATAAAAAGTAAAATCAAAACAAAACATTAACACCCTCCTCTTCGTAGAGCTGATCATATTTTTTGGTGTATTAGGCAAGAGGACACAAGCCATGAGGTAAAACAGTAAAATAGTACCTGTTTCCAGGCTTTCTGTCAGCCACTGTAAAAACAAATATATACTTCAATGATATTGAGAATGAGAACTCTAAGTTCCGTGTTAAAAATATGGTACCAGGCTTTTGGTGGACAGCCATCTATAGTTGTTCCAGAGGGAAGTACATTGCCCCACTTTTATTAAAAGAGGTTTGCTTTATTCATCACAAATCAGGTAACAAGGGCCTACAACCACCTTTAATTGATTAGAAAGGAGTTATTTCAAGTACATAAGGTACAAAAGAACATATAAATTGTGGCCTGAATACCAAGAACTATCAGTTACTAACTACAATTTGTGTTTTTGAACGTGAGAAAAGGCTGGCAGAATATAACGGAACAACAAAGAAATCTCAAGTCATCTTGCTACAGTCAGTCCCCTCTAATTCTAAACAGATAAAGTTAAGAAAGCTGAGAAGGTAATGTCACCGAGATTTCATCATTGTATCATCAGCTATACACATGGATGCCTAGAATAATACATTAATGAGAAACTTATGTATTACTCTTAAAATTCAAATCTCCTAGAGTATGATAGAAAAGGTTTTCTTTGTTTATGCTCGTGGTTAACCAAATTCAGCTTTCATTATAATTACTGTTTCAGACCCGAATTGGTACAAAGTGTCCTATGTGATGTTTTCAAAGCACAAAAGTGCTCCAGAGCACAAAATGGTGTCTAAAGTTGTCTCAAAGAGTCTATGCTTAAAAGGAATGTTTAATCATTTAAAAATATAATTCTTTTAAATTAATTTTTCTAATTATTTTAAAATCTTTTAAAATTAAAAATTATAATTACTTGATGTCTTACTTACTTGAAGTACTTACTTACCCCACAAGTTAGATGCACATTCACTGAGTGAGACACTTGATGCCTCCAGGTGTGCTGAGTTGGTATGGTAGTCCGGTGTCAATTTATTCTCTGTTTTCTGATTTTGAGAGAGGAAGATACCATAAGTAACAGCTGGAATGTCAACAGATATAATTGCTGATAAATTACTAAACAGTGTGTATATTTCTATGAAGTTCCAAAATGTAACATAGAAAGAAAAAAAAAAAACCCTAAACTTAGCCTGAGCATAGAATAAAACAGTAAAACAGTTTTGTAATTTTAAATACTGTCTATATACTGATGATCCCACTGGCTGCAACCTCTCCTCTGAGCTTCAGATTCATGAATGCAGTGCCTACTCAACATGTCCACTTGGATTTCTTTCTAAACACACCTCATGTCTAAGACAGATTTCCTGACATGCTTCCAAAATTTTCTAGAACTGCACTCTTCCCAGTCTCACTTGATGGGAAAATCACTGGTTGGGGTAAAAATCTTGAGTCAGTCTTGTTTCTCTTCTTTCTCTCATAAACATTTCAGTCCCATTAGGGCATTGTTCTGGTTTTACCTTCAGATATATCCAAAATCCTACCATTTCTCACCATCTCCACTGACGCCACCTTAGTTCCAGCCACCATTTTTCTCGCACAGATAGTTGCAATAGCCTCTTTTTTTTTTTAGATGCAAAAATATTTTAATGAAAGAATCAGGCCAGCAACACCAAAACTCACAAAAAGAGGGACAACCAAATATTATATACTTCCTAGTAGACGTACACAACACCAACTATGATGTTTTCTTGAAAACATATTGACCTGAATCTGAACAGATTTCTATATCTGACTATCCATTTACAGGAAACATAGGAGACAGAATGGCATACTACTAACTGACACCATGGGGGTACAATCAGCAAAATCTAGAATGTGGAAAACTCTATAGGAATAGCAGTCTTGTTTCTTCAAAAAAAAAATTGCAAGGAATAAATGAGGGAGAAGGAACATATGAATTAAAGAGATTTAAGAAATGTCAACCAAATGCAACATTGAACTTAGCTTGGTTCTTTTTTTTTTAACATCTTTATTGGAGTATGATTGCTTTACAGTGGTGTGTTAGTTTCTTTGCAATAGCTTCTTAATTGTCACCCTGCTCTACTCTGCACTCTCTTATAATTTCTTCTCAACAGCTCAGCCAGATCAATCCTTTCACTACTTCTCAAACCTTATAGTAGTTACTGCTTGCATTCTGAAGCCAAAACCCTCACTGTGGCCACAGCATCCTTCCTACAAAGTATGACTCTTCCATTACCTCCTTTTCCCTCACTGTGCTCCCTCTATGGCAGCCACACTAGATGCTTCCATACACTCCAGACATTTTTTGTTCAAAGGTCTTTGCAGTGGCTGTTCCCTTTGCCTAAAGAGCTCTTCCCTTTCATATCCACATGAAAACATCCTCTTATACTTTGTTTTTCCTCAAATTTTGTTCAAGTTAAGTTTTTCCAGACCATCCTGTTAAACGACTAAAAATACCATTTATTGGTGAGGAAGTAGAGTAATTTGGCAGAGTACAAAATGATTTATACAATCTACCAAGAAAGACTGAACAGTTTGAACTAGTAAGGATATTGGGTAACTAATCTAAAGCCTATCCTTTCCCCATTGTGTATTAAACAAGGCACAAACAAATGGAAAAAATTCTGTGTTCATGAATTGGAAGAACTAATATTGTTACAACGTCTATGCTACCCAAAGTGATCTACAGATTCAATGCAATCCTTATCAAAATCTCAATGACACTTTTTACAGAAATTGAAAAAACAATTCTAAAATTCACATGGAACCACAAAAGACCCTGAATATCCAAATCAATCTTGAGAAAAACTTACACTGTCTGATTTCAAACTACATTACAAAGTCACTGAGATCAAAATAGTCTGGTACCAACCTAAAGACAGATATACAGACCAATGGAATGGATTAGAGAGGCCATAAATAAATCCACCCATATATAATCAACTGGTATTTGACAAGGGTGCCAAGAATACACAATGAGGAAAGGATAGTCTCTTCAACAAATGGTGTTGGGAAAACTGATATCCATGTGCTAAAAATGAAATTGGACACTTATTACACCATGTACAAAAATAAGCTCAAAGTGGATTAAAGACTTAAACATAAGACCCAAAGCTATAAAACTTCTAGAAGAAAAAATAGGGGAAAATCTTCATGACATTGGTCTTGGCAATGATTTCATGTATATGACACCAAAGTACAGGTAACAAAAACACATATAAACAATCGGGACTACATCAAACTGAAAAGCTTCTGCATAGCAAACAATCAATAGAGCTAAAAGACAACCTATAAAATGGGAGAAAATATTTGCAAACCGTATCTCTGATAATGGGTTCACCTGAAAAATATTTAAAGAACTCCTATAACTCAATAGTAAACTAATAACATAATTTCAAAATGGGCTAAGGATTTGAATAATGTTGGTGAGGATGTGGAGAGATTGTACACTTACACACTGTTAGTGAGAATGCAAAATGGTGCAGCTGCTACAGAAAACAGTAAGGAGGTTCCTTCATAAATTTAAAATGAATTAGCATATGATCCAGCGATCCTTCTTCTGAGTATTTATTCCAAAGAATTGAAATCCAGATATTGAAGACATATTAGCACTCCTATGCTCATTGTAGCATTACTCACAATAGCCAACATGTGGAAAAAACTTAGATGAATGGATAAAGAAAATGTGATAGATATAGATAGAAAGATAGATTCAGAGAACAAAATTAAATCACTCTGATTCATCTCACATCTACAAATTGGTAATGATTAAGATGTTTTACTATAATAAGTCTTACAGGAATTTGGTAAGGGTATAATTGCTTAAAGAATATAAGGATAATATTTTGAAGCCATTTGACATTCTTTGTTAAAGGTAAAAATGTCTAGACAACAATCTAGTAATTTCTCTTTTACACAAATATGGGCAATAAAGTCTTGTACATATACTTAAGAAGACAGCTCTGTATAAAAATATTAACTCCACCATTGTTAATAATGAGCACACACACAAAAAAGAAACTAAAAACAAAACCTAGCAGTTGCTTAAATGTACATAAATAAGTTCTCACAGAATTTTTTTAAAAGAACTACTGTGTTACTGGAGATACTATAAACCAGAAAGTAGATTATATGGGTAAATTAGATTCAAATCGAATCAAGTATAGATCATAGAATAGATCTTGAAAACAATGTAGGAATAAAGCAGGTTGTAAAAATTTTGAAAGCATGAATGAATATATAGAAACAAATGAATGCTATATTTTGTAAATGATTACACATGTGCACAGTAAACACATTAAAAAAAACATAGTCTAGAGGGAAACACATAGAATTTATGATAGGAGTTGCCTCCATCTAGAGAGGAAAGGAGATAAGGAAATAGGACCATTCAAGGGACTAAGGAACTACCAACGTCTTCTTCAATATTTTGTACTACAAAATCAGTCTCAGAATAAAAGATGACAATATGAATATTGTTTCAGAGTGGTGAAAAGAGAGGTATCTCTTAGAACATCTTCAGTACTTTTCTGTATTTCATACACTTTTCTAAATAATTTATTATTAAACTAATATAAATCAATTAAGGTTCTAACGGTTTCCATCAACACTTTAATGATTTACTGAGTCATCTCAGTAATGCAGTGATAGTGTTTCTCAACCTAATCAAGGGAAGCTACAAAAATCCCACAGCTAACATCATACTAAATGATGAAACAATTTATGATTTCCCCCTAAGATCAGGAACAAGACAAGGAGGTCTCTCTCACCATTTCTATTTAGCCTTGTATTTGAGGTTCTATTCAGGGCAATTAGAAAAGAAAAAGAAGTAAAATACATCAAGATTGGAAAAGAAAAATTAAAACTATCTCTACTTGCAGATGACATGACCTTGTATATTGAAAATGCTAAGGAATCCACTAATAAAGTATTAAAACTAATATACCAGCTCAGCAAGGTTACAGGGTTACAAGATCAATATACAAAAATCAATTGTATTTCTATACATTTAAAACAAACAATACAAAAATAAAATTAACCAAACAACTCCATTTACATTAGCAACAAAAATAACAAAATACTTAGGAATAAGTTTAACAAAAGAAGTACAAAAGTTATACCCTGAAAATTGCAATAGATGGTTGAAATAAGATCCAAATAAATGGAAAAACATCCTATGTTCATGAATTGGAAGAATAAGTGTTGCTAAAATGGCAATATTACCAATATGGTCTACAGATTTAATACAATCCATATTATAATCCCAGCTGATTTCTTTGTAGCAATTGACAAACTAATCCTAAAATCATGTGGAATTGCAAGGGATCCAGAATAGCCAAAACAATCTTGAAAAAGAACTAAGTTGTAGGACTCACACTTCCTTATTTCAAAACTTCCTCCAAAGCAACAGTAATCAAGAAAGTGTGGTACTGGCATAAGTATGGTCATATAAATCAATGGAATAGAATTGAAAGTCCACAAATAAGCCCATGTGTCTATGATCAACTTATTTTCCACAATGGCATCAAGAGTGTTCAATGCTCTAAAGATGAGTCTTTTTAAGAAAGAATCTGGGTCAACTGGATAGCCACATATAAAAAAATTAAACTGTACCCTTATCTCATAGCATATACAAAAATTAACTAAAAATGGATCAAATACCTAAATGCAAGAATTAAAACTATAAAATTCTTAAAAGAAAACATAGCGATAAATCTTTATATCTCAGATTTGGCAATGAATTCTTAGATTTGACATCAAAAGCCTGAGCAACAGTAGAAAAAATAAGTCAAACTTCATCAAAATTAAAAACTTCTATGCTTTAAAAGACACTCTAAAGAGAATAGAAAGACAACCTACAGAGTGGGAGAAAATATTTCCAAATCATAGTTATGATAAGGGGTATATATCTAAAATATATAAAGAACACTTTGAACTCAATAATAAAAAGACAAACACCCCAATTTTTAAATTTGCAAAGAATATGATTGAATAGATATGTCTCCAATGAATAGAAATGTGGGAACAAAGAAACAAACATGGATCGCTGATATTAGGCAGGCTGGATTGGAATTGCATGAAGAGGGCAGCATGGGCAAATGAACATTTCTAGAAGGGCACCAGATCCTCCACAGAGGGAACAGAGGGAAGCAAGTAGGGCACTGAGGATGATAGGACACATCCACCAGCCTGATTATTTTGCTAAGGTTCAGCCTCACTGAATGCTGTGAATGCTGATCCTATCAATAGCGCATGATGACTTTGCCTTCAGCTGCCCTAGATTGGTATAAACACTTGGTTATGTCCTAGCCTAACCACAAGTTACAATAACACTCACAGAAAGATTCAATTAGCTTAACAAATCATGGATTTGTAGAGTTCCTTGTACATGTAGTAACATGCCCACAAAGCATCTCTTTGTGATCCAGCAGCTGTCCCATCCTTAATTCACAGCTTCATTACTCATGTGCTCTGCTTGCTATTGTCTAAATTACAGAATCCTTTGAGATGGGGAAAACATTGGAAGGAAATGTTGCCTACACTTGAAGAATTGAAAGGGCCACAAATGAGAATGGGAAACATATTTTTGGACTGATGATAGGATATTGTTATTGTTTAATTACAATGTAATATAGCCACATTTATACATATAAAACACCAGACCACCAGCATTATTTTTCACTTTCTTGTGTATTCTTTAATGCCTGTCAAATATCACAAACTAAATCAAAAAGGAAATACAACTTTACTCCTTCTCAAAGTAATTTTATGTTTTACACTTAGGGAAATTTGATGTTTCTATATGGAACACTACTACCAACTGATAAACCAAATATTATAGGTTAAGCTCAAATGCTCTGGTGTAGACTGTCAAGCAAGTGTGTTATCCTGCTTCTTGAGTTTGTCTTCTTTTGCTCTTCTAGTAGGACGTTATGAAGAAATTAAGCTGAACAATTCGAAATTACCCCAGTGTCTACTTCTTTTCTACTCTGGCAGGGTGCCAATGTTGGAAGGTTGAAGTGACAAAAACTATTATAGATTGCCTGATTTGTTCAGATATCAGGAGGTATGAACTTCCAGAGGAGCTATTTCCTCACCCCAGGACTGAATCTTGATTGACCTAAGCAAACCCCAATTTGTTTCCCTGATTGTCACTGATTTATTTAGGGAGAGGAATGTGATGCAATTCTGGCCAATGATCTGAAGCCCCTGCTAGGGGTTTCTAGGAAAGTTATTCTTGCCCTTAAAAAGATGCTCAAGTCAAGGACAATTTCTCCTCCCTTTTTTCTGACTTTTATGATTGAGTGATGGCTGGAGCTACTGCAGCTGACTTGTAGTCACAGGATAAGTCAGCATGCTCAGGTTAGCTGAGCAGAAAGGTGGAAAGAACTTGAGTCTCACCGATGTGACTGAGTAGTTGAAATGACCCATCTTGAAATTACCCTACCTCTGCAGTTCTTGTCATGAGAATCAGTGTTAGTGGGTTTTCTGTTGGCTGTGATTTTTAGAGTATTTGCACTTTATTGTTTTTCCTCATTATAATAAAATAGTCTGGCACAATTTGACACATTAGCAATACTGTGATTCAGCGTCTATAAATAGAATTTAGAGGCCAAGCACTGGAGTCTGAATTCTCATTATAAGTTTCTCACTTGGAGAACCTGAGTCAGTTACTTAACTCCATTCATTTGTTCACTCAGTCAATAAGTCAGATCACAAACATTTATTGGCTCCATATTCTACCCTCACTTCTCTAGTACTCAAGGGTAATGAGAAGAACACACAGAGCAATAAAAGAGGCAGGCAGCTTGGATTGCTTCGAGCTCTAATATATCTGAGAAAGAGAGAGAGAGTTCACCTTCTTGCCTAAGATCCCTGATTTCTGGGTTCTTTACAAAGGATCAGTTGATACCAGGTGGATGCATAACTAAATGACACATTTTTCAAGAGTGACTCCTAGCATTCAGTGGGAGAAGTAAAACTCAATAATGTCTAGAATATCTTTCAAACATACAGGTTTAGGTTAACCATTTTGTACATAAGGATTTTCCCCCTAGTTGTGTGCTGGGGTCATCCATACAGATGAGGGAGAACAAATTGTACATCAATCAGGACTTTTTCTCTATTTTGTTCATTTTTTCTCAAGCAAGCCAGTCACACCTTATTCAATAACACCATCAGTTATCTGCAGCAAAACTCCTCTCAAATACCCCTCAGATTGTTTCATAAGCTGGAGAGAGCTAGACTTTGTGGAATTCACATTTCTTTCATTTACTGTTATTTTATAGTCATTAGTTAAAAAAAAAACAAAAATGAGGATCTTATCACCAGGACAACCAAGAGTAGAAATATGTGCAGTTAGCTTGCTCAAATTCCTTCTGTGTTTTTGTCTTTCCTTATTATGTGGCTAAAAGAATGCAAGAAATTCCAGTATTATTATTTTCTTCTGTTTCAGGTTTGTCTCTTTATCTCTCATAAAGTCTCACTCTGTCTCAGTGACTGACTGATTTGCACATATTCTCCTTTGTTAATACAAATATTTCTACTATTTATCTTTTAAATCTATTCTCTCCTCTTATGCACTAGCATTCTCAGTAATGGGGTTGATCATAATAAAGATTGTAAAAAAATCTACAAGTTTATTGTGAAAGTTCAAGGAGATGCATATGTAAGAGTGTTTTGTTAACTGTTGATTATTTTTTAGCTATTAATTTTAACTATTAATAACTAAATTTAACTGTTGAGAAGTCCTTAAAAAATAGAGCATTCATGTCTAATGGCATCAAGTTTTAATAGAAAAAGATAAGATTTTGAATGCTCTATTTTGTTTCATAAACATGTCTTAAAGTCTTCTATGTTAAATCAAAATATACATAGAAATGAGAATTTTGAAATATTTCTCAGGTTTTATAAATATATTTAGCAGGATGCTAAATATTTTAAGTTGTCTTTAACATCATGCAATGTAAAATAGTATATTCAATCCATGTCTAGGTATTCAAAAGAAATGAAAATAGGGACTCTGATACTTGTGTGCCAATGTTCATAGCAGCATTACTCACAATAGAAAAAAGGTGGAAACAATCCAAGCATCCATCAACAGATGAATGGATGAACAAAATGTGGTGTATAGATACAATAGAATATTATTCGGCCATAAAAGGATGAGGTTCTGAATCATGCTATAACATGGATGAACCTTGAAAATATTATGCTAAGTAAAATAACCTAGACACAAAAGAACAAATAGTTGATTTTGTTTGGATGGTTCCACTTATAAAAAATATCTAGAAAAAGGCAAATTGATAGAAACAGAAAGTAGAAGTTACCAGGGTCAGAGGGTTGGAGAGGATGGGGTGTTATTGCACAATGGGTGAAGAATTTCTCTTTGGGGTGATGAAAAATTTTGGAACTAAAAAGTGGCGATGGTTGTACAACATTGTTAATGTAATTAACACCACTGAGTTGTACAGCTAAAAATCATTAATATGGAAAATTCTGTTATAAAGATGTTCCTACAAAAATGAAATAAAACAATGGTATACACAGGTAGATGTATCTATTGAAAACATTTTATTGTTTTTAAGATTTTACTTGTAAGGTGGCTTTTGTTAGTCTAGTGAGTCACTTGCACATAAAATCCACAGTTAATCTGAAAGTGAGATACAAAATATTCTAACCCATAGAGGTTTAATTAGTCTCTTACCTCTTCTGTTTTAATTAAAAACAGACATGTCTGCATTTTTCCTATTGGAGGTTGGGACCCTGTACACTAATGAGCTTCAACTCTTAGTTTAATTTTCTTGCATCTAACCTTGATTTTTCCCCCTAAAAACTGTAGAGTTTAGCTCTACAACAGAAGTATTTCAAAATATTAATTTTTTCTACCTGTGCATTATAAAGATGAGATAAGCAAGATGCAAAAAGGACAAATGGTCCACATGGCTGGACCAGAGTGATCCTCAGCCCTACACAGACAACCTAGATGCTAATGCCTAAGTTATAAGGCTCTAATAATTTACTCTTCTCTCATTGAAGAGCACATTTTCTCAACTGATCTTTTTCTCTGAGTTCTTTTATGCTAGAGCAGCATATTTAGGTACTACTTCTCTCTATCTGCAAATATTAGCCTGAGGTTTAGATATGATTATATTGTCCCTCAGCCTGAACCGAATAACTAATCTCTACACCACACCCAACCCCCACTTAAAAGTAAAGTCAGCTTTGCCAGAATTCTGAAAATAACCTTCATGATTACATTAACAAGAAACTCAAGGATTTACAACTTGGAATTTGGAAGAGGACACTGGTGGGGTGTCTGTAGTGAGGATAATCCAATAGGGACCCTGAGAAATCTTGACTCATGAAGAACAGGGGACAGCATGGCTAGAGCTTCACCATGAACAATTTTGTTCTCTACAAGGGTTTTCACTATTGGAGGGAGGAGAAGGAGAGTGGTTTGGAAGATCGTTAGAAGTGGGCTATGAGATTACCAGGGCCAACTCAACTCCTGTGGCTAAGTGTCTGGATGCCCCAGAAACCATAAAATCTTGGCTTCGGAAAGACCTCATATCATGGAAAAATTATGTCACTGGTAACAAATGACAATTTCTACACTGACAGATAACATCAAAAAGTTGTATCATCAACATATAGCTCATATGACATAGATGCTTCCAGTATTTGTAGGATGCCAGAACAAAAAGAAAAATTAGTAGTGATCCAAACAGCTTCACTGAGGCCAAGAGGGAAGAAGCGGTGAAAATATTGAGGTATCGCTGTTTTATGGATAAATTCTAGGAAATGAGCTTAGTTTATCTGGTTCTTGGATATTCTTCCAAGGTGATATGGGTAGGGAATACTTGATATTTCACTTGAGTCTAAGGATGGTTATCTGGACTAGAGTTTATTTACTTTTTTGTTATTTAGAAAACAAACGCACCAAGAAATGTGCATTGAGAACACTAAAAAAGAATAAGGGGCTTCCCTGGTGGTGCAGTGGTTGAGAGTCCGCCTGCCGATGCAGGGGACACGGGTTCGTGCCCTGGTCTGGGAAGATCCCACATGCCGTGGAGCGGCTGGACCCGTGAGCCATGGCCGCTGAGCCTGCGCGTCCAGAGCCTGTGTTCCTCAACGGGAGAGGCCACAACAGTGAGAGGCCCACGTACCGCAAAAAAAAAAAAAAAAAGAATAAGGGATTTGTTCATCTTTAAGGACAAGTGGGGAATCAGACAACTAAACAAGCAATAGCTATAGTTATATGGTGCAGTGAGTAATGTGATAGGAGTGCTTTGGGCATATGGTAATTTAGTCTAATTAACCACTTATTGTAGTTTAGAGAGAGAAGTCAAAAAGAGATTCTTGGAAAAGTAGGTAAGGTTTAGACTGAAAAATATAAGAAAATTTTGAATTAGTCAAAGGAGATGAAAGTAGAATCGGAAGAGGAGGTCCTGAGAGAGACTTATGGGCAGACAAAATAATGCAGTTTTAATTTTACAAGGTCAATCCAAGGTCAATTAAGGTCAATTAAGTTGCAAGGATATAATTGAGGATTTTTAAAACTATGATTTTATTTTCCACAATATTTTATTGTAAGGGTTAAAGGATAGATAACCAAAAATCTTTGAAGAGAATTCTGTTTTCCACAGAGAAAATTCCTGGTCAATGCTACTTTCTAGTGATAATCCCATTGAAAAAGTAACAGTTCATTCTCTATATTGGAGTGTGTGTGTGTGTGAGTGAGAGAGAGAGAGAGAGAGAGAGGGAGAGAGAGAGAAAGATACTTAACACTGATATGACCAGAGGGGAAGGAAGCTTACATATGTTGGCAGGCTGTAGAGGGCACCATTTCTACTGCACAACAGGGTCACTGCCACTTATTTGGGTCAATTTTAGTTATGAGAGAATGAAGAATAATCCCTGACATCATGGAGTGTACAGACTGGGAGGGAATATGAATGTTAAATGAGCAATTACAAATTTCAATCAGGGAAGTGGAACATTTATATACATATATATATATATATATATATATATATATATATATATATATATATATGCGAGTATGTATATATGTATGTATGTATATGTATTAGGATGTATATGTATGTAGGTGTAGATAAATACATATGATTTCTTTTTAAAAATATTTCCAAAACTATTTATTTTTAACATCTTTATTGGAGTATAATTGCTTTACAATGGTGTGTTAATTTCTTCTTTATAACAAAGTGAATCAGCTATACATACACATATATCCCCAAATCTCCTCCCTCTTGCGTCTGTCTCCCTCCCTCCCTATCCCACCCCTCTAGGTGGTCATATAGGGACCTGAATTTACCTAATCGTGGGAGCAGACTTCAGCAGTCTCTGTGAGGCAGATGCCGGAGCTTGAGGTCTGAGGGCAGGTGGTTGAGATGAGAAAATGGATTTAAAGTGGGTGAGAGAAAGAACCAGCTGGAAACATGAGCCAGAGCCCAAGAGGATGGACTGAAACCCGTGTCCACTTTGGTTGCCTCTGAATTCTGAGTCCTGCAGAATCCAGGGCCCCTCATCCCAGAGCTAAGTACACACACTGGACCCAGAAGTTGGAGAAGCTGAAGGAGGATGTAGAGGAAGCTGGATCAGGTACAGAACAGGCTGCTGCCTCACAGAAAGGAGGCGAGCCAGCCATTAGCAGCAACGCCTGTGACCAACAAAACAGCTGCCCTTCCCTTCTGCACTCACTATCTCCCATAAGAACCTCCTATGTGCCTCACCCTAATTGAAAACGTATAGGAAAAAGAATCCGGGGATACAAAGTTTAGCAGAAGTAACTTAAAAACATGTTACAAAGCCACACAGTAATGTTAAAAAGCAGGCTCATGGTCACGCCAGGCAAGAGACGATGGTAAGTGAGAGGGGATCCAAGGAGGCTTCTGGGATGTGGACATGTCCCATTATAAAAAATCTCGATTTTTTTTTTGTTGTTGTTAGATTCCATATATATGTGTTAGCATACGGTATTTGTTTTTCTCTTTCTGAGTTACTTCACTCTGTATGACAGACTCTAGATCCATCCACCTCACTACTAATAACTCAATCATGTTTCTTTTTATGGCTTAGTAATATTCCATTGTATATATGTGCCACATCTTCTTTATTCATTCATCTGTCAATGGACACTTAGGTTGCTTCCATGTATTGGTTATTGTAAATAGAGCTGTGATGAACATTGTGATACATGAATCTTTTTGAATTATGGTTTTCTCAGGGTATAGGCCCAGTAGTGGGACTGCTGGGTCATATGGTAGTTCTATTTTTAGTTTTTTAAGGAACCTCCATACTGTTCTCCATAGTGGCTGTATCAATTTACATTCCCACCAACAGTGCAAGAGGGTTCCCATTTCTCCACACCCTCTCCAGCATTTATTGTTTGTAGACTTTTGATGATGGCCATTATGACTGGTGTGAGGTGATACCTCATTGTAGTTTTGATTTGGATTTCTCTAATGATTAGTGATGTTGAGCATGCTTTCATGTGTTTGTTGCCAATCTGTATATCTTCTTTGGAGAAATGTCTATTTAGGTCTTCTGACCATTTTTGGATTGGGTTGTTTGTTTCTGTGATATTGAGCTGCATGAGCTGCTTGTAAATTTGGACATTAGTCCTTTGTCAGTTGCTTCATTTGCAAATATTTTCTCCCATTCTGAAGGTTGTCCTTTCATCTTGTTTATGGTTATCTTTGCTGTGCAAAATCTTTTAAGTTTCATTAGGTCCCATTTGTTTATTTTTTTTATTTCCATTTCTCTAGGAGGTGGCTCAAAAAGAATCTTACTGTGATTTATGTCATAGAGTCTTCTGCCTATGTTTTCCTCTAAGAGTTTTAAAGTGTCTGACCTTACATTTAAGTCTTTAATCTATTTTGAGTTTATTATTATATATGGTGTTAGGGAGTATTCTAGTTTCATTCTTTTACATGTAGCTTTCCATTTTTCCCAGTACCACTTATTGAAGAGGTAGTCTTTTCTCCATTGTATGTTCTTGCTTCCTTTATCAAAGATAAGGTGACCATATGTGTGTGGGTATATCTATGGGCTTTGTATACTCTTCCATTGATCTATATTTCTGGATTTGTGCCAGTACCATGCTGTCTTGATTACTGTAGCTTTGTAGTATAGTCTGAAGTCTGGGAGCCTGCTTCCTCCAGCTCCGTTTTTCTTTTTCGAGATTGCTTTGGCTATTCAGGGTCTTTTTTGTTTCCATACAAATTGTGCAATTTTTTGTTCTAGTTCTGTGAAAAATGCCAGTGGTAGTTTGACAGGGATTGCATTGAATCTGTAGATAACTTTGGGTAGTATAGTCATTTTCACAATATTGATTCTTCCAATCCAAGAACATGGTATATCTCTCCATCTGTGGGTATCATCTTTAATTTCTTTCATCAGTGTCTTATAGTGTTCTGCATACAGGTCTTTAGTCTCCTTAGGTAGGTTTATTCCTAGGTATTTTATTCTTTTTGTTTCAGTGGTAAATGGGAGTGCTTCCTTAATTTCTCTTTCAGATTTTTCATCTTTAGTAATAGGAATGCAAGAGATTTCTGTGCATTAATTTTGTATCCTGTTACTTTACCAAATTCATTGATTAGCTCTAGTAGTTTTCTGGGAGCATCTTTAGGATTCTCTATGTATAGTATCATGTCATCTGCAAACAGTGACAGTTTTACTTCTTCTTTTCCAATTTGGATTCCTTTTATTTCTTTTACTTCTCTGATTACTATGGCTAAAACTTCCAAAACTATGTTGAATAATAATGGCGAGAGTGGACAACCTTGTCTTGTTCCTGATCTTAGTGGAAATGGTTTCAGTTTTTCACCATTGAGAACAATGTTGGCTGTGGTTTTCTCATTTATGGCCTTTATTATTTTGAGGTAAGTCCCATCTCTGCCTACTTTCTGAAAGGTTTTTATCACAAATGGGTGTTGAATTTTGTCTAAAGCTTTTTCTGCATCTATTGAGATTATCATAAGGTTTTTCTCCTTCAATTTGTTAATATGCTTGATCACATTGATTGACTTGCATATATTGAAAAATCCTTCCATTCCTGGGATAAATCCCACTTGATCATGGTGTATGATCCTTTGAATGTGCTGTTGGATTCTGTTTGCTAGTATTTGTTGAGGATTTTTGCATCTATGTTCATCAGTGATATTGGCCTGTAATTTTCTTTCTTTGTGTTATCTTTGTCTGCTTTTGGTATCAGGGTGATAGGGGCCTCGTAGAATGAGTTTGGGAGTGTTCCTCTCTCTGCTGTATTTTGGAAGAGTTTGAGAAGGATAGGTGTTAGCTCTTCTCTAAATGTTTGATAAAATTCGCCTGTGAAGCCATCTGGTCCTGGGCTTTCTTTGTTGGAAGATTTTTAATCACAGTCTCAATTTCAGTGCTTGTGATTGGTCTGTGTATATTTTCTATTTCTTCCTGATTCAGTCTCAGAAGGTTGTGGTTTTCTAAGAATTTGTCCATTTCTTCCATGTTGTCAATTTTATTGGCATATAGTTGCTTGTAGTAATCTCTCAGGATCCTTTGTATTTCTGCAGTGTCAGATGTTACTTCTTTTTCATTTCTAATTCTATTGACTTGAGTCTTCTCCCTTTTTTTCTTGATGAGTCTGGCTAATGGTTTATCAATTTTGTTTATCTTCTCAAAGAACCAGCTTTTAGTTTTATTCATCTTTGTTATTTTTCCTTCATTTCTTTTTCATTTATTTCTGGTCTGATCTTTATGATTTCTTTCCTTCTGTTAACTTTGGGTTTTTTTGTTCTTCTTTCTCTAATTGTTTTGGTGTAAAGTTAGGTTGTTCATTTGAGATATTTCTTGTTTCTTGAGGTAGGATTTTATTGCTATAAACTTCCCTCTTAGAACTGCTATTGCTGCTTTCCATAGCTTTTGGGTCATTGTGGTTTCATTGTCATTTGTTTCTAGGTATTTTTTGATTTCCTCTTTGATTGCTCAGTGATCTTTTGGTTATTTAGTAGTGTATTGTTTAGCCTCCATGTGTTTGTATTTTTTATAGATTTTTTCCTGTAATTGATACCTAGTCTCACTAGATAAGCGTTGTGGTCAGAAAAGATACTTGATAAGGTTTCAGTTTTCTTAAATTTACCAAGGCTTGATTTGTGACCCAAGATATGATCTATCCTAGAGAATGTTCCATGAGCACTTCAGAAGAAAGTGTATTCTGTTGTTTTTTGATGGAATGTCCTATAAATATCAATTAAGTCCATCTTGTTTAATGTATCATTTAAAGCTTGTGTTTCCTTTTTTATTTTCTTTTTGGATGATCTGTCCATTGGTGAATGTGGGGTGTTAAAGTCCCTATGACTGTGTCGTGTTGATTTCCCCTTTTATGGCTGTTAGCATTTGCCTTATGTATTGCAGTCCTCCTATGTTGGGGGCATAAATATTTACAATTGTTGTATCTTCTCCTTGGATTGATCCCTTGATCATTATGTAGTGTCCTTCTTTGTCTCTTGTAATACTCTTTATTTTAAAGTCTATTTTGTCTGATATGAGAATTGCTACTAGAGCTTTCTTTTGATTTCCATTTGCATGGAATATCTTTTTCCATCCCCTTACTTTCAGTCTGTATGTGTCCCTAGGTCTCAAGTGGGTCTTTTGTAGACAGCATATATATGGGTCTTGTTTTTGTATCCATTCAGCCAGACTATGTCTTTTGGTTGGAGCATTTAATCCATTTACATTTAAGGTAGTTATCAAAATGTATGTTCCTATTACCATTTTCTTAATTGTTTTGAGTTTGTTATTGTAGGTCTTTTCCTTCTCTTGTGTTTCCTGCTTAGAGAAGTTCCTTTAGCATTTGTTGTAAAGCTGGTTTGGTGGTGCTGAATTCTCTTAGCTTTTGCTTGTCTAAAGTTTTTAATTTCTCCGTAGAATCCGAATGAGATCCTTGCTGGTTAGAGTAATGTTTGTTGTAGATTTTTCCCTTTCATCACTTTAAATATGTCATGCCACTCCCTTCTGGCTTGCTGTTTCTGCTGAAAGATCAGCTGTTGACCTTATGGAAATTCCCTTGTATGTTATTTGTTGTTTTTCCCTTTCTGTTTTTAATATTATTTCTTATTATTTAATTTTTGGTAGTTTGATTAATATGTGTCTTGGCATGTTTCTCCTTGGATTTATCCTGTATGGGACTCTCTGTGCTTCCTGGACTTAAGATTGACTATTTCCTTTCCCATATTGGGGAAGTTTTCAACCATAATCTCTTCAAATATTTTCTCAGTCCCTTTTCTTTTCTCTTCTTTTTCTTGGACCCCTATAATCGAATGTTTGTGCATTTAGTATTGTCCCAGAGGTCGCTGAGACTGTCAATTTTTTTCATTGTTTTTTCTTTATTCTGCTCTGTGGTTATTTCCACTATTTTATCTTCCAGGTCACTTCTCCGTTCTTCTGCCTCAGTTATTCTGCTATTTATTCCTTCTAGAGAATTATTAATTTATTTTGTGGTTCATCATTGTTTGTTTGTTCTTTAGTTCTTCTAGGTACTTGCTAAATGTTTCTTTAATTTTCTCCATTCTATGTTCAAGACTTTGGATCATCTTCACTACCATTACTCTGAATTCTTTTTCAGGTCGACTGCCTATTTCCTCTTCGTTTATTTGGTCTGGTGGGTTTTTACTTTGCTCCTTCATCTGCTGTGTGTTTCTCTGTCTTCTTATTTTGCTTAACTTATTGTGTTTGTGGTCTTCTTTTCGCAGGTTGCAGATTCATAGTTCCCATTGTTTTTGATGTGTGCCCCCAGTGGCTAAGATTGGTTCAGTGGGTTTTGTAGTCTTCCTGGTGGAGGGGACTTGTGCCTGTGTTCTGGTGAATGAGGCTGGATCTTGTCTTTCTGGTGGGAAGGACCGCATCTCGTGGTGTGTTTTGGGGTGTCTGTGACCTTATTATGATTTTAGGCAACCTCTCTGCTAATGGGTGGGGTTGTGTTCCTGTCTTGTTAGTTGTTCGGCATAGGGTGTCCAGCATTGCAATTTTCTGGTCATTGAGTGGAACTGGGTCTTAGCGTTGAGATGGAGATCTCTGGGAGAGCTTTTGCTGTTTGATATTACTTGGAGCTGGGAAGGCTATAGTGGACCAATGTCCTGAACTCAGCTCTCCCACCTCAGAGGCACAGGCCTGACACCCGGCCAGAGCACCAAGACCCTATCAGCCACACAGCTCAGAAGAAAAGGGAGAAAAAAAGAAAGAAAGAAAGAAAAAAATAAAATTATTTTAAAAGTTATTAAAAAATTTTAAAAATAGAAATTTAAAAAAGAAAAAAAAAAAAAAACAGAAAGAAGAGAGCAACCAAACCAAAAAACAATTCCACCAATGATAAGAAGCCCTAAGAACTATACTAAAAAAACCCCAAAAGACAGAGAGCAACCAAATCAATAAACAAATCTGCCAGTGATAATAAACTCTAAATGCTAAACTAAGATAAACATAAAACCAGAAACAAATTAGATGCAGCAAGCAAACCCCGAGGGTACAGTTGCTGCCAAAGTCCACCACCTCAATTTTGGCATGATTCATTGTCTATTCAGGTATTCCACAGATGCAGGGTACATCACTTTGATTGTGGACATTTAATCCGCTGCTCCTGATGCTGCTGGGAGGGATTTCCCTTTCTCTTCTTTGTTTGCACAGCTCCTGGGGTTCAGCTTTGGATTTGGTCCTGCCTCTGCATGTAGGTCACCTGAGGGTATCTGTTCCCACCCAGACAGGACGGGGTTAAAGTAGCAACTGATTAGCGGGCTCTGGCTCACTCAGGCCAGGGGGAGGGACGGGTACAGAATGCGGGACAAGCCTGCAGCAGCAGAAGCAGGCATGACATTGCACCAGCCTGAGGCGTGCCATGTGTTCTCCTGGGGGAGGTTGTCCCTGGATCATGGGACCCTGGCAGTGTTGGGATGCACAGGCTCCCGGGAGGGGAGGTGTGGACAGTGACCTGTGCTTGCACACAGACTTCTTGGTGGTTACAGTAGCAGCCTTAGCGTCTCATGCCCGTCTCTGGTGTCTGCGCTGATAGCCGCAGCTCGTGCCTGCCTCTGGAGCTCGTTTAGGCGGTGCTCTGAATCCCCTCTCTTCGCACACCCTGAAACAATGGTCTTTGCCTCTTAGGCAGCTCCAGACGTTTTCCTGGACTCCCTCCCGGCTAGCTGTAGCGCACTAGCCCCCTTCAGGCTGTGTTCACGCTGCAAACCCCAGTCCTCTCCCTGGGATCTGACCTCCAAAGCCCGAGCCTCAGCTCCCAGCCCACACCGGGTGAGCAGACAAGCCTCTCGGGCTGGTGAGTGCTGGTCAGCACTGATCCTCTGTGTGGAAATCTCTCTGCTTTGCCCTCCGCAACCCTGTTGCTGCGCTCTCCTCCGTGGCTCCGAAGCTTCCCCCCGCTACCCGCTGTCCCCACCATTGAAAGGGCTTCCTACTGTATGCAAACTTTTCCTCCTTCACAGCTCCCTCTCACTGGTGCAGGTCCCGTCCCTATTCTTTTGCCTCTGTTTTTTCCTTTTTTCTTTTTCCCTACTCAGGTATATGGGGAGTTTCTTGCCTTTTGGGAAGTCTGAGGTCTTCTGCCAGCGTTCAGTTGTTGTTCTGTAGGAGTTGTTCCACATGTAGGTGTATTTCTGATGTATTTGTGGGGAGGAGGGTGATCTCTACATCTTATTCTTCCACCATGTTGAAGGTCCTCCTCCTCACAGTTAACTTTTAAGATGAGACTGAAGCTCAAGCAACAGCTATTCAGATGAAGGTGGTGGAGAGAGTTATTCAGACGAAGAGTGAAAGTGCATTATGAGCCCAGCTGAATAGAAAACAATGGGAGGGGAGGGAGAAATGAGGATTGAAGAAGATGCAGAGACCAAATAATGGTGTCTCCGTCTGCTCGGGCTGCCGTACAGAATAGCATGGCCGAGTGGCTTCAACAACAGAAATTTATTTTCTCACAGTTCGCAAAACCAGAAGTTCAAGATCAGGATGCTTTGCATGGTCAGGTTCTGGTGAGAGCCCTCTTCCTGGCTGGCGGTGGCCACCTTCTCACTCACTGTGTGCTCATGTGGACTTTGCCTTGAGCCTATTTAGATTACGACCCCCCTCATGATCTCAGCTAACCTTAATTTTCTCCTCAAAGCCCTATCCCCAAAGGCATTGGGGGTTAGGGCTTCAACATATGAATTCTGGAGTGGATTATTTAGTCCCTAGCAAATGAAGAACTCTGTGTGCCACATAAAATATTTTTTATTCTATCTTAAGAATGTGCTTAAGGCTTTTATGTGTGGGAGTGACCTCTTGAGGTTTTGAAAGACCACTCTGCCAACTGGAGGGGATGAAAGAGTGAAGACAAGGAGTCTATTAGAGGAAGCTGAAGTGTTTGAGGACAGAGGGAGGGAATGGTTGCTTAGATTAGATGGATCAGATAGTATTGTGAAGTGGCTACAAACAACTCAGAAAAACATGGGTATGAAGCCAGGCTCTATACTTACTAGCTGGTGCTTTAGGGGCAATTATTGCCTAATGTATTGGTTGGCCAAAAAGGTCGTTCGGGTTTTTACATAAGATGCTATGACAAACCCGAATGAACTTTTTGGCCAACTCAATACATATCAGTTTTTTCATCTGTAAAATTAATATCATAATAGAATGTACTCCATAAGATGTCACAGGTTAGGATCCTTGGGGAACAGAAGCTCTAGTGGAACCGTGTGCAGGTAGTTTCTTGAAGAGTGTTGTTGGGCGGGGGGCAGGTAGGTAAAAGAAGCAGGATTGGGCAGGGGACAGGTTTAAATGTCATAAAGTCACAGCAAAGGTGTTGGCCAGTTTTAATGGGAGTGCTGGAGCAGAATGTCCCTCTCCCACCAGAATCCTTTCAAGTTGGGGTGGCAGGGTTTGCATGTGAACTTGTGCACTGCCTGAGTATTGGGAAGGGCTGTGACATGGGGTGAGGCCCTTCAGCCAAAGGCAAGTCCTAAAGACCATCTTCACGGCTAAGTGTAGGCTGCCAACACTACCAAGAGCTGAGCAAATTAGTGCTTGAATCACGGAGGTGGGAATCCCTGTGACACAGCTCAATGCAGCCTCCTTGTAGGACTCTTGTGAGAATTCACTGAGCTAAGGCTGAAGGCTGCTTAGCATTGTGCATATGTACCACATTAGCTTGGTTAGATGATGATGATGGTGTCTATGGAATGATGTGGCTAGACTACCAGGATACACAGTTGGCCCTTGAACAACATGGATTTGAACTATGCAGGTGCCTTATACATGGATTTTTTTTTCAATACTTACTACAGGACTACAGGATCTGTGTTTGGTTGAATCCACGGAAGCAGAACCATGGATATAGAGGATGGACTGTAAATTTATACACAGATTTTCAACTAGGTGGAGATTTGGTGCCACTAACTGCCCCCCCACACACATTGTTTAAGGGCCAACTGTATTCTTAAGTGATAAAAACAAGGAACACAATACTATACATTATGCAATATGCCAATACCTTTTGTGGAAGAAAAAGGAAGAGTGGATTTCGTAGTATTTGCAAAAAGAAACTAAGGAAGAGGAATAAAAAGAACTAATGAAAGTAATTATTTATAGGACATGTGTGTGTTGGGAGGGAGATATAAGGTGTAGTTTCTCACTCCCACAAGGAGTTATATTTGGATGAATGTGTCACATGGGAAAGGCTCAGGAATGGAAGCAAAACTTCTATGTAAGAAACTTTCTATAGAGTTTTGAAATTTGAATAATAAAAACAGATAACCTATTTTTTAAATTACAGAAAATTATAAAATGCCTAATATTAAATACAAAATAAAACAAAACAACCAAAACTTATATTAAAATGGTAACCTAAGTACATAGAAAAAATATTCATATCAAATACCATTAGAATAAATTCATTTTATCTAAACAGAAAATAAAAACATTAAATTCATTTCATCTAAACAGGAAAAGGGAACCCTTGTGTACTGTTGGTGGGAATGTAAATCGTTACAGCCACTATAGAAAACAGTATGGAATTTCCTCAAAAAATTAAAAATAGAACTACCATATAATCTAGCAATTCCACTTCTGGTTATATATCCAAAGGAAATAAAATCACTATCTTGAAGAGATATCTGCCCTTCCATGCTCATGGCTGCATTATGCACAATAGCCAAGGTACTGAAACAAACTAAGTGTCTGTGGATGGATGAATGGTTAAAGAAAATGTAGTATAAATATTTATATATATATACCCAATGGCATATTATCCAGTCATAGAAAAAAGAAGAAAACCCTGCCATTTGGGACAACATGGATGGACCTTGAGGGAAACATGCTAAGTGAAGCATTAGATAGAGAAAGACAAATACCTGCATGTGCAATCTAAAAAAGCTGGACTGAAGCATGGTAGAACACTAGTTGCCAGGACCTTGGAGGTAAGGGAAAATAACAGATATTGGTCAAGGGCTACAAACTTCCAGTTGTAAGAGAAATAATTATGGGGATATAATGGACAGCATGGTGACAATAGTTAACAGTACTGTTTTGTATACTTGAAAGTTGCTATGAGACTAGATTTTAAACATCCTCACCACCACACCAACAAAATGGTAATTGTGTAAGGTGAAAGATGTGGTAACTAACTTTACTGTGTTAAACATTCCCTACATACACCTGTATCAAGCCATTTCATTGTGTATCTTAAACTTATACAATGTTATACGTCATTTATATCTCAATAAAGCTGGAAACTATAAGCAGAGAGAAATTCTCTTGGGCCTCCAATTCTATGGCTTCTCCTTGTCTTATTATAACAATGTTTTATTTAGTGCTTAGAGTCTCCACCACCCACTCATCTTAAACACCACTTCCTTAGGCATCAGTCCCCTCCTAAAAACAGCTGCCAGGGCTCTTAGGTGCTCTCTCTGTTGCCTGATCTCTCTCTCTTTTTTTTTTTCTTCTTAGATGGAATAGTATCTCCCTCTCACTCACTGGTTTTCTTATGAGTAAATTTGTAGAGAATTTATGATGAAAAAACTCTTTATTACAAAAGTTATTCTTTATTTTAATTACTTACTACAGGTCAAGCATTACTTCATGTTCTATTTAGAACAACTACTTACTGTCATTAATATCATTTTTAAATAAGGAAACTAAGGCTTGGGAAAGTTATACTCTTTCATAATACAACAAAGTTCTAAAGCAGTAAAATCAGGACTTGAACTTGTCTCTTTTATTTCAACTTAGGATATTAACAGTTAGGCTCACTGCTTAGTCACAACCACCATTATCCCTCAACCCGTAAATGCAATATAGAGACTGAAAATGTGTACTTGAATGTTTTACATCAAGATCATTGGTGATTTGTGGAGAGCATTTCTGATAAAGTAGTGAAGTAGAAAACAGATTAGCATTACCATGTCTCCATGACCACTTTCAGTCTCCCAATATAACATACCTCAATTAAACTTATAGCAGATCTTTTAAATGGGTGAATAAAATCATTATAGAGAGCTCCCAATTAGATCACTTATGCATTAAAATTGCAAGGGAACTTACATAAAATATACATTGTGTTAGATAATACCATTAGTTATATAATCAGAAAAAAATGAAGAGAATTAGAAAAAATTAAAATGTTATATTCAGCGATGAGTCAAAACATTTGGATACAATCATGAAGACTTTGAAGGTATATATGCACAACACAGTCCTACAGAACTGACAGGTGGATGTTGCCAAAATGAAGATGATAAAAACAGGAACTAATGGAAATAGACACCCTAATTTATGTGTTCCAAGAAACCATGGCACATTACATATATTTTTATTAAAATTTTATAGAGAAGAAAGATAAGGTAATAAAAATAAATTCTATGGGGAAGAAAATATTCAGCATTGCTTTACAATTTGCAGGTGTTTCCTGGATATGTTTTCTCTTCCCATCACCGTCAAGTTAACAATTTCCAGTGGGCCAAGCTACAATAAAAAGTGAAATTAACTCTCAGAGACAATTGTTTTTTAAAAATAACAGTAAACACTAATAATAATATTAAGGGTAATGATAATAACAACAATAGTAATTTAAAAGTTTATTTTTATTAAGAACTATTGAATATTAGGTAGACTAAGAGGAGAATTAGGCATGTACTTACCATACACCTTCAAGGTTTACCTTTCTTGAAATATCTTGCATCATATTGACTGGTAGTTGACAAATTGGTAAATACTCATGGAATAATAAAGAGGGAGTGATAGCTAAATGAAAAATACCTATCAGGAGGTTAGAGAAAACAATATTTAGTGTCTCTACCATATACTTACATCCATCTATCTGTCTGGTGTAAAAGTAAATCCAGAATTCTGTTTGCTGAATCTCTCTAACAGACATCTGAATGTTCAATGTGTCTTTATACTTTCTCCAATGATTCCAGGGAAGATTTGGCAGTAGGGAACAGTTGTCATGTTAGAACACTCTCTGAAGGACGTGGTTTTGCCGGCCATTTCCCACCACTTGCCAGAAATCTCTGAGAGTCACAGAAGGATCTGTGACAGAGTTCGATAAAACTAAGATCCATTGGGTAAGATATTTAGATCAGTCTTTATATGGTAATTTACTTGCTGGAGTGCCAAAGGGCATGACAACAGAAGGAAAATAAGTGAGCTATTACAATAAAAAAAAAATTCCCCCCATCCAGTCATTTTTAATAAAGAGCTAAACTTGAGTTCAGGGCATATATGTCTACAGTAAGATTTCATTTTATCACCTAATGAACCTAAATGGAAATTATTTAATGCAAGAATTCATAGGATAGTTCATGCAAATGGAGGAGGCAATCAGTTCAAAAGAGCTGTTACACTAATGTCTTCCAGTGACTATAATAAACTGAAATGCAAAACAGACACCTACAGAAGCTCCTAGTCTGCTTCAAATCACTGAACCACAGACACATCGTCTTAGTGAAGTGGAACAAGCATTGTAGCATATACTCCTTTAAGTTTAAGAGATCATCTTGATATGGAACTCATTTGATATGCTTTCCTTCTGTTCAGAAATCAAACAAACAAAAAACAAATAACTGAAGGCCTATTTTACTTCAGAGAAATCTGATTTTGCTAAGAGAAAATTTAAATGGGTTGCTTCAAAAGAATCCACGCAACTTAGTTCAAATGTGTCCAGTGATATTTATAATGCATTGGTATCTTTATCTTGTATTTTGTAAAGATTAATAGTTTCTATTGGTAAAGTTCTTTGAAGCCCTTGGATAAAATGCTGACTAAAGTTCAATGTCTGATTATTATCTTTTTATCTGGCATTGTGGTTTCTAAAATGTAACTCTACAGATTGTGTACCATATGTTTTCAAGTATAGGACTTTTTTCCAGAAGTATTTGTTTCTTATATTCAATAACAGAATCACTTGTCTGCTGGATACTGTGCAATTTTGTTATGCAATTAAAATAAACTTTAAGAGCTGACATTTCTCTCTTTTAGAAAGAATACTTTCATAAATGGAGAAAGAGAATATGTAGATTCTACTCCTTAGGAAAGAGAACTGTGCACACAACTATAAACATGACATAAGATGAAGTGCAGATTGACAGATTGGGTTAATCATGAAAAGGGATCAAAAAAGAAGGGTTTGACTTCAAAAAGACAACATGAGGAAATTTGGGGGGAGGCTATGGAACTGTTCAGTATCATGACTGTGTTGATTACAAGAGTGTATTGGAGACTTTAAACTCAGAACTGTATACACAGAACAAAACACTATAATACATATATTAGAGGTATAGAGGTGAATGTATGGGTGCATACATTTTCAAACTCAATGGACACCTAAAATAGGTGAATTTATTTGTATATGAATTACATCTAAGGTGGACTGAAAATATGATCTTGTCATTACCTATATATTAAAACCTACAAAGCTGCAACCATTCTTCTGTCATAAAGAGAACAGATAATTATACAATGAACGCAATCAAATAGTTTTGAACAACATCAAATATACAACTTCCTGCTTTAAAACATATTAGTAATCTTGAGTAAGACAGCTAAAATAATTGACTTGTGTTTAACTTTCTAATCTAATTGAAAATAGTAATCACAGTTTTTCTTTTTGCCAGAGTACACTCTTAAACTTAGTCTTTTGGCATTTCCCCCCATATTTCAGATCCTAGAATTACTATTGGAAAACAATCCCTATATTCAACTTTAGAACAAGAGTTCTATTTATATTAACAGGGTCTTCATTCACCTATACACAGAGACAGAACTCAAGCAACGCATCCATTTATACTATGGCTATGTTACTACCTACTAGTAAATGATATATTTTCTTGCCTGCATTTTGTCTCTGACGACTCAATTTTCTTCCACAACTTCTCTCCTTCAGAACTAGTGCAAATCATCATTTGTATGGGGCATTAGCAGGTCACTTGACGTCATTAGTATTTTATGTCACCGAAGTTCTTTTTCTCATTTTACAGTACCTTTGGCACCTTTCTTCATTGCATTAAAACATTTTCATATTGACATGTGAAAATCTAAATTTTTAAAATAATTTTTAAATACAATAATAAAAATAAAATAACTTAAGAAACTAACTCTCATGAATATGCAAAAGAAAAATGGTGGGTTCCTAAAATAATTTAAATGAACACAGTTTCAGACAGAACATGATTGTTAAGCAAGATGAGGTGTCAGTCAAAGGGCAATTTAGTCAAAATTACCAAACCAGTGGAGCCATGAAGTACATTTTGGGGAAAGTTTTATCTGCATAAATTTCTAGTTGGAGAATTATTTATCACTCGGCATGCATATTTTTAGGACTGTGTATGTCTGTATGGTCATTATATTCTTGTAATTATTAAATAACTATGATTTTACTTTTGAGTATTTGTTCCTTTAATGATCTAATCTTGGCATTCCATTTATTTTTCTTTTGTTTGATTTTTAGTGAGGCTAAACACTTCTTTTTCTTGTGTCTGTTGGACACTGTATTTCTTCACTGCTGAATTTAAATAATATTTATTGAGCATCTGCTGCAGTGAATAAAACATCAACATGTCTGCCTTCATGAAGCTTACATTTCAATAAATGTTTAGTCAAATTATCTGATGATATTCTACAAGCACATTTATTATTAATATATTACAAGTTCATATGTGTCATTTAATTTATTGTATTTTTTAACTTTATTAAATATATATAGTTTTAACCCAATCATCTTTCCCCAGGATGGTTTCTGAATTAGGGATTGATGCTTAGAAAGATATTCCTACATATATTTATCTTGTTATTTGTCTTTTTATATAGATATTTAAGTCAATTTTACCATAAGAAATATATGGATATAAGTTATGACATTATTTCTTTTTTATCTCTTCTAATCTTGAACTAATTGTTAATGTCTTTTAACTGAATAATACTCCCTTTCCCTATTGACTTAAAATGACTATTTTATCATATATTACTTTATTTAAATGTGTCTGTATTTTATTTGTATTACCTGTATTACTTTGTATACTTTTCACTCATTTCTTACTTATTTAATTGTCAACTATTATTATATATATCAATATCTGGTCATACCTCTTTACGCCTCTTTTTTAAAATTTATTTATCTTATTTATTTATTTTTGGCTGCATTGGGTCTTCATTGCTGCATGTGGGCTTTCTCTAGTTGCGGTGAGCAGGGGCTACGCTTCATTGCGGTGCAAGGGCTTCTCATTGCTGTGGCTTCTCTTGTTGCGGAGCACGGGCTCTAGGTGCACGGGCTTCAGTAGTTGTGGCTCTCCGGCTCTAGAGCTCAGGCTCAGTAGTTGTGGCACACGGGCTTAGTTGCTCCGTGGCATGTGGGATCTTCCCAGACCAGGGCTTGAACCCGTGTCCCCTGCATCAGCAGGTGGATTCTTAACCACTGCCCCACCAGGGAAGCCCTCTTTATGTCTCTTTAAAAAATTATCTTGGCTAACCTGGCCCATTTATAATGTCCATTAAACTTTTAAAACACTTTGCAATTTCCTAAGAAAAATTATTATAGGATTTTATTTAGAATTATTTAAAACTATTTTAAAGGTGAGAATGAATTACCGTTATTAAAGTATTTTAGCATTCCCATCTAAGAACATGATACAGTTCTTTTATAAATTAAGACATTTAATATATCAATAAATTCTATAATTTCCTCATATATATTCTACAGAGTTTTAATTCCCTGATGTTTTATATTTTTGGTTGATGATACACATGGAGTTATTTCCCCATTTTTTTTCTAACTGATTGTTAACACTTTTTTTGTGTTTAATTCACATGAGTTTTCCCCCACAATGGATTGAACTAATTGGATTTTGTAATCTTGAAATGTTTTCTCATGCTGATGCATTTCAGTATTTTTCTTCAGTAACTCATAATATATTCACTGGCTTTAGAAACTAGCCTGGTTTACTGTCATCCAAAGATAGCATTTTTCAGTTTAGTTACCGAGAAATGTTTTATTGTTTAATTTGAAAAATTTAATATTCCAAAGCTTTCACACTGATAAATTTGCGCTACTGCTCAGCTTACAGATTTTCAGCCCAGATAGTGCAAGCTATTTATAAATGACAAAGCACTGCAACCAATTAGCCCACGTGATATATGTTATTACAAAAATTGGGATAAAGCTTTTAGGCAAACAAACAAAAAGAAACTTTCCCTGGGCTTGACATGTCAAGTGCCTGCATAAGCTTAATTAAAGGTTTGGGGGGAGTGGTGCATAAACACACTTTTAAGGCTTTATTTGGGTTTCCAACTGTCTTCTCATTTTCCTCTCATATACGGACACAGTTACTCAAAAGTAAGGTGTTGAAAGTACAGCTAAAGCTGGGCAAAGAATTTCAAACGTAATAGGAAATCAAGAAAAGCTTGGCTTCCTTTTTTCTTTCATCCTGTTTCTGATTGGGTTATCCCTCTGCAAAATTTGTTCCTTCGAGGTTTAAAAAAATTAATACTGGGCTTCCCTGGTGGTGCAGTCGTTGAGGGTCCACCTGCCGATGCAGGGGACACGGGTTCATGCCCCGGTCCGGGAAGATCCCACATGCCGCGAAGCGGCTGGGCCTGTGGGCCGTGGCTGCTGGGCCTGAGCGTCCAGAGCCTGTGCTCCATGGCAGGAGAGGCCACGGTGGTGGGAGGCCCACGTACCCCCCCCCAAAAAAATTAATATTGCATTTTACTATAAATGCCAACTGAAGCAGACCTGGACCTATTTTCATATTGAGTCCCAACCCAGTCAGTTAGTTTCTCAAGGATCTTTATAAATAGGTTATTGAATAAATTAGTCTTATTGGAATAATTAACTTTCATTACACTCAGGCTCCTGTTCACAGAATCTAGGGACAAAGTTAAAACAATGGCACACTGAAATGAAACCCAGAATGCAGCTTTTGGTTTATCTCAGAATAACAACCCTAACCTATGTCTGTTCAAAAGCCTAGGCTTTCTGTTAAAGCAAAACATAGGATAGGGGGTGCTCTTGGCAATTACCTGACAAGTTCAATCACTCAACAGTCAAGCTGGATCATTCAGGGGAAATTTTGCTATAGGTGTAGTTTTTCTTTGTTTTTGTTTGCTTGTTTGTTTGTTTTTGCTTTTCATAAAATCATAGCTGGAAGGGAGATTTCATCCACTCAGACCATATAATTCCTGAATGGTAATCTCTCTAATTGATTCTATGCTACATGTCTCTTCTATATAATGACAGAATTATTCACTGAGAAAAAAACATGCAAAAGTAATAGATTTTAAGAATACACATATGTCATTTGAGCCCAGTTGTTACATTTAGTTCAACACTTTTCCTGCCCTGGCTTCTTTATTTACTGTAACCAGTCTCTCTCATGTTGAATTATAAAGTCTTCTTATTGATCATAGATTACCATCTCTAACTCTAAAATCAGCTTCATGACTCTTAAGAGCTGAACTGATTCAGCATCCCTTAAATCTCCACAGTTTCAGTACCCTATCTACCACTTCACCAGGTTGTAACCATTCCCTGGCTCTTATTTGCAAAGCTCAATAATTTCCAACTTGACTGCTCCAGTCACCTCACTTTGAATGTCTTATAATTATATAGCATCTTCCAACCCAGATTGCCCTAGTCCATTCAGCTAGGGAAAGGAAGTTTCTGATCCCTACCTAGAAAGAATGACCTAACTGCAAACTATTTGTTGACTCTAGACAATTTCCTAAACATGCACATTGTGGCCCCCTTCAAAGTAAACAGATAAGAGCTAAAATTAATCCAGTAAGAATATATTTTATTTGTTTTTCTAAACTATTTTTAGGAATGAATTTTCAGTTATGTACAACTTTAAATAGCAATGAAAGTGAAAAATCTTTATTCCTGATTTAATTCTAGTTTTCAATCATCAAGCTTTATAATACTATTATTTTTTAGGTCTAGAGGAAGTCAGTAAAAAATAACAATGTTTTTTGTGTTACTTGACAGTGTTTTGGTGTTATTTGTAAACTCATTCTAAATTAGAATTTCTGAACTGGGTTTGAAAAATGTAAGGTGTTAGAATAATTATAGAAAACCCAAAGTATTTTAATGAAGAAAACAAAAACAGTCTGTTGGGAAGTACCATACTGTATTTTAAAAAGCCCCATCTTAGCCAACTACACCCCAGTAGCAATGAGCATACCTAGCTCCATATCTTTCTTCCTAATTAGTACCATTCTCCAAGAAAGAGAACTAGAGCCCCTTGGAGAAATGGCTGATTCTAGGAATGAGGCACAAAAAATGCAAGATGAACTTGGAGTATCTTGTAGTGTCAGAAAGTTAGGATATGCTCAAAAACAAAACAAAACTAAAACAACTCATAATGATGAGGTTATGTCAAAGGAAAACAGGAGCCAACTGAAAGAGATTCCAATGGCCAAAGCCAGAACAATTTCAGTAGTAAAATACAGTTTTATCAGTTTATAACCAAAATGTAAATTAATGGGTCATACTGATACAAATAAACAATTGAATAAATAAATAAATGGGGAGATAATAGACAAATTTCCCTGCGGAAGAATTCCAAAAAACGTATGTAAATACTCACCTGCAAGGATGTGGACCATAACTCCCCACTCCTTTGTTGGCTGTACATAGTGACTTGACTTCCTTCCAAAGCCTACAGTGTGGAAAGCAGGAGAAAAAGAGTGATTTCACAGCGTAGAAACCTGATAAACACTATTATTATTCAGGTATCCATAGTTTTTTTTTTGTTTTTTTTTTTTTTTTTTTTTTTTTTTGCGGTATGCGGGTCTCTCACTGCTGTGGCCTCCCCCGTTGCGGAGCACAGGCTCCGGACGCGCAGGCTCCGGACGCGCAGGCTCAGCGGCCATGGCCCACGGGCCCAGCCGCTCCGCGGCACATGGGATCCTCCCAGACCGGGGCACGAACTCGCACCCCCTGCATCGGCAGGCGGACTCTCAACCACTTGCGCCACCAGGGAGGCCCAAGGTATCCATAGTTTTTATGCAATGTCCCATTTCTGTACCAAGATCCCATTCAGGGTACCATATTACATTGATTTATCGTGTCTCCCTGTCTTGGCTGTGACAGGTTCTCAGACTTTGTTTCTCTCTCTCTCTTTCTTTTCTTTTCTTTTTTTTTTTTGATAACTTTGGCATGTTTGAAGAGTGCTGGTCAAGCATTTTTAGAATGCCCTTCTACTGGAACTTCTTTAATGTTTCTCTTATTATTAGATTGAGGCTATGAGTGTTTGAGAGGAAGACCACAGATGTAGAGTGCCATTTTCATCACATGGTATGAAGGGTACATACAATCAGCATGACTTATCACTGTTGATGTTGACTTCAATCACCCAGCTCACACAGTATTTGTCAGGTTTCTCCACTCCAAGGTTATTTTCCCCCTCCTCTCTTTCCATCATGTACTCTTTGGAAGGAAGCCATCATGTGCAGCCCACACTTAAGGAAGCTGATTATTGAGTATACTGGAATTTCTGTACTATCTTCATAATTTTTCTATATATCTAAAACTGTTCTAAAATTAAAAGTTCATTAAAAAAAAATCAATCAGCTCTACCACTTCATATAATCTCCCCTATGTAGTATGAAAACTGATGAGAACATGAGTTCAACAGAACAGCTTCTGCAGAAGAAATATTATTAATTCTGTCTATCCAAAAATCTAAACACTTGTTACTGCTAAGTGAATCAATGAAAATCTTTGATCACACTGGGTTGTGCTTCCATCTTACATTTAGCCCCAGGAAAATAAATCCTAAGCATGAGAATGGCAAATGAAGATTTGTTCTTAAATAAATGTTAATAGTGGCCTGAAGATTAGAGTAAAATTGATGTTTTTGATTTTATACAGGGCAGTGGTCCCTATGCAGAGCATTAATGTTGGTACCCACACCATCTAAATTGCTAAGCATGCTTCTTATTTTAGATTCATTTCATGTGATAGTGTTCAATGGATGGAGATATGCCAGTTTCAATACTTTTGCCCAATAGCTATGCTAAGCTGCTTCTTCCTTTGAATGTACCAAGTTACTTAGCTTTAACCTCAGCACAAATGGAAAATTTGAACTTCTAAAAAGTGTTTAAAATGCAATGAATCTTTGCTCTTTCATCCAGAATTTATACATTTTAAAAAGCATATACAAAATGTTCCCCTCTCACAGCTATTTTGCCTGGGCAAAACCATCTCAAATGGAATCCTTTTCTAGTCAAATTTTCAATTCATAAAGGTTAGCCTGTCTTTTCCTTTCCAAATGATCAGATGTCCTGAATCATCACTTTGCATGTTAATAATTATGCTTCTAAGGATATGAAAGAGTAAATATTGTTAAAAAAACCACGATTGATGTAACTGAAATCATTTATCCAAATAAAACTGGAAAGAACAAATATAATCTTCAGATTAAGAATCACAGGATGGACAGCATGTTTCATTTGGACAGAGGAACAACACCCTTTTAAATCTGGGACTTAAGTTTTCTTCTCAGTGGAAAATTTACCTTAGAATTTGATCTAAAATAAAAGAACTTTACAAAGTTCATACTAGCAAAATTTGAGGATTTTTTAATCCCTAATTCTAGTAAGAATATATTCAGGAATATTACTTTATTATTTGTTTTATTATATAGTTTGTTTTGTAAGAATCCTTTGTAACACCTTCAAGATTATACAGAACATAAAAAGAAAATTATTGCCAGAGTTTGTGCAATGCATGCTGGAAGATGATGTGATGTTTTCAAGCTCTGAAATATCATATATGGTATTCTATGTACTGACATGCTTGAATGTGCCACTCAAAATGAGTATTTCTTAAATATAGAGTAACTTTCTTTTTTTTTTTTTGCAGTACGCGGGCCTCTCACTGTTGTGGCCTCTCCCATTGCGGAGCACAGGCTCCGGATGCACAGGCTCAGCGGCCATGGCTCACGGGCCCAGCCGCTCCGTGGCATGTGGGATCCTCCCAGACCGGGGCACAAACCCGTGTCCCGGGCATCGGCAGGCGGACCCTCAACCACTGCGCCACCAGGGAAGCCCTAGAGTAACTTTCTAATCTTTTACACTCTAGACTATTGGAATGTAGGGAAAGTAGATATGAAACTAAATGATAATTTCCTACTTTTTGTGATATAATACTTGGGAAAGATAAATAATTTTTTTAATTTCCAAGTTTTTTTTCTTAATTCATACATTCTCTTTCTCATTGTCTATCCTGCATCTCCATGAGTTATAAAATATCTATTTATTTATTGTATAATCTTCTATTTATTCATTTTATTTATTTTTTATTTAAGGAGAAGAGTATTGAAAAGTCTTCTAAAAAACAGTATGTTTTAAAAATTATCTCAATATGAGCTTCAATTTTTAAAAATGGCCCATAACAGGATGTAAAATGTGCAACATTATTTGTATTCCCATGCACTACTGATAACCAGATCAATGCTTTTTTGGGGAATGTAACTAGGATATGCAATGTATCCACAATCTCATTTAGTATCCATGAGCCCAAAGCCAATTTTTCTCTCTGGTTCATGAATTGACTATATCACATAATTGTGACAAACTACAGACATATATCATACATTTTTATGAAAAATATGATGCTTAAGGGAGCAGGATTTATCCATTTTCTGTGTCTTCTGTTAACAGGCATATAAGAAGTTGATCTCTTTGAATTAAAACTCACGTTAAAAAAAAACTTGTATGCAAATCTACAAATCACTTCAAATAACAATAAAACTTACCAAAATGAATTCAAGCTATAAACAAAATGGCCTCATTTATTAAACTTTAAATTAAGTGAAGAAACATTAAACTATCTGAGCTAAGAGACCCAGTGATCCAAGTGCTCTAAGCTGTAGCGCAAAAGACAAGGCGATATTGAAATGTCAGTGAAAATTCCATTTTGCAGTACTCCTGCTAAACAAGAAAAGGCATTTGTCTTTGGCATCGAATTATTAAGGAGTCAAGAGGCAAGGTAGGGAAAATAATTGACTCTATAAAAAATAGTGTAATGTAATTGACCACAGTGTCTACAGGGAGAAAGGTCTAGTAGCAGCTGAAGGGTCACATAGAACCTCTTCAGTCGGATGTAGAATGGTACTAATTCATCCAATAAAGTTTGAGTAAAGAGCATTACCTCATGTAGAAAAATTTTCACTGGTTGGTCAAACAGGGAAGAGGAAAGAACGATCTTGGCACATTTAATCTCATTAACGTTTACATATATTTCAGTAGTGATGGTTTCAGACTTACTGTAAAGAAGTCTTGTTAATTTTCTTCTCTGGACAATGTCAATGATTTCTTTGGAATCTGCAGTTTGATTTAGTCCCATGAGCAAGGGAGGTCCTGCTATAAATTTTCTCCTAGTCAGTTTAAGCAAAAAAAGAGTCACTCATTTCATTGCATTATTATAATGGTAGAAGTAAACCTGTTTTAAATAATATGCAACATAATGTGTAATTTTTTAACATCTCTATTGGAGTATAATTGCATAATGTGTAATTATCTGTATTGGGATATACAGTTGGTCATTTAAAAGTTCTACAGAATATCTACAGTATAATCCTATATCTATCTATCTATCTATCTATCTAGAGAGAGATTATGTTCCTTGAAAACATTGTTTTGAGGTTTGTAAATTTTTTTATTGTCTTCATTCAAGTGCTTATCTGTTTTCTGTGAAAATACTGTTTTGTTACTTCTTATTTGCTTTTCTCATAATTTTTGACCCCAAGTCATCAATCATTTATGCTAAAAGAAATTAAGCTGAAGTAGTCTCTAAATCCTCCCTTTAATTTTCAGAAAACTCTGCCATTTCTTGAATCTCTAGATAACTGGTTCTTTTACAATTAGTGTAGACCATCCTTCTTTAAAAACTTAACATGTCCCAATAAGGACTTCTTTCTTTACTGTTTGAACAACCAAATTTGAATTAGGGACTCTGTTGGCTATTTTAGAGTATTGTATTTTCTATGTATGAGTTGAATTTTAGAACTCAATTCTATTTTCACTGGCAAGTGATGCTACTAGTTCATTACTAAATAGTCCTTCAAGCTTAAACTCTGCAGTGATTTTAAGGCAGAAGCTACAGAACCATTCAATGCTTGGTAAAAATCTATAAAATTAAGGAAGAATACCAAGAGGATCAGCATGCAATAGATGATCATAACATAAAACTGCATAACTGCTTGAAAGCGGAGACAGTGACATTTAACCAAGCTTGTGACAAGAAACATCTCTGGTTATTTAGTTCTAACACAAGAGTCCAATTGCAAAGTCAAACTGGGTTTGAATCAATGTACTCATTTACACATAGAGATACACAAATGTAAGATCTCACCTTAGAGATGTGAAAATAACTGAAATATTATCGTCTATGTTCAGGGTACTATTTGAAGTTATTTAAAAACTAAAGGTTACCAGTACCAATAGATCTAGCATTTCTGGTTCATATTATCCCCATTTATGAAGTAAAGAGATGAAACTGGGCATGCAATACCTCTTTTTAGGATCTAAAATTTGAAATAATTCTCTGACATGTCAGGGACAGTTTATCCCTTGGAAAATACAAATGTATTCATTCTTTGATTCAGCAAAATTTATGAACATATACTCGGCACCAGTCATTCTTCTCTGTACTAGAATACAGTGAGGAATAGGACAAACAAGGTCCCTGCTCTTAAGGAGACAATGAAGAAAAACAGCAATAAACAAGCAAATAAATGATAAATGAGATAGATAGTTTCAGACTATGAAAACTGCTATGAAGGAAATTAAAAAAAAGAAAACTGTACAAGGGCGTGATTGGAAGATTGTAACTTTCAATTGGGTAGTCTGGGGAAACATTTCTCAACTTTAATTACACTTGCAAACCAAGGGAAGATTTTAAACAGCAGTACATAATATCACTTAGTCTTTTTTTCTAAGGAGCACATTCATTGCCTTGGGGAGAACAGATTGTAGGGTTCTGAGCCGGGCAAAATGTGGCAGTGCTAATGCAACAGATCAAGACTGGTAGTAGCAGAGATAAAGACAAGTGGCAGAACTTGGGGTATATTTTGAAGGTAGAGTCAAGAGAATTTATTGATGCATTGGACAGCATGGGTGTTGAGGGAAAGGACAAAGTTAAGAATTATTTCTGTATTTAGCTATCATTTGCAACTGGGTAGATGATAGTACCATTTACAGAGAAAAGACTGGGGAAGAATATTCTGATTGAAGTTACCTTTTAGACATTCAAATAGTCATACCCAAAAGACAGCTGACGATACAAACGAGAACTCATTGAAGATGTTAGGGCAAGATGTACCCTTTTGGGAGTTATCTCTACATAGATATTTAAAGTCATGGATTGGCTAGTGAGAACATGTAACAAGAAAAGACCAGATAGCACAGAACTCAGTGCTGGAGTATTCCAACATTAAGAGCTCAGGCAAAAATGGAGAAGCAAGCCAGAGAGACTGATTCAAGTAGCCAGGGAGGTTGGAGAAAAAGCTAGTGTCATGGAAGGTCCATCTATCTCTTGATACCATTTCAAAACTTAATGGATTAAAACAGCAATCCTTTTTATCAGTATGTCTCATGGTTTGGGGAGTCAACTGTGCTCAGCTAGGCAGTCTTTGCTCAGGGTTTCTCTTGTAATCAGATGGTGGCTAGAGCCACAGTCATCCTGAGGGCATCATCAAACAAATCACATAACCGATAGTTAATATGTCTAACGGGGACTTCAGTGAGAACATTTCCATGTGGCCACCCCATGAGGCCTGGGCTTCCTCACAGCATGGGCTTTTGATGACATGCATGAAGTTCCTAACAGAAGGAGGCAAACATGCCTACGTTTTTATAACCAGACTGATGTCATTAATGTGACAGATATAAAGAGAAGGGAGGGTCCTGGAATAACTGTCAAGGTGATTCAATCTCATAATTATACCCTCAGTTGAAAACAGAATTTTATCAAAATAAATCAAGATTCCAAAGATCTTTCAGGAACTAAAATACAGACAGATAGAAAGACAGGGTATTAGAGGCCTTTGAATTTCAACATTGGCCCTTTAGCCCTTTAGTCAATTAAATTTAAGGTCAAATTTTAAACTAATATGATTTATTAACTAATTAGCATGTTTTTGTTCTGAATGAATTGGGAGGTTTGAGATTCAGGATACCTATGTATTACATAAAACTTTTCCTATAACCTGAGAACCATCCAGCTTAATCACTCTGGGTCTTGTTTCCTTACCTGTAAAGAATTCTTTCTACAGTTACTTTTATCTGTAAAATTCTATCATTTTTCTAACCAGTCTTCTCTTTCCATTTAGCCAATTCTGCTGTTATTACGGCAAAGGTTTCTGATTCCTGAATTTGAACTCAATTCGAGTGTTAAAGTAGCAATGTTAAAGTAGTTCTGGTATCCATAAATATTGACATAATTAAGGCTTTGACCTTTAAAAGATAGTGTGACAGACCACAGTTTATTTTTGCTACCTACACTTCCATTGCACTGCTTTCTTTTGTGTAGAAATCCTTCTCTTCTTCTTCTCCTTTAGGCAATTTTAACTTATTATTACTTCCATATTCTTCCCATAAAATTGAACTCTGAAAAGATCAGATATTATTAAAACTAATACCTATCTATCCATCATCTATGAATGTATTCTCTACCTTAGTCCAGAAATGACTCAACTGAACAAATAAAGCAAATCTATGTAAATCAGTGATTGTATATTCAAGGGCTATTTTTAATTTTAACCCTAATACCTAACTGAAATAAATACCTATTTCTCATGGATATTGGATATCAATTGATGAAGTAAGAATGCTTTGAGATATTTGGGGAGGGGCAGAAATTTCTGGAATGACTCAAGCAGTAGGCTGCTATCTTTTCAACTTAAACAGGAAAACAGTCCTCTTATCTCCCTTAGACTCCTAATTGCATCTCACGTTAATTATGCTCCTACAGCAGCCCCTTAATACAGATCTTCTGTGCATGTTTACATGTGTGTGTGGTAGCTAGTGTGGGTAGTTTTTTCTCCTCTGCGTAATTCTGTGCGAGCTGCAGATTTAGGTGGAATCCTCACTCTATAGGAGGTAAGAAGAGATCATGAATTAGTGCTTCCAACAAAGAAGATTATTCAGAGCACCTTTGGAATAGGCAGAGAAGTGGGGCAGTTGGCTAGTCTTTTATTAAACACATCATATCTGGGATCTTCCTAAAAATGATGTCCCTAGTCCCTGTAAATTTAAGAAGAAAATATCTAAAATCTGGAAGTCTGCAAATTATATTGTTTTCAGAGTAAGGAACAGATCACAGGAAGCTATGAATAAAACCCCTCTTTCTGCCACAAAAATGTCACATGGTTTATTTGCTTAAAAACACACAAGGAGGGGTTGTGTGAGGAATGAGGGTAAAATGCAAGGCAAGAGAAAAACCATGCCAGGAAGATAGTTGCCAATGACCTAAAGAGATGCCAAGGTAATTTGGGGGCCAATTTGTCAAACATTCCCTTTGAACTGCAAATTTCAGAACTACAAAAATTTCAGATGGGAATATCAGGCTGTCTCCAGGAAACGTCTCTCAGATAATCAAGGTTATAATTACAACGGAGGTGATGAAACATGTTCTATAATCTACACTTTGGCTGATGCTGTCTAGTTAATTCAGCTAACATTTCTTTTTTTCCTTTTGCCCCACTATCTTTCCAAATTTTCTGTAAATTTCTTGGACTAGTCAGTTATACCATGTTGCCCACACTACTGTATAAAAGAACATCAGTGCCAAGAACCAAAGAAAATTTGTTATCAGGGGACTGGCAGCTTACAGATCACTGTGACTGGTGGAAGCAATTCTTGCTGTTGTTAAGAAATTGTGTCAAAAGCGCATACAATGAAGTTCAAATATGCTAATGCTACTAATTCAATTTGACATCCCAGAGCAGTTTCATGCCTGGACCTCAGAACCAGCACTGGGGTATACAGAGCTATTTATCTGTTATTTTAGTCATTCATTGGCCTAAGACATTTTATTGGAAAGCTACCGATTAAGGTAGGGAAGATGGGAGTCAGGGAGTGGGCGTGAGGCTCAAATTAAGATGAAACTGTTAGTCATTCCTAAGACACTACCTTTAGCTGAAAATGTGCTCAGGGTAGTTAAAAACTGCAATGTTTCCATGGCAGAGTTTGACAAACAATTTTGAATTAATCAAAAGACTGGCTCTCTGCACAGACCCTCTGTTCTCTGCAATCAATCCCGCTTTAAAATAAGGAACAGGATGCTGATCTTTCAAAGCTGGGATAATTCCTCCTAATTCTTCAAGCCAGGATTGTGCATAGATGGTTCTGTTTGTCCTAAGTGGGGTCTACACTAGATGAGGCTGAAATTGTGGACTTTGTCACCAAATGATACTATATACATATAAGGTAATTCATCAATAGCATAGACAATATAAAATACTTGCTGGAAGTACATAGGCAGGTAGGGGAGAGAAAAAATGAATATTTACTAAGAACTTGCAGCACTCAAGACATTTTATATGTGAAATACCTAGCTCAGATTTTAATTTAATCATTCATTCTGATCTCAAGCCCTATTCTAACTGTTTGTGATACAGTAGTGAGATAAACTGCCAAAAAACAAAAGAAATTCTGACACTGATGGAGTTTGTTTCATGAAGAAGAGACAGACAAAGCAATAAATATAATAAATAACTAATCCAAATAGTAATGTTAGAAGCCACAAAGTGCTATAGGAAAAGAAACAAAAACTAAAATAGCCTAAAGGGAATGAAGGTAGAGAAACTGCAGTTTGAAATAGGGTGTCAGGGCAGGCAGTCTCGAGAAGGCAGTATTTCAGCAAAGGCATGAAGGAAATGATGGACTATCCATACAGCTGTTAAAGGGAAGAATATTCCAGAGGTAACAGAGTGCAAAGGTTCTTAGGAGAGGCTGTGCCTGGGAGTATTGAGATACTGCAGGGAGATAAGGGTGGGTTGATTAAGTGTGGGTGGGGAGGGAGGGGGGGAAGGGGATGAGATCAAAATGAAATAGGGTCCACGTCACATGAGATTTTGTAGACCAGTGTAAGAATGGTGGGGTTTATCCTGAAGAAAATAGGAAACTACTAGCTGGTTTTCAGATCTGGCATGTTTAAGAGGCTACTCTGTGAATCAGGGACTGCATGTAAAGGGGGAAGGTTGGAGAGAGCAACATTATTCCGAAGCTTTTTTTTTTTTTTTTTTTTTTTTGCGGTATGCGGGCCTCTCACTGTTGTGGCCTCCCCCGTTGCGGAGCACAGGCTCCGGACGCGCAGGCTCCGGACGCGCAGGCTCCGGACGCGCAGGCTCAGCGGCCATGGCTCACGGGCCCAGCCGCTCCGCGGCATATGGGATCCTCCCAGACCGGGGCACGAACCCGTATCCCCTGCATCGGCAGGCGGACTCTCAACCACTTGCGCCACCAGGGAGGCCCTTATTCCGAAGCTTTTGAAAACACTGAGATGAGAGTTTACGGTGACTTCAGCCAGGATATTAGTGGTGGAAATGGTATGAAGCAGTTGAATTCTGGTTCTGTTTTGCAGATGGAGACAGCGGGATTTCCTGATTAAAGTCATGTGCAGGTGAGATTTAAAGGGAGCCATCAAGCATGACTAAAGGTTTTGTCCCAGGCAATTGGAAGGATTATTATTTTTTTTTCTTTACTATGTACTGAGCTATGGGAACAAATTTGAAAAAAACGGAGGGTTTATTTTTTCAGTGTATGATCTTCGACAAACTCACTGAACATCTGATGGAGATGCCAAGCAACTTGTTGGATACATAAGCCTGGAATGCAGGAGTGATGGCTGGGCTAAAGTTATAAATAAAAGAAATAAATTAAATAAAATGGTACCATGAACCTGGGTGTGAGAGCCAGGGAGGGAGGATAGCTCTAAAGGAGGAGAAAGCCATGGATTAAGCCTTGAGCCACTCTGTAGATAAGAGGTGGAGGAGAAGAGGAGGATTCAGAAAGAGACTGAAAATAAACCGCTAGAAGATAGGAGGAAATGCCATAGAACACACTGCCCAGAACACCCAGGTAAGTATTTCAAGGAGAATAATGTGATGAACTCTATGAAATGGTGCTGATAGTTTAATAAGATTAGAATTGAGATTTGAACATTGGATTTAAGTGTAGTAGAGATCACCAGTGACCTTTATAAAAGACATTTTAGAGGAGAGGAGAGGGAAATCTTTGACTGGAGGAGGCTTAAGAAAGAATGGGAAGAGGGAATTGGTGAGAGCAAACAATGACAACCATTTGGAAGAGAATTTTTACAAAATGGTTCAAAATCGGGGCTCCCTGGAGGGGTAAGTAGAGTCAAAGGAAGGTTTTTAAATTTTTTTTAAATATAGGAGAAAGGACAATATTTTATATGCCAATGAGAATAATCCAATACACAAGCAAAAAATGAGGAGGTAGGAAGGAGAGAAGAGACTGGCAGGAAGATGTCCCAGAGTAGATGAGAGGATTTAGTGAACACACGGGGAGGCTGACTTCAGACAGAGCCACAAAGAGTTCATCTATGTTACCTGAAGGGAACACACCGTATCCGGGTGAAGATGCTGGTGGGTAGAGTGGATGTTGTATTGAAAGCCTGTGGACGTTCTCTTGTGGCTGCTTCAGTTTAACGGTGAAGAAGGACCATCATCACCTGAGAGCGAGGATGACAGAGGAGGTTTCAAGGAAAGAGGAGAAGGTGTAAAACAGTCATTTAGAAGAGCCCAAGAGTAAACAAAACTGTGAAATATAGAATGATCATCTGGACCAACAAGGCCCACCTGAGACTGTTGGTCGTGAGTTCAAAGTTCAACCAGCCAGCAAGGTTTGCCTGTCTCTGGCCATGTTCAGACACAGAATACACAAAATGTGCAGAGAATTCTGTGATCCTTATTTTTCTAACATTTAATGTGGCCTTTTGCCAGAGCTCATATACTCCTTAAAGCAAGAAAAGAGAATAACTTTTATTTCTGTTCACTTTAAATGGTTCTGTTCCCTTCCAAATAGTTAGCAATCCATCTAGATGGCGAAGGTTGCATGGGATAAAATGCCTCTCAGACGATATTCTCCCTGCCTTTTTTCTAAAATGGCCTGGTGTACAGGGTGTATTTTATTTAATCTCTGGGCAGTAGAGAAAATGTGGGCTCTTAACAGTTGAGTTCTCGTCTCTTTCCAGTCCCTAGTCTCCTGGGTTGTCACATGCCCTGGATGTAATGATAACCTTGCCCCACACGCATATGTAGGTAGGGGCGAGCGTGGGAGGGCAGTCTGCACTTAGCCTGCATTATAGAGTTGGGTGTCACCCTGCAGGTGAGGGGTGCTCTTTCTCCTCATTTCCCATTTAGAACCCTGGATAGTAACCATCCCCCAGGCTGTGCCACATCTACCTGGAACAAGGTCACAAGGCAGAGGGAAGTATGGAGGTTTAATTAGTCTTCCTGAGCCACTGCAGGGTTCCTCTTGACGTGAACGCCTGTTTGGAAACAATTGGGTCACCCAAAGGACTGTGTAGCAGTGGAAAGTGATTCTGTAGCAGAGGCGGGTGAGCACGGGCCAACGGGTTGGATGAGGGACAAACCACAGAGTCTGTGGTGCATCCAGCAGGAGCCTATGTGAGGCTGACTCAGCCAGGAGCACTGTTAGTATCTGGCCAAGCATAGGGAGAGAGTAGGCTTCTAGAACCTTCAGCTGCAAATGCCGGCATTCACCTGTTGTTTGCAAGGAAAAATCTGTGAATAATAAATACATGCCTGGGGATGGGGTGCCAAAGTGGAGAAGGAGGAAATGGACTTTGGAAAAGTTTACCAAAGTGATTAGTGATACTAATTATTATAACCTATAGATGAACAGTACTTATTTTTTGGAGATCTTTTTCATTATGGTCCACTTCCTCCCATCCTTCCCCTGCATCTTACTAATTTCACTGGAAAAGCATAGCACTGCTTTCATGGAGTTTTATTTTAGTGTAAATATAGGTATAGTCCAGTGAATTTTCTTTTTAACATCTTTATTGGACTATAATTGCTTTACAATGTTGTGTTAGTTTCTGCTGTATAACAAAGTGAATCAGCTATACGTATACATATGTTTCCATATCTCCTCCCCCTTGAGTCTCCCTCCCACCCTCCTTATCCCACCCCTCTAGGTGGTCGCAAAGCACTGAGCTGATCTCCCCAGTGAATTTTTTTTTTTTTTTTTTTTTTTTTTGAGGTACGCGGGCCTCTCACTGTTGTGGCCTCTCCCGTTGCGGAGCACAGGCTCCGGACATGCAGGCTCAGTGGCCACAGCTCACGGGCCCAGCTGCTCCACGGCATGTGGGATCTTCCCAGACCGGGGCACGAACCCGTGTCCCCTGCATCGGCAGGCGGACTCTCAACCACTGCGCCACCAGGGAAGCCCCCTACTTTTTTCCCCCTGCATCGGCAGGCGGACTCTCAACCACTGCGCCACCAGGGAAACCCTCCTCAGTGAATTTTGATTAGGTAAATGAACAAGTGAATGAACGCTTCGGAGAAGATACAATGGAAAAGTCAGCATTTTGAGCTAGACTCTGAAGGATAATAAATAGCAATGAATGAAACACAGCCACAGCAGCAGCAAGATCACCGGAACTAGACAGTATGGGGCACGTTGGAATAATAAGTAGTCTGCTACTTGCATAAGGTCACAGGACTTGTAAACCGACTTTGGTACAAATCTTGCTTCTTTCATTTATTCTCTCGTGAACCTACAAGAGATACTTAACCTCTCTGCACCTCAGTTTCCTAAGTAAAAGATAAAAATAATCTTACATTATCTTTCAAGATTGTTGTTAGAACTAAATGAGATAATTTATACATATATATAATTTAGTCCCAAGCAGGTCTTCATAAATGCTACATGAGAATTAGTCATGGAAATGGGGTTTGATGTAAAGTTTGGAATCAAATCAGGGCAGGACTTCAAAATCATGATAAATATCCAGACAGGATGTTATGCCACAGGTGATGGTGATGTGGTGAAAGTATATGAGCTGAGAATGTTACCTTGATCTCAGCCAGAGACCACCATGAGCGCAGCTTTAGTTTATTACTCTCTGCAGTGAATGACTACAAGATGTTTCAGTAAGAGAATGTTAGAACTTATAGGATTTGAGTTTGGGTTAGGTAAGTTTGGGGAGGAAGTTGGGTTTTTCTCTGGATTAAATGCTCTCAGGAAGTGGGGGTAAGATTGGGTACCTTTATGAATATAACCTAGAGGGAGAGAAGATTAGAGCAAGGATAAAGCTGTAATAGGCAGAGAACTGTGGTCCCACATATTAGCCAGTATATGGGCTGTTTGGTCATTTTTGCAGTTTGGACCATGCTAGTGTTTTTCTCTGTGTTGAGACAAGATTACCAAGATTTGTCTTGATCCTCAGTGTCCAAGAGTAGCCTTGTCTGATATTGATGTTCTATGAAGTTGTATGTGTTCAACTTCTGTGAACACATAAGATCTAGCTATGAATGCCAGATCAGCATCCAGCAACGCCAAGACCTAACAAATAGCACCAGACCATCTCCCAGAGGTCTGGGCTGCTTCTTCCTTCTCAAAGGTAAGGTCAATGATGTGTGTTTTAGGAGACATAAAATTGGTAGACAGGAGAGAAACCAGAACTAGATCCTCTTATACCAGGTGAATGAAAATGAGAACTTTAGAGAACGTATGGGAGGACAGCTATTCACCCAAAATAGCGAATTACTTATCTATCAGAAACAGTTTAAATGGGATTCTTGGGGTGTGTGGTTAGTTGAGCAGGAGTTCTAAATTGTCTTCAATGCTTCAGTTTCATAGTTTTATGCATTCCTTTAACATAGTTGATTAAATAAGAGTTTTCTATTGTGATGGTGGTTTTAAACACTTGGAGCCATACATATTGTCAGTTTAGAATACTTATCAAGCCTCTTTCTCCAGAACCCAAGAGTCATGCAAAACTTCCTGAGATACCACCTCAGTCAGGCAAGGGGAAAAGAAATTATTGGGGTTTTGCCCTCTTACCTGATACCAGCCATGAACAATCTCCCTTTATTTCTATTATATATCAAGTTTTTTGTAAGATTTTATTTAAAAAAAACAAAACAGGCACTGCTTCCTGACATTTCAAGGCATGTGTAATCTAAAACTTCCATCCTGGGCAGAGCTAATTGTAGGCAGGTCTGGCTGTTGCTTCCTACCAGGCTGTTTCAAATGTAAATGTTTGTCTCAACTCAGTCTTTGCTTATGGTTATAGCAATACTTTGTTGAAAAGTGAACAATTATTCAACCTCAGCACTCACAGCAACAATCACTTTTCACCTCATTATGCTCCCAGTTCGCTCCATTCTTAAGCAGAATGGTTTAAATGAAGAAATGATTACAGCGAGGGAAATGGCTTTTCGGTAGTATTTGCTTTATACGTCTGTTGGTCTTCTAGCTTGATACTAATATTTTATCTATTAAGAGATATATCCAGGCAAGCAGACTTCTTGAGCTGTGTCTAAATGGAACTAGGATGTTGGTTTTCATGCTTTCATGTTACTAACACTGAAAATACATACATTTTGTGTAGACAGAAGGCAGTCTCTCTACTGCTGATCCAAAGTGCTATTTGTTCATATCAAACCCTTGCCCCTGCAGTGGAAGCACCAAGTCCTAACCACTGAACTGCCAAGGAAGTCCCTTGTGCATAGCTTGATTGTCTACTCTAGGTCATTTGCCAACATAATCTTATGTGCACGTTATAAATATTATGTTGCTTTGGGTTATTTACTCCTGGTGTTTATCATCAAGTGCCTACATTATTATAGAGAACTTGACAACTGGACCATATTCTCCTTTCATCTAAAATCAGTTTTGCTTGTATGTATATGTGGGCCAATATTTATATAGTAACTTTGGTGCAGTTTCTGGCAACATATTATATTTAAAAAGATACTCATGTTCTCATATTAAATTCTTTCAAGGATTTGTCATAGGTTGAGAATAAAAATTGAACTGATTAATGATACCTATGAGGTTATCTGTTATCTGGGCCCATGATGTGTTTGATCAGCCTCACACCCCTGACACTCTTGATCACCGCCTAAAAGGTAAGCTCAGTATTGGGTCACCAATGTTCTCTTCTCTTATTACCTTGGTGACCTAACCCAAGTCTCCCTTGACTTTATTTGTTTGTTTGTTTGCTTTGTTTTTTTGCGGTACGTGGGCCTCTCACTGTTGTGGCCTCTCCCGTTGCGGATCACAGGCTCCGGACGCGCAGGCTCAGCGGCCCTGGCTCACGGGCCCAACCGCTCCGCGGCATGTGGGATCTTCCCGGACCAGGGCACGAACCTGTGTCCCCTGCATCGGCAGGCAGACTCTCAACCACTGCGCCACCAGGGAAGTGCTCCCTTGACTTTATATTTCATTGCATCCTTCTTTCTTAATGCCTTTCCTTTAAGACTCCTATTGCCTTATAAATGAGTACCACTGCATTATTAATCTATTCAAAATGTGTATCTCATATCTACTAGCTTTAATTGACACATGACAATGGAAAGCGATTCTCTCTTGAGTAGAGGCACATGCTTTCTATATACCCATAAACACCTGCTTACAGAGGTCAGTTCAGTGTCCACCTGACCAGGACCCCATTTAGAACTTCACTTCTTTAAACTAGAACACCAGTCAGTGTCTGCCAGCGCCCAAACTCTGCTTAGAAAATGGCAATTCCTACATTTTTTGCAATAAAGCAGCAACTTTATTTAAAATCCTTGTGCTTCTTTTTCACATCTGATTAAGTTAAGGGAGGCCACCAGCTCCAAGAGCAGTCAATTTATGGGTAGATCAGAGACTGAAGATATAAATAGAATTAAAAAAAAAAAAGAAAGGCCAAGCAAATTCCCTCTCTGAATAATTTGAATGACTTATAGAAATCATTGGAAATCCAGAGGCTAAGAAAGTAATTTAAATGCCTAGCCTTGGAAATCCCTGCCTCTAAGAATAAGGAAATCAAGGAGAAATAGGCAAGGTTTGAAAATTATGCTTTTGTCTTACCATCAGGAGCATGGCAGGGAATGAAAGAAAACTAAAGCTAGACAGATTGATGAAGGTGGAGAAAGAGCTATGTCTGTAGAAAAAAGTTTGAGATTTGGGAAGATTTGTGGAACAGATAGGTAGAGAAAAAGGACACCTTGAATGCAAAACTGGGCAGAAATATAAAAGCAGAACAGAGATGCATGTAGGCAAATCCAATTCCTCTTGAAGAGAGTGTCAGGAAGGGGTGAGCTGATTTTGTGGATATTAAATCAGGAATTGAGACTGGGCCCTCAAAGAAATTTATCAAGAGAAAGACAAGGAATCTCCATTAATAACCTGGAATTACTCCCCAGAGGCAATCCAAATACAGGAAACAATGGAGAGCCATTCTCTTAAGGCAACTCAAAATAAGAGCTATCAGGAAACCACCCCCTTTAAGACTGGGGATCTATTCCAAGTGGTTATATAATACCTGGGATGATGTGAGAAGTAAAGACAAATACCAGTGTGGAATTATTAAAGCATTAATTTGCAAGCTTCAAATATTGTATATGGGGATGTAGCTATTGCCCTAGACGAATACATTGTAGAAATGTATGGAATCAGGGGTTATAAAGGCATAGAGAAGATTAGACACATTTTTTTAAAGATGATGAGTATGGTCAATGCTAGATTGAGTCTAGCTCTTTTTGGATGTTAGCCTCATGGCTACTGTACTTACAGGATGTTGGTTCTATATGTTGGTTCCTATGTGGTGGTAGATATTTATAAAATGTTGAATAAGATTAACACTGTATATGCAGGAACTGAGTCCACATTCCAGGAAGAAAAATGGTGAAGGAGTGGTGGGCAAAGGACAAATAGAGGGGGCTTGTTTTGTCTGTCTTTTTTGAACCCTACCCTATAATATCCACATACATCTTTTTAGCGAAAACTGGGTCTCATGGCCAGTCTTGCTGTGAAAGATTCTGAGAAGTAAGTAGTTTAGCAGAATTGAGGTTCTATTAACAAGTAAGACGGGAATAATGGATATCATGTTATAGTAAAAATTGTGTGAACAATGATTGATTTTAGCAAAATTAGGACTCGTTTATTCCAAATTTCTCACTGTGAATGATCATACAAACAGTCATAAGAGTGTGTTAGCAAAAGAATTTCAGGGCCAGAAGACAAGGAGCAAGAGAAAGATAGGGAGACACTGAGATCTACCAAAAAATGGCAGTCCTACACGAGGTCAAAAAGTAGGTTTAAGTATCTAAAATCCAGCTGAGCTTTCCTCAGAGAAGTAAGGACTCTATTGGGAAATTAGACCACTGGAGATGTATTTCACCACTGCATAAAAGTATGTACCAAAAAGAAATCCTTCTCAAAACCCAAAACATGAAAGAAAATTAAGTAAAGAAGTGTCTTAAAGAGCAGATAGCTGAGTTATTGGTAGTTATCAGGGCTCCAGGGGCATTGGTTTCATAACCATCAAGAACAGCTTCCTTGAACTAATGGGCTGAGGACGCTTCTCCAGCTGTGGGACTGGGAAAAACTCTGCCTTGGAGGCTCAAAGCAATTATATTGCAAGAATCAGTGGTTGCAAGAGCTGTGATGAAACTGGAGGAAAAACGCCTTCTAAACAAGAAAGTGTGGGGCAGGTAGTGGGGAGGTTGTTACCACACAAATCCCATACCCATTACAGCACAGGTCACTGGCTAGTCAATGTTCAAAGAAAAACTACAAATTAAGATATTTTTAACGTGCTAGATGAAAATAAACCCTGAAGAGTGGGACTGCCGCCACTGCAAATTTTGAACTCCCCAAGATCGCAGGATTATTCTAATGCTACCCACTGAGAGAGAAGAATTCTGCAAGCTGGAGAATTTAAATAGTGCCATAATTAATTCCATGGTGAGATATTTCTCCTTACTGAATTTTAATCCACAAGTCTTGAAGCCTAGACCCCTGGGATAGAATAATTGGCAAAGTGGTGAGCCTGAAATGAAGAATTTTCTTGATTTTATCTATCCTCCATTGCTTAGATAGCATTAAGCCTTAAGCAAGAGTAATGTGGGTCTAGTTTGTGTTTTTGGAACCTTCCTTTTGCTTGGGATAACTGCTATCAGGCCTGGGGATTGGCTTACTGTCTTCATTCTGTGAGTGTGTGGCTTAATGCTAAGATATTCTTTTGTTTCCAATGTATACTTTAGACTTTTTACAAATGGGGACACATAAGAGACTTGGCAGGAATAATCCAATCTCAGAGGCACTGCAGAGCTACATCCTTTCCAGGGAGAGACAGACAGGTTGAAGCTGTTGAAATTCTTCAACTTCACTCTGGCATCTGATTTAGAATTCTGCTCTCTGGCTGAGAATTAGCAGGATTAAAAAAAAAAAATTGGCAGCGATGATTTCTGGACTAAAATGAAGATTTTGGACTACCTTTGAACTTAATATTTAAAGGCAAGATAATTTTGTTTTGGAATTGGTTTTAGTTACATATTAACCTGACAATTTTGATCTTTGATTTCTGTGGACTTAGATTTGTAGGATCTTATTCTTCGCATTTTTGTTTCTCCCAGGTATATGATAATAAGGGGCGTTTATATTTAAATTTGGGATATCTCTGTATTGCTGACATCTTGGTATTAGAATGTTTTTATGCTGTTATTTGATTTAACAGATTAACTTATGGTGATGTCATCTTATACACTGTGGCTGGGCATACTTTGAGAACAAGTACACTGAGAATAAAGAATATTTTCTGCTCTAGGGGACAGCAGGGGCTTCACTTAACATGTGGTACTGACCCATTTGAGACCCCCATAGGGGCAAAAGCTAAATTTCTGGAAGCAGAAGGACACTCAAACAGCAATAGTGGGTATGGAGGGCATGGACTCAGAATAGATAAATGGGGAGTTCCCTGGTGTTCCAGTGGTTAGGACTCTGTGCTTCCATTGCAGGGAGCACAGGTTTGATCCCTGGTCGCGGGGAACTAAGATCCTGCAAGCTGCGTGATGCAGCCAAAAAAAAAAAAAAAAAGATAAATGGAATTGTGGAATGGTCTTCATAGCATGTTGCCTGCTTCTTCTGGGAGGAATGTCCACAGCCAGTGGAACACAGATCCAAGAGTTAAGTACTATCAATTAAGAAAACAATTGAAATGTAACTGTAGAATTTCTAGATTTTTCACCTCATTTTTCAATGTGGGAGGGCTTCTCTAGAGCAGGGGTCCCCTACCCCCTGGGCTGTGGACTAGTACCGGTCCATGGCCTGTTAGGAACCGGCTGCACAGCAGGAGGTGAGCGGTGGGCGAGCGAGCAGAGCTTCATCTGTATTTACAGCCGCTTCCCATCACTCGCATTACCGCCTGAGCTCCGCCTCCTGTCAGATCAGCAGCGGCATTAGATTCTCATAGGAGCGCGAACCCTACTGTGAACTGCCCATGTGCGGGATCTAGGTTGCGTGCTCCTCATGAGAATCTGATGCCTGATGATCTGAGGTGGAGCTGAGGCGATGATGCTAACGCTGGGGAGTGGCTGCAAATACAGATTATCATCAGCAGAGAGGTTTGACTGCACAGACACCATAATAAGTCAATTGCTTGCAGACTCATATCAAAACCCTATCAGTGAGTGGCAAGTGACAATTAAGCTGCATCTGGTGGCAGGCTTTATAGTGGCAAGTGAGTTGACATACTTCAGTTGTACAGATGCATCTGGTGGCAGGATGTAAGTCAGAATCTGACACTTATTTTAGTCTGCACATGGCCCGCCCATTATTTTATTTACCACCTCCGTCCGCGCCTCTTTCCCACACTGTGCACTTGTCTCAGTCACAGTTTTTGCGAGCCCACAAGCTAACCCTCGCCAAAATGAGTAAAAAACAAACATCGCTGGAGAGCTTCTTTGAAAAGGGGGAAAGACCCAATGAGGAGACAGCAGAAGACTCTAAGACTGCCCGCAAAAGGAAAGCTGCATTTAAAAGAAAATACCAAGAGTCCTACTTAAATTAGGGGTTCATTGCAACAGGTGATTCACATTATCCAAGCCGCTTTGTATAATATGTGGCAACCAGCTATCCAAGGAAGCCATGAAACCTTCAAAACTGCTTCGCCACATGGAGACCAAGCACCCTGCATTAAAAAAAAAAAAAAAAGTCTTTGGAGTTTTCCAAAAGGAAAAAAACATGAACACGAAGAACAGAAGCAACTATTGAAGGCTACCACTTCATCAAATGCGTCTGCACTGAGAGCATCATTCTTAGTGGCTAACAGCATGGCTAAAGCTAAGAAGCCCTTTACTGTCGGTGAAGAGTTGATCCTGCCTGCTGCTAAGGACATTTGTCGTGAACTTTTAGGAGAGGCTGCAGTTCAGAAGGTGACACATCACATGTTCTTCTTTCAGCTAGCACCATAACTAGATGAAATGATGAAATAGCAGGGGATTTTGAGACACAATTGTTAGACAGGATTAATGAGTCACTGTGGTACGCAATCCAGGTTGACGAGTCTACCGATGTTGACAACAAAGCAACAATGCTTGTTTCTGTGTGATATACTTTTCAGGAGGATGGGCATGAGGATATGTTATGTGTACTTTTGTTGCTAACCAGCACCACAGATGCAAAACTATTCAAATATTTGAATGATTACACATAGGGAAAACTGACCTGGTTATTTTGTGTCAGTATAGGCACAGACAGAGCAGCTGCCATGACTGGACGGCTTTGTGGTTTCACTACTCGGGTCAAAGAGGTCACTTCTGAATGTGAGTCTACGCACTGTGTCATCCATAGAGAAATGCTGGCTAGCCAAAAAATGTCACCCGAACTTAACAGCGTTTTGCAGGATGTGATTAAAATTATCAACCACATTAAAGTACATGCCCTTAACTCAAGTCTGTTCGTGCAGCTCTGTGAGGAGATGAACGCAGAGCGCACACGTCTTCTCTTATACACAGAAGTGACATGGCTTCTAAAGGTAGATCTTTGGCCAGAGTTTTTGAGAGCCGCTCCAGAGATTTCTTTTAGAAAAACAGTCACCACTGGCAGCACATTTCAGTGACACAGAATGGGTCGCAAAACTTGCTTACTTGTGTGACATATTCAACCTGTTCAACAAACTCAATCTGTCACTTCAGGGGAGAACGACAACTGTGCTCAAGTCGGCAGATAAAGTGGCTGCATTCAAAGCCAAACTGGAATTATGGGGGTGATGAGTGAACATTGAGATTTTTGACATGTTTCAAACGTTAGCAGAGATTTTGAAAGAGACTGAGCCAGGGGCTTCTTTCTCCCAGATGGTGTGTGATCACCTACCTCAGCTTTCAAAAGAGTTTGAGCATTACTTCCCAACCAGGAAAGACCTTGAACTGGGAAGGAATGGATCCACAACCCATCTGTGAATAAGCCAAGTGAATCCACTTTGTCTGTGCTAGGAGAGGATCAACTGCTTGAGATCACAAATGACGGTGGCCTTAAAAGCATGTTTGAGACAACTTCAAATCTCCATACATTTTGGATTAAAGTCAAGGCAGAATATCCTGAGATTGCCACAAAAGCACTGAAAAGCCTGCTTCCATTTCCAACATCCCATCTTTGTGAAGCAGGGTTTTCTGCAGTGACAGCAACCAAAACAAGATTACGGAGTAGACTGGACCTAAGCAACACGTGTCGATGTCACTGTCTCTCATCACCCCAGATGGGACCATCTAGTTGCAGGAAAACAAGCTCAGGGCTCCCACTGATCCTGCATTATGGTGAGTTGTATAATTATTTCATTATATGTTACAATGTAATAGTAATAGAAGTAAAGTGCACAATAAATGTAATGCACTTGAATCATCCTGAAACCATCCCCGTCCCCCGGCTCGTGGAAAAATTGTCTTCCACGAAACTGGTCCCTGGTGCCAAAAAGGTTGGGGACCACTGCTCTAGAGTAACACACCTGGTCTAGCTCTCCACCTCTTACTTATTCTTCTTCATAAGAGAAATGAATTGTATATTTAGGGGGTTTAAAAGAAATATGTGGGCATGACTAGCCCAGCTTGTAGTGGATTGAATAGTACCAGACCCTCCGATTCATGTCCCCCAGAATCTAAGAATGTGACCTTTTTGGGAAATATGGTGGTTTCAGATATAATCAAGTTAAAATGAGGTCATGCTGGATTAGGGTGGGCCCTAAATCTAATGATGATGTCCTTATTAGATGAAGAGAGGGCACGCAGAGACATCAGGGAAGACGGCCATGTATGGATGGAGGCACAGCTTAGTGGGATGCAACTACAAGCCAAGGAACACCAAGGATGCTGGAGACAGCAGAAGCTGGGTGAAGGCAAGGAAGGAGTCTTCAGAGGGAGCATGGCCCTTCTGACACATTGAGTTCAGACTTTTAACCTCCAGAGCTGTGTGGGAATAAAGATCTGTTGTCTTAAGCCGTCAAGTTCGTGGTGATTTGTTACAAAATTAATGAGGTCAGCAACTCTATTTCCAAATATCTTAATTGCTTCCAGACCTGTTGATATTAAATAGCTTTAAAATTTTGAAATGGAGCCCAATATTTCCCTCCACTCTCCACTAACTCTTTAAAACTTGAATACTATCTAGTGACAGGATAAGACATCCACCATTTCAATAACACTTAGAGGCAATATCCATTGATTTAGCTTACAAACTTGACCTCATATTCACTAAGAATATACTGTAAGGTGAATCACTTTATCCTGACAATATAAGGAAGGATTACAAAAGTTATTGTCCAAGTTATGCTATTTTTTGTCCATTTTCTTTAACCTAAAATGTTTTCATTTATGAGGAGCAAATGGGGAAGGTTAAAACGGATATAATACCTCCATAGATGTCCCTATCTAAAGCAAAGAAGTCACTGCTTATAAATTTCATAGGACACAATTGAGGGAAAATAATCTCTGTAAAGAAAATCCACTTCCAAAACAGGTGTACATTTGTTTGTTTTGTTTTTTTTTTTTTGCTGTACGCGGGCCTCTCACTGCTGTGGCCTCTCCCGTTGCGGAGCACAGGCTCCGGACACACAGGCTCCGCGGCCATGGCTCGTGGGCCCAGCCGCTCCGCGGCATGTGGGATCTTCCGGGATCGGGGTACGAACCCTAGTCCCCTGCATCGGCAGGCGGACTCTCAACCACTGCGCCACCAGGGAAGCCCACAGGTGTACATTTAAATATGAGTATTATCTGCTAAAGGGAGGCATCATCATGAGTCTGTGCCAGGTTTATTCTTACTAATGGTTATAACAAACAAGGATGGACTGCCAGTTGACCTAACAGGGATTGACTGGTTTGTGTCTACTGGCTTGTGTCTAAGTGAAGTCCCAGAAATGTGCACTAAGAGAATGACAGGGATAATGAGATAAGTAAATTGTTTGGAGATCTGAAAGCACGATAATTTTATCAGGGCTGGAAGAGAATAGTTATATAGGATATCAAAATGAAGAATATTAGCTGACCAGGGGCAAATCAGCTAGGAAAACCAGAAAATGAGGACATCAGAACTGCTGATCAAAAACCAGACACAGAGGATTTAAGGGGATTTCTATGAACGACAACTGAAAATAGTATAAAATGGTGACTAAGCTACCTGAACAAATATGAACAGGGGCTATTAGGATCCGGTTAAAATAACGCTGAGATTCTCATGGGTTATATCCACCACATCCATGTCCTGTAGAAGTGTCACAATTACTTAGTCTTGTCTCAATCAACAGACTAACCTTCAGGCCAACACCATATAAAAAGTGGCCATTGACTCCCTCTGTTCCTAGTTCCACCTTGAGTCCTTATACTGACCCAACTCTCCTTCAACTTTCTGTTCTGTTACTCATGTTTCTGAGTTCTGAACTTGTAACTCCCATGCCAATTATAGTTTCATTTGTTTCCAGATTTAACCTCAGCATCACTGCCAATGCTATCCTTTTGTTCTTTACCAGGAGATGGACTTCTTCTTCGTCTCAGCTGCCATGAGTTACTCTGTAGATAACTTGAATGATCCAGCCAGGATTTGAGACCTTGTACCTCACCACACACCCTTGAAGACACGTGTGCAGGACATTTTCAGAGGAGCCAGATCATGAGGGAACCCTCATGTCAGAGCCAATTTCTGGGTAGAACTTCTAACTTCAAACCTGAGTCCCACATTTATGATAGTGATAAGGATATAGTAGAGACTCCTTTTAATACTCTTTCTTTTGGTAAAAGCCCCACACTTCTGCTCTCACAAGAAGGCCCAAAGCCCATTCAACTCTCAAATTAATGCATAATCCATAATCATTTTGCTCCTTTTATTCAAGCTATAATCTAGCATTCCCTTCCCAGTTGTATGTGGATGGGAAAGGTGTTCAGTGGATAAACAAGAATATTTCTTTTTCTTGGTCTCTTTCTAGATCATAGGAAAGGGTGCTCTTTTACAACATCTCTCTCATTTCTTGGAATTGTTATCAATCATTTTTGGATCCCTCAACTTCACATCCTTGAAATCTTTAAAAATATTTCCTGAGAGTTTGAGGTGAGCGGCAAAGGTTAAGTGTGGGGAAATCAAGTCGTATCTCAGACCAAGTGGTAGTGTCAATATCATCATAATGGCTTTTTGGATTTGATGTCATACCTTCCAGAAAAGCCACTGTTTCCTTTCCGATTCCTGCTAGCCAGTTTTTCAGCTTCTGCTTGCACTTACAACTATCATTTTTCTGATATCTAATTAATTTTCCACATTCACTGTGGAATAAATGGTGGAGGAAAGAGAAAGGAATGGCCACATGCTTCAGTTCTAAAACATGATCAATTGTAGATGGTGAGGAGAGTTATTGATTTAATATTAGTTTTATGTGTGTCGGAGGTACCTTATGAGACACATTTTTTATTTTTTTCCGGTACGCGGGCCTCTCACTGTCGCGGCCTCTCCTGTTGTGGAGCACAGGCTCCGGACGTGCAGACTCAGCGGTCATGGCTCACGGGCCCAGCCGCTCCGTGGCATGTGGGATCCTCCCGGACCGGGGCACGATCCTGTGTCCCCTGCATCGGCAGGCAGACTCTCAACCACCACGCCACCAGGGAAGCCCGAGACACATTTTTAACACAGATTTTTTTTTTTTTTTTGGCCGCTCTTTGTGGCATGAGGTATCTTAGTTCCCTGACCAGGGATTGAACCTGTGCCCCCTGCAGTGGAAGCGTGCAGTCCTAACCACTGGACTGCCAGGGAATTCCCCAATACAGATATTTTAAGTGTGAAAAAAAGATCTTTGAATGGACACAATGTAATATCTGTAAATTGTTTATTATGCTTTACTGGGTCAAGCACTGTGCTAGACACATATTACATGCATTAACTCATTTATTCTTCTCGATAGTCCTGTGTTGCATTCAATTTTATCCATTTTGCAAAAGAGAAAACTGAGTTTCTTGTACATAATGAACTTGCTCAAGATTACCGAGCTGGTAAATGAAAGTCCTGTGTTCTTTTTTTTTTTTTTTTTTTTAATTTATTTTTGGCTGCATTGGGTCTTCGTTGCTGCGCACAGGCTTTCTCTGGTTGCGGCAAGTGAGGACTACTCTTGATTGCGGTGCGCGGGCTTCTCACTGCAGTGGCTTCTCTTTTTGTGGAGCACGGGCTCTAGATGCTTGAGCCTCAGTAATTGTGTCACGTGGGCTCAGTAGTTGTGGCACACGGGCTCTAGAGCGCAGGCTCAGAAGTTGTGGCGCACGGGCTTAGTTGCTCCGAGGCACGTGGGATCTTACTGGACCAGGGATCGAACCCGTGTCCCCTTGCATTGGCAGGCAGATTCATAACCACTGTGCCACCAGGGAAGTCCTGGAAAGTCCTGTTGAGTTCTTTAAACTCAACACCAAGCTCATGTTTTCTCTCATGGCGCTGTGGTCGATGAAACATCCTCCCTACTAACCTCAGGACCATTGGATGGGACAGGAGTTTAGATGACTTCCTAATCCAACCATCTTCCAACCATCTTCTCCAACAGCCTGTAAGTAATCCACCCTCAATATTATCCACTTTCATTGCCAGAAATCATATAATCCTCAAAATTTGAATCTAAAGTTCCACGGAAACCACAGCATCTTATTTGTTTACTTCTCTTGTTTTCTTAATATAACTACACACTTTAATTATCTCCCAGCCCCTTGAAACCCCATTGCCTTTCCATCTATGCCCACGTGTGTCTTCACTTCCTTTTCTACTGAACTTGTGTCCACTCACCCATCTCCACATGTGCTCCTTCACCAGCAGACTTTGCTCTCTCATCCCTCTGTCCCTCTATTTCACTAATTCAATCCCCTATTTGGAATCAATCGAATCATCTCTTGCTCCATCAAACACTGTGTTCAGAAAACCATGCAACAATTCCAACTGTATCCATTACAAAAGTTTAGTGTCCACCAACCTAACTGGGCCTCCAGCACTGCTGAGAATTTTTTTGTACCCTCCCTAGTTACTTTCCTCTGGCATGTATGATAGTGTTTCTCCCAAACTCTAATTATTTTCATTAGTTCCTTACTCCAAGCCTGCTTGATTCTCAGCAGATGACCTTGTTTCCTACTTTCCAGAGAAAATAGAAGACAGAAGTCCTTTTGTTTCAAAACTCATCCTCCCTCATGTATTTATGTCAGGCCCCCTGGGATATGTACATGACTCACTCCCTCACCTCTCTCAAGACTTGGCTTACCTTTCAATTCCAGCCACCCTATTTAATGAAAAGCATCTTCTTCTGCTGACTTGGTCCTCAGGATTCTTCTTAAAGCAATCACTTTCTAACTTACTCTCATTTATTTATAATGTTTATTATTATTGCTTAGCTCCCTCAAGTAGAGTGTAAGCTCCAATAGGAGTTTTGTCTATTTTGCACACTAATGTGTTCCAAGCACCTAAAACGGTACTTGGCTCATGGTAGGTACCAATAGTTATTTGTTGGATGAATGAACAAACATGAACAAATATTTTGGTTGCTTGCTTTCTTCCCTGTCCTCCCAAAGGAAGAAGTTACTTAACTCATCTCTAGATAAGACGGATCATGATAGCTGCTACTGCAGAAGAGATCAGGAAGATGATATGATTTGCTTGTTTACATCTGAGTTATGACTTTGTAAGATAGCGCTAAGGTTGCATACTTGACGTCTGGTATGAGAAAGCTTTCTTCATTACTCCCTCTTCTACCTAACTAGTTCAAGGGCAAGGAATGCATTTGCTGACTCCCTCACCTCTGATGATCTCTCAGTAAATCTGGACAGAACACATATCACTGCTCCACTCAATCTCTGTCATTAAATACATTCCCTAAACAACTGGTTTCCAGGTTGACCCAAAGGGACAGACTTCTGCTGCATTTCATTTCCTTGGATAGATTTGGCCAATGTTTTTGTCATTGCAACTGAATTTTGTGCCGATTATAGTCTACCAGAGACTTCGCTGACACCAGCAAGTATATTTCTCTTTGGAACACAAGTTGAACTGAGGTACAGTCCCCAGTGAACAAGAATAGTCGAGTGTAGAGCAGTAATATAATCGACTATCCCCTCTGTCTAAAAACTGTTTGCCCGAAATCCACAACCTACTGGAAAATGCAATGCAAGCACCTGCTATTTACCAATTTCCTGGGATAAAATATGATTGCAAAAAATACTTCATCAGATAGATAACATTTCCAAATGTTGAATTTCCAGGCTTGATCAAAGAAACCCTTCTTAGAAGATCCATTGCATTTACCCTGAGTGCCTAAGTCCCAAAGAACAAATACATCTTTTCTTAATGTTTGAAAATGCTATTATGGCATGCTTTCTCATTCTCCTTAAAAGAAAAACATCATAATAGTTTTGTTCAATTTATTCTTGTGGTTGTCTTTAGTTCTTTTTTTTTTTTTTTTTTTTTTTTTTTTGCGGTATGCGGGCCTCTCACTGTTGTGGCCTCTCCCGTTGTGGAGCACAGGCTCCGGACGCGCAGGCTCAGCGGCCATGGCTCACAGGCCTAGCCGCTCGGCAGCATGTGGGATCTTCCCAGACCGGGGCATGAACCCGTGTCCCCTGTATCGGCAGGCGGACTCTCAACCACTGCGCCACCAGGGAAGCCCTGTCTTTAGTTCTTGCATTGATTCTTACCCTAACCTAGAGTTGGCTTCATTTTGTCTGTATCAAAAGATCTTTTTGTTTTTAAAGTAAAATATTGCAGGAAGTAGAAACTTGTGTTTTTCTGTGAAAATATTATATTATTTTTTTTAAAAAAGAGTGATGATTCAACCTGCAGCTTTTATGTATTGCTTAAAAGGAATGAGTGCCATCTGTTTGCCTGCTATGAGGGTAAGGGACTGAAGTGATTTGTGGTTAAATAAATTAGGTATGGAATTGCTTTTGTTATTGTTTCCACTGAAGGAGTTTTTTCTAGCTCTTTTTTTCCTCTTTAAATAAACTATTGGATTAGAGATCCCACCTCACTTAGGATGTGACAAGGCTGAACAAGCAGTCAGACTCCAAGTCACAAATGGATTGTGTCACTAAAATGTGTTTGTTATCTTCTTTTTGTTCTGTGACTAATAAATTTTTATGTAGAAATTATATTCCTACACTAGTTAATGTATGCCTCCTCTCATGATATTTTTTTATGTGACAAATGAATAGAGGGAGATATTTCAGTATTTTTGCTTTCATATCTCTTATTATTTCAGTTTTTCTTTTCCACTTTCCTTACACTTTCTCTTTGACGTTTCTGAGACTTTTGTCTTTTGATTCCTCCAATTTACTCTTAATCTCAGATCTCTTGAGTGGCTTCACTCCCTTCCCTAGCAAGCATTGACCCACTTTTCCATCAACTACACACATTAACAATTTCAGATTCTTTGCATTCTGCTACAAATGTCTATCAAGTCACTATTCCTATATTATCTATTCTGACATATTTTTGGTCTGATCTTCTTCTGCTCTTTCACCAACATCTCATGGACCTCTCACATCTGGGAATTGAAGTTGGCATCCTTCTGACCTCCATTCTGGAGTCTACAGTATTTCCCCTTCTCCATGGAGTAAAAATCCTGCTCTTTAGTAATACAATACTCTTTGGTAATCCTCTTCCAAATTTTCACAATTTTCTTTAGTTCTTTTGCCTCATTCCCACTCCCATTCTTTTACTCTCAGCAGGAAATTTCTACATGCTCCTTACAGAGAAATTAGAAACCACTAGGTATGCATTCCCTACACTTGCCACTAATATAAACATTTGTGCTTATCTTATTTCCATCTCTTTCAAAGGAAGAGTTGCGCTTCCTCTAACCAAGTTTAATCTTTCCACCTATTCTTTTGTACTTTTTCCTCATCCTTTTTTTTTTTTTTTTTTTTTTTTTGTAGTACATGGGCCTCTCACTGTTGTGGCCTCTCCCATTGCGGAGCACAGGCTCTGGACACGCAGGTTCAGTGGCCATGGCTCACGGCCCGGCCGCTCCTCAGCATGTGGGATCTTCCTGGACCAGGGCACGAACCCGTGTCCCCTGCATCGGCAGGTGGACTCTCAACCACTGCGCCACCAGGGAAGCCCCCTCATCCTTCTTAAGCATCTTTCTCTATGACTAATGGATGAAACTCATAATTTTTATCTACTTATTCTCCATTAAACCCTTTCTGAATTGTCTTTAAAGGTATTCTTTGTAAACATAAAGAAATAAAACAATTCCTAAACATTTCTTTACATGTTCTCTTCTTTTGTTCATTTCAATCAGGCTTCTGAAAGATTAGTCCAGTCGTAGAACAGTTTCAGGAGAAGTTGAGTTCTGGGATATGACTATGGGGATAGGAATGTAGAGTGGAGGTGAAATGAACAGGACAAGAAAGGTAAAGAAATTGAAGGGCTATTATGTTAGATGGGTTGTCAAAGTGAAGTTTGAAGTCACCTAAAATAAAGACCCAACTTAACCAGGAGAAAAGGACTATGACCAGGCACTAAAATATTAGTAAGTGAGCAAGGGTAATCAGAGAGTCTGTGGATGATTTATGAGGTGGATGAATAAAGATTAGTGTAAGCTCCAATGAGCAGGATTTTTACTTCATGGAGAAGGGGAAATAGTGTACACTCCAGAATGGAGGTCAGAAGGATGCCAACTTCAGCTCCCAGATGTGAGGTCCATGAGATGTTAGTGAAAGAGCAGAATCCAAATGAAAGAGCTGCAGGAGAAAATGGCTTTTCATGGCAGAGTCATGAAGAGTGAGGAATTTCAATGAAGAACTCACAAATGAGGGAGAAATTTGTAACTGTGAATCAGGGTCTCCAACAGGTACATAGTGGGTAAATACTCAGCAGTGAGGTCAGATCAAGGAAAAATGAGCCTGGAGCAGCAACATGTATAAGAATCTAGATTGTAGATGAGTAGAAAGGCTCAGATCTTGGGCAATGAGCAAAGATAAAAGACTTGAGTAATGGCAGACTAAACTGGCCACAAACTCCCAAGATTTGCCGTAACAGCTTCCTATTCATTTGGGAGAGATCAACCATGGCTTGGGTAACTATAATTCTGAAGGGAGGGGTATTCGATGAGGAAATTCTGACTTGATTGCACTGGATCTGATGACAGGCTCTGGGTGTGAGTTTCCCCCACAGAAACTCCGTCCATGGCAGTGTATGTGCTGTAGAGTGAGGGTGGAGATCTAATGGTCAGAGGTGTAGTCATAGAAGCTGAGAGAAGCTCATAATTAATCCAAGTTTTATAAATCCACAGGAGCCACTGACCATCAGCATCTCCAGTAGTAGTCCCCAATTTTGTATTAATTGATGTGTCACACAGTGAGTTACCCAGTATTCTATCAGAAAATGCAGGAGTTGTGATTGCTGCACATGCAATTATAGAAATGCTGATCATCCCTTTTTTTCCCCAGTAGACACATATTTTTGTTGAAAATACAACCATTCCATGAAGTTACTTGAATCTGTTCCTGATGCATTTACTGATGGAAAACAGAATTGGGCTAACTTTACTTCTGGGTTTGATGTGCTTTCCAGACTTGTAGGTTTAGCTGGAAGTAATCCTACTCCTTATAGTGTGAGATGATTTAAGGTGCTTTGCTGCACTCACCGTGGCTAATCAGAAATAAGCAAAGGGACAGATATAAAGTTAGCAAAATGGAGAATATAAATGAAAGAGCTCTACTTAGCTAATCTGAATATGGAAGTAAAGTAAAACCAGGAGGCACAGTAGGGATAGCCGTGTTAGAATCTCCAATTTTCATCCAGATATTGTACCTCAAGTAGACCCAGTCGCTAGTATCAAACATGCTAAAAGCATATTACAATCTCTCTCATCTGCAGATTATGTTCATGCAGATGTCATGTGCCTTATGATGGAAAGACTTCCAAAAGGGGAAAGTGGTTTTCTTCATGTCAAAAGTAGTAAACAGAAACCAGGTAAGTCAGCTTTGCAGCCTGGAATCCTATTTGTTTGCATTAGGCTGACTTCTCTCATATATATCTTTCACCAGTAATATCAGACTGTATATCCATTCTGATGATGTATACATGGAAATTTTTCAGTGCAGAATCACATGGGAACCTCCACAAGATCACTCTGACATGCTTTTTCTCTTATTTTTTCCTGCTGTGATTTTGGAAAGCTGTACTTTTCTCCTGTTAAAATGATTAGTGCTTTAAGTGAATGAGATCACTTACTGAAATAAAAGTCCAGCCAACCCATATTCTCATATCGTGATCTCATACGGGCTCAGCCTCAAGAGAGGCCCCCTGAGACATTTTGCAAAATTGTTCATCCAATTGTTGTATGCGGCCTCTGTTCAGAAAGGAAACATGGTTGACAAAATCTAGTAAAAAGGGCCCCTGGATGCCAAAAACAATATAAACCCATGTGTGCCTTAATATAGGCTGCTATCTTGCAAAAATAAACTTCCTCTGTTCTACATGTAAAGCCCATGGAGCATGAAACACCTGAATACTTATGTAATCCTCACTCTCTGTGTAGTGAGAAGCCCAAGATGCTGAGCTCTGTGTGTAGCCCTGTGCCCACAAATGGTCCACGGAGCATCTGGGGATGCTGAGACTTAGTCTCCAAGCTTCACTTGGCTTCAGAGCTTTTGAGTTGCTGCTCCTCTGACACATATACCTTTTGATTTCCCACTGATGAAACACTCACAACTAGGGACAGTGGTCACTGAACATGTCTTATATTCTAAGTAGATCCAAAAAGTGATCATGAATATGTGAGATAAAGTAGATTGATGCCTGCAGGATCAATCTAGAAAATACTGCAGGGACTTCCCTGGCAGTCCAGTGGTTAAGACTCTGTGCTTGCACTGCAGGGGGCACGGGTTCAATCCCTGGTCAGGGAACTAAGATCACACATGCTGCATGGTGCAGCCAAAAAATAAAAAATAAAATAATGATAATAATAATAATAAAAGAAAATACAGCAAAATAGTGCTTACCACTTTACTGAGCTCTCTCTTGGTCCTCCTCAACTTCCTTCCTTGTCAGAGTATTTTTCTTCCCTCTCTGACTTCCCTCTCCAGTCACCTTCCTTCTCCTCACTTGCTCCCTCAAATCCTTCTCTTCCAAAAAAATTTAAAAACCAAAAAATGCACTTCATTTTGCTTATAAATCTCTATTTTTTTTTGTTTTGAGGTAAACTTCACAAAAAGTGAAATATACCAATCTTAAGTATACAACTTGATGTTTTAATAAATCTGCATACCTTGTCCCATCTTCATCAAGGCATAGAACACTTCTAACACCAGAGAAAGTTCCCCAGTTTCCCATAATCAGTTCTACTCCCATAGGCAACTGTCACCTTGATTTCTGTTGTCATATTGTCATAGTTTTGTTTGTTTATGAACTGGCAGCAGAATGGACTTGTATAGTATATACTCATTTTTTCTGGCTTCTTTCAATTAACGTAATGATTTGAGATCTATCCATGTCGTAATGAGTGCACCAGTAGTTGACTTTTTATTACTGCAGTGTAGTACTCCATGGTAAATATCCCATAATTTGTTTACTATTCTCCTGTTGATGAATATCTAGTGTGTTACCAGTTTTTGACAGTATGAATAAAGCTGTTATGAAAAAAAAGTCTTGTATAAGTCTTTTGGGGGATACATTTTCATTTCTCCTGGGGAAATACTTAGGAATGAAATTGGTGGTTTTGTTTAACTTTATAAGAAACTGACAAAGAGTTTTCCAAACTGGTTGTACCATCTTCCCATTCCACTAGAAACCTATGATATTTCCCATTGTTCCAGGCACTCATCATGTTTGTCTTTTTACATCTAGCTCTTCTAGTGGATGTGAAGTTGTATTATATTCTGGTTTTAATTCCCCAATAATTAATGATATTGAACACCAATATGCTTATTGGCCATTCATATGCCTTCTTTTACCAAGTGACTGCCTTTTGCCTATATTTATAAGGGAAGAGAGGTTGTTTGTATTTTTATTGATTTATTGGTGTTCTTGTATATTCTGGGTACATGTTCTTCATTAAACATAAGTATCTCAAGTATGTTGTCTCATTTTATGACCAGCCTTTTGTACTTTTTAATGCTGTCTTTTGATGAACAGATGTTATTTTTAAACTTTTTTATTAAGTCTAACTTTCAATGTTTTATTTTATGCTCAGTGATTTTTGTGTCCTCTCTAAGAAATCTTTGCTTACTACAAGGTCATTAGGATATTCCCTGTTTTCTTCTAGACATTTTATAGTTTTAGCTATCACATTTCTAATACACCCCAAATTAATTTTGTGTATTACATCATAAAGATGCTAGATTCAGTTATTTAGTGAATCATTTTAATCTAGTTGTTAAAGAGCAATTTTTATAACTATATATTTTTAATTGAATTGAGTTAGTGCCTTCATAAAAAAGTCACTTGACATATATGCCAGGTCCTAACATTGAAATATCTTCCGTTTTATCGGTCATTTTGTCTACACTACATCAACACCATACACTCTTGATAACTAGCTTTATAGCAAGTCTTGAAATCATACAGCGTTAAGTCCTTCGATAATATTCTTCAAGATTTCTTTGGCTATTCCAAATATTTTGCTTTTCCATATAAATGTTATAATTAACCATATAATGTTATAATTTCCCAGCTTAGATGACATCAGTGGTAATATCTTGTAAAGTTAAAGAGGAAATAATACAATTTCTACATGAAATGTTCCAGAAAAATAAATAAAGAGAAAACCATGTCCAATTCCAAAATTTAATAAGGCCTGCATATTGATGATTCAAAGACCAGAAAGACACAACAAGAAAAGAAAATTACAAGCCCATATCACTAATGAAAATAGATGTAAATATCCTTTATAGTACTAAGCAAATTGAGTTAGACAATATGGAAACAGAATAGTTTATCATGTGCTAGTGTAACTTATCCAACAGATGTAGAGTCAGTTTAATTTTTAAAAATCAGTGTAATTCTACCATATGACCCAGCAATCCCACTCCTGGGCATGTACTCAGAGAAAACCATAATTTGAAAAGATACATGCACCCCAATGTTCATTGCAGCACTATTTACAATAGCCAGGACATGGAAGCAACATAAATGTCCATCAACAGAGGAATGGATAAAGGAGATGTGGTACATATATACAATGGAATATTACTCAGCCATAAAAAAGAACAAAATAATGCCATCTGTAACAACATGGATGGACCTAATCTAAAAAAAAAAGGATATAGATGAAGTTATTTACAAAACAGAAGTAGAGTCACTGATGTAGAAAACAAACTTATGGTTACCAGGGGATGTGTGGGGGAGGGATAAACTGGGAGATTGGGATTGACATATACACACTACTATATATAAAATAGATAACTAATAAGAACCTGCTGTATAGCACAGGAAACTCTGCTAAATACTCTGTAATGGCCTATAAAGGAAAAAAAAATTTTTTTAAAGAGTGGATATATGTATACGCATAACTGATTCACTTTGACATACACCTGAAACTAACACAACACTGTAAATCAACTATACTCCAATAATTTTTTTTTTTTTTTTTTTTTTTTCCTGTACGCGGGCCTCTCACTGCTGCGGCCTCTCCCGTTGCGGAGCACAGGCTCCGGACACACAGGCTCCGCGGCCATGGCTCGCGGGCCCAGCCACTCCGCGGCACGTGGGATCCTCCGGGACCAGGGCACGAACCCGTGTCCCCTGCATCGGCAGGCGGACTCTCAACCACTGCGCCACCAGGGAAGCCCTCCAATAATTTTTTTAAATCAATGTAATTCATTGTATTAACAAGCACAAAAAGAAAAGATAAAGTAAAAAATTTGACAAAATTGACTCCTGTTCATGGTAAAAACTCTCACTAAACTAAGAATAAAACAGAACTTCTTCAACCTTAAAGTTAACATAATACTAAATGGTGAAAAAGTGCATGCTTTTCCCTCAACATCAAGAACAAGGCATAGATGTCAACTCTCACCACTTCTACTTAACATTAGGCTTAACATCCTAGACAATACAAGAAGGAAAGAAAAAAAAGGTAGAGTTAAAGGGAAGGAGAACAAAATATTTACAAATGATATGACTGCCTGTGTAAAAAATCCTAGGGAATCTACAAAAAAAAAAAAAGATTCAAGAAGTAATATGTGAGTTTAGTGAGGTCTCAGGATACAAGACGAATACACAAAAAATCAATTGTATTTGTATATATTGCAAGTGAACCATTGGAAATTGAGACAAAAATCCAAGTTATTTGTAATAATGTACAAAAAGTGAAATACTTGGGGGTATATTTTTCAAATAAGTGCAAGATCTGTAACTAAAACCTAAGAAATATTGCTGATAAAAATCAAGACAAATAGGGCTTCCCTGGTGGCGCAGTGGTTGAGAGTCCGCCTGCTGATGCAGAGGACACGGGTTCGTGCCCCGGTCCGGGAAGATCCCACATGCTGCAGAGCGGCTGGGCCCGTGAGCCACGGCCGCTGAGCCTGCACATCCAGAGCCTGTGCTCCGCAACGTGAGAGGCCACAACAGTGAGAGGCCCGCGTACCACAAAAAAAAAAAAAAAAAAAATCAAGACAAATAAATTTAGAGAGATGCCATATTTATGAATCAAAATGCTAAATATTGATGCAATATAAATTCTATAAACTGATCTTTAGATTCAGTGCAATTCCAATCAAAATGCTGGCTGCTTTTTTTTTTGTAGAAATTGACAAGCTGATTCTAAAATTTATGAAAAAAATTAAAGGCCTTTTGAATAAGAACATATTTGGAAGACTTGCCTGATTGCAAGACTGATTATAATGATACAATCATCATGAGAGTGTGGTGTCAGTTTGAGTATAGACATATAGATTAATGGAACAGAACAGAGAGTTTAGAGAGAGACTCACACACAGTAATCGGTATTCAACAAAATGCTAAAATAGTTTAATCGGGAGCATATAGTCTTTCCAACACATGATGCTAAAATTATTGGACAACCTAATGAAAAAACAAAAATAAAGAAAAGAAGAAAACAAAACAAACAAAAACCCAAACCTTACATTATACATATATACTCATTTCTTCTAACTGGATCATTTAAATATAAGAGCCCAAACTATAAAACTTATAAACATTAACTTAGGAGAAAAATGTTCACAAACTTAGAGTTATATTAATTAGATAGAACAGATAGAACATTAACCATAAAAGAAAGAAATTGATAAACTGGACTTTACTGAACTTAAAACTATTAAGAATATAAAAAGACAAGCCACAGGCTGGGAGAAAATATTGGCAAAACATATATCAGATAAAGGACTCATTTCCAAAATATAGAAAGAACACTTACAAATCAATAATAAGAAAAACAATTTACAAAATGAGACAAAGATTTGAATAGACATTTTCCCAAAAAAGATACAGAATGGCCAATGAGCACATGAAAAGATGTGCAGCATCACTAGCCATTAGGAAAATGCAAATTAAAACCACAATGAGAAACCACTACAGACCTATTAGAAAAAATAAAATTAAAAAGCCTGACTACATCAAGAATTATATAGAGCAGTTAGAATCATTGTATATTGCTGGTAGAAATATAAAATGTATAAATTACTTTGGAAAGCACTTCAGTAGTTTCTTATAAAGTTATACACACAGTTAGAGTAGGACCCAACAATCCCACTCTTAGATATTTACCCAAGAGAAATGAAATATTTATTTACATAAAGATTTGTGATCTAATTTTCATAGCAGCTTTATTCATTATAGCCAAACAACTATCGGAAACAATAGTGGAAACAACTTGGCCATCAACTGGTGAATGGACAAATCAACTATGGTGTGTACAAATAATGGGATACTGCTCAGCAATAGAAAGACACAAGCTACTGATGATATGCAACCAAGTGGATGCATGTTGAAGGCATTATGCTAAGAGAAAGAAGCCAGACATAAGTAATTACACAGTCAATGATTCTATTGAATAAATTTCTGGAAAATGTAAAACTACAGTGACAGAAAGTAGATGTGTTTGCAAGTGGCTGAGGGTGGGAGTAGCAGATTGACTCCAAAGGGGCACAGGATACCTTTTGGGGTGATGGAAATACTCCATATCATTATTCTGGTGTTGGCTATTTGGTTGTATGCATTTGTCCAAACTCATTTAATTGCACTCTCAAAATTGGTGAGTTTTATTATATATGAATCATAGCTTGATAATGGTGATTCAAAATAATACAGTTCCAAAATTGTATCAGAAATATTGTAAGGTATTAATTGGCAATGCAATAATGCAAAGAATAAAGAAAAGACAATTTCTGCACAGCATATCCAAAACCTGAACAGTCTCTTCAGAGATCAGTGACTTAGAATGGCCTCAAGAAGTCCCTGTTTTAAAGGTACATGAATTTTAATGGGAGATTTCTATTTGAAATTCAGGTAAGGGGTGTGTGTGTGTGTGTGTGTGTGTGTGTGTGTGAGATCGTGTGCATGTCTGGGGCTGAAGGACCAGGGATGGAAAAACTGCTATATCAAGGGAGCCAATGGAGAAAGGATGAACTGGACCCCTGCCCTAGAAGGGGAAGTGCCAAGGGGCTGGCCAGGTAGGCTCCTGGAGATGCTGGCCAGTATTGCTTTGAAAGCTCTTTGCTTACAAGTGCTCCTTGCTTACATGTAGTAATCCATCACCACCCATAAAATACTCTGTGTGTAAGCACCTTTCCTCAGGAATAGAGAGGCTACAGATTTCCTGTTAATATGCAAAGTATTCCATTTAGTAATGGCTTTCAGTGGGCTCATTTAAAGCTCTCCAACTGCTACAGTAATAGATCAATTCTATAAATGGCTAACAGTCCATGTTTGCACTAAATATAATCAAATGGCAACGTATCTCTAAAGTAAACAGATGAGTTTTTATTCTGTTCAATTTTCTCCAAACAAAATTATTCTTACTACTGTTTCTTGCTGCAAGTTATCTGGAAATGACATTTTCTCCCAATCTGCTTGGAGGCATTCTGAGAATACCAGAGGCCCCTGTATTCTTTTTCTTGCTGCTTCAACAGGCAGGAAATTCTCATAGAAGAGACAATTGCATGAAAAAGCCCTGGCCTCCACACATCACCTTACAGCAGCCCATGCTTGGTCTGTGATTCAGTCCATCCCTTCTTTGCTACTGGAAACAAATATTCATTATTTTACTTCAAAACTTTGGGCTCAGAGGATAAACAGAAGTGGGAAAGGCATGGCGGTGAAGCAGTAGAGCTAGTTTAGAGAATATTTATTGGTTTTCCCAGAGGCAGGTGGTGGGATGGCTTAAGAAGTACAGACTACTAGGTATAAAATAAATAAGATACGAGGTTGTAATGTACAGCACAGGAAATATAGTCAATACTTTATAACTACTTTAAATGGAGTATATGACCTATAAAAAATATTGAATCACTACGCGGTCCACCTGAATCTAATGTAATATTGTAAGTAAACTATACTTCAATTAAAAAAATACATACATTAAAAATACACATACATTAAGAAAAAGAATTGTTGAAAGCAGTTGAGATAGAAAAGGTCTGATGTTAATCTTATCCTTTTCCTTCCACAGCAGAAAGCAGCATACACATCTGGCTTTGTGTGGCAACCTAGGGTTTGTACATATTTGCATTTCATTTGTATGTCCCACAAACATGCCCTAATGGCTTCAGACTAGATGGTACCCTCCATCAACATCTATCCTCTTCCACCATAAAACGGAACAAAAATAAAAACATCCCTTCCTAGTAAACTGAATAAAATATATTTCTTTCAATGTTTGAATCAATATATTTCACATGCAGTTGAATCTAGTTAATTGTAGCAGAGAGAATTAGTGTGCGGCACCCTGGAATTTACATTAGTGTGACAGAGCCTTTATCTGGAACACACCTAATTACCTCCAGGTAACTATTGCTTTCTTCTGCCACTTGTGTAGCCCTATTATGTGTATGGAAAATGAAACCAAAACCCAAACTAATTAAAAAATGTATTGTGATCTAAACATGCTTAATATAAATACTTATTTCTCTTCACAAACCTAGAAGACTCTACATGGCAGGTGGGAGGTTCTTGATCTGTTTTCACTCAGAGTGACATTTGAAATCTTCTGAAAGTTTCCAGGCTAAACAATCAGTGCTTGGGGGAAAAAAGTTCCCTGATGATGAAATTAGAGTCGTTGAATTTTACAGCATGTAAGGATCATCAAGAACAGGTCCAACCCCAGAACAGCTCAAGAGAATTTTAATGGATTTTCCCTTGAGCTTGTACCTTGAGCCTGGCAGAGTTGGGATAGAATTCTAGAATTTTAATTCTCAGTACAGTGCTTGTCCCACTGCACTAACAGTGGAAAGTGGGGTAATAAAAACACTCACTGCATGTACTGATAAAAAATATCTAGTATATGTAGACGTACTCTCTACTGTATCTAGTCAGAGAGCTTTGTGGAAAGCAACCTGTTTCCAACATGGGGGTTGAAAATAAACCCAAACGTGGATGCCTCTTATATTCCCACCCACATCAGTAAGAGAGTAGTCTAACACTCATAAAATGATTTGTCTTTGATAATTCACTGGCTTATCCCCCAACTCCAAATCCTCTTTGGTGGTTTAAATGGATCCCTGGAGTCTTTCGCATTCACAATCTCCTTTCACCTTCTTGTCATAACCTATAGAATTTAAAAGTGCTCCAGATTTAACACATGCTTATGAAGCACCTGGCATGTAACCTGCCTCTTGCTAGGGGCTGCCTGCACAGCACTGAGCAGACCAGTTTGTCCCTGCCCTTGTGTTGCTTAGAATCAGGCTTTCCAGGAACAGCAGCAGACGATATGGTGTAAGCTCTGAGACTGCATCTCCAGGGATGCTGATTGAATAAAGCTAGTTAGGCCCAGGCATCTGCATTTTAGCAGCTATCCCAGGTGACTTTTAACTAAGTTTGCCTGAAGGAGCACACATTCTGCCACCTGCTCAGGCAGCTTGGAGATGTGAACCTTAAGAGCCATGATATCCACTAAGGTTGCCTAATGAAATACTGTAGATGGGTTGCTTAAACACTAGAAATGCATTTCCTGCAGTTGTGGCGGCTAGAAGTTCAAGATCAAGATGCCAGCATGGTCAGTTTTGGGTGAGAGCTCTTTTCCTGGATGGCAGATGGATGCTTCCTGGCTATGTACTCATATGGCTTTTTCCGGGTTCAAGTGCACAAAAAGAGCAAGCAAGCTCTCTGTCGTCTCTTCTCATAAAAGCACTAATCCCGCTGCACCAGGCCTCTACCCTCATGATTTCTCTAACCCTAATCACCTCCCAGAGGCCCTGACTCCAAATACCATGGGGCTTAGGGATTCAATATATGAATTTCGGGGGACGTAATTCAGTCCTCTGAGGCATCTTGAGCATATTCACCCTTTGTCCCATTTACCCTTATTACCACAGAACTTGGGGAACCCACCCTTGGTGCTCTAAATAGTCTCAACAGACTATTATGGCAACTTAATAGTCTTATTAGTCATAACAGGCAACTTAAACCTGCGCCCAGAGACTCCTGATGTATTTTTTAATAAAGTAATGACTGATTAAAAAAATAAAATTAGGGCCTCCCTGGTGGCGCAAGTGGTTGAGAGTCCGCCTGCCGATGCAGGGGATACGGGTTCGTGCCCCGGTCTGGGAGGATCCCATATGCCGCGGAGCGGCTGGGCCCGTGGGCCATGGCCGCTGAGCCTGAGCGTCCGGAGCCTGTGCTCCACGACGGGGGAGGCCACAGCGGTGAGAGGCCCGCATACCGCAGGAAAAAAAATAAATAAATAAATAAATAAATAAAATAAAATAAAATAAAATTAGGGGCTTCCCTGGTGGCACAGTGGTTGAGAGTCCGCCTGCCGATGCGGGGAACGCGGGTTCGTGCCCCGGTCCGGGAGGATCCCACATGCCGTGGAGCGGCTGGGCCCGTGAGCCATGGCCGCTGAGCCTGCGCATCCGGAGCCTGTGCTCTGCAGCGGGAGGGGCCACAGCAGTGAGAGGCCCGCGTACCGCAAAAAAACCCCAAACCACTCCCCCCCCAAAAATAATAAAAATAAATAAAATTATAGTCTCAAATTATTTAGCTTAGAGTAAAAGTAACTATCAGATGACATTAATGTGTGAATCTATCTATCTGTATATATGTATATCTATCTATATATTATATATATATTATATTATATTATATTATATATATATTATATATATATTATATATATGTATGTGTGTGTGTTTGTGTGTGTGTGTGTATACACACACACACACACAAACACACACACATATCCCCCTACCACCAATTTGATGTCTTCATTTAAGAACTCTACACAGTGAATTTCCTAAGCGGAACAGGTAGGGAAAACTGTGAATTCTAACAGTATTTTGCATTCCATAGAAACATCTAAAATATCTGCAAACATATTCTCCAAATTCATATGCTCTGAATCAGTCAGGAGGTAAAGACAATCAAAATAAAAGGGAATGATACCTTGCCATTTTATACTCCTCCCCCAGGCCTTTTCCTTTCCTGAGAATTACAGCTAAAATCCTCTGTCCAGTGTTGAAACGTTACAGGTTCAGTGCAACATCACACACACAAAAAAAGAGTATAAAGGTGGTATACTTGTCTAGGAGCAAGAGTTGGCAGAGTGCTGTATTTCTAGACATTATATATTTCAGATTCTCTTTTCCAATTTCCTAGGGTTTTTTAACAGCTTTATTTAGGTGTAATTGATATAGAAGAAAAAATCTGGACATATTTAGCGTACACAATTTGATGAGTTTGGAGATATGCATTCATTTGTGAAACTATCACAACAATCAAAGTAATAAACATATCCAGCACCCCCAAAGGTTTCCTCCCACCCCATTGTGTGTATGTGTGAGTGTGTGTGTGTGTGTGTGTGCATGCACGCATGTTAAGAATACTAAACATGAGGGATTTCCCTGGTGGTGCAGTGGTTGGGAGTCCGCTTGCCAACTCAGGGGACACAGGTTCAATCCCTGGTCTGGGAAGATCCCACGTGCCGCGGAGCAGCTAAGCCCGTGCGCCACAACTATTGAGCCTGCACTCCAGAGCCCGCGACCCACAACTACTGAGCTCATGCGCCACAACTACTGAAGCCCACGTGCCTTGAGCCTATATCCGCAACAAGAGAAGCCACCGCAATGAGAAGCCTGAGCACCGCAACGAAGAGTAGCCCCCGCTCGCCACAACTAGAGAAAGCCCGTGCAATAATGAAGACCCAACGCAAACAAATAAACAAACAAAAAAAGTAAACATGAGATCTACTCCCTTAACAAATTTTTAAGTGAATTGTTAACTATATGCACCATGTTACACAGAATATCCCTAGAACTTGTTTGTCTTGCATAACTGAAACTTGCCTGGGATATTGTAAAAAAAGTCTTATAGATGAAAACAAACAAAAGTTTTGGCGTCTTTATATTGAGACATTACACTTGTGATGAAAAATGTGATTGTCTTACTGGTCGCCAAGCTCTTTCTGGATTAAGACCTCTATTCATACTGACATCTGACCCCTCCCTCTGAATTTTTATACTCTGTTCCCTTATCCCATCACATGGTTTAAGTCAATGCCACTTCTTTATTCTCTATAATCTCACTGAGATAGCAGTGTCCACAATTTGGTGTTTACTTTTTGGTTGATTCTAACGTAATGTCTGTAGTGTCAGCTTTGCAACGTAAGCTTGTACTTCTGGCACACAGCAGGTGCTCAAAATATATTTATTGAAAGCATGAATTCACTGCATTGATAGGCAGTCTTGACAGATGCGTAGGGCATGGGTGAAGAGATTTGTATGCAGTTTTGCTTAGTTGTGTGTGTGTTTTCTCCCTTGGAAACAGAATTTATAAAGTATATTAATCCTTCCCATTAAGAACATCTGACATCCTATAACACTTCAGCATACATGATATGTCATGTTTAGTAAAATTAATTTGTTTTTTAATCAGATTTTTTTTATTCTTGCACACTTCCCAGTGTTTATGAGAAAGAGAGAGAATCCAGTGGACTTGATATTCCAGGGAGTGTTTTTTTTTTATTTCCAACATATTTTTCTATGCTGAATGAAAGGAAGATGTGTGTGTAATTATAGGTTATTTCGAAGTGATTTTTCAAGTAACCACCATATAGGAGAATCACAGATATTTTTCATTCCTTTCAACCACAACATATAGCAGTTAAATTCATTTCAAGCCCAACCCTTTGATACAAATATAAAATATTTAAAAATATATTGGTTCAAAATTCAGGTCAATTTGCTTCTCACCCCTCCCAAATTATCCTAGTCTCTTCTATTCAGGCCTGTTGGAATTATACAATTTCATCTCAAAGAAAAAAATGAAATGCAGAAAGTATCACAGAACCAATCCCAAATAACAAGATCAGTCTTTACAGATAGGCACATAAGGACCTAAAGGCAGATAATTATTTCTAGGAAACATACAAACAAAGAAGAATGTTGTCAGTGTCCCTTACAATTATAGGGTGAATGTATCCCAGTTTGTCCTGGCAACATTATTAATAGTGCCTCTTTTTACTTTCAAAAATGTTCTGGTTTGAACAATAAATTTTATGAGCATCTTATGTATGATTTAAGAAGAACTAAAGCTTGGAAAATCTAAGAATTTCAAAATGTATCTAACTAAAGAGCAGCATATATTCCCTAGAATTGAGTTTTTTGTCATTTAAAAATATGTTTTGGAAGAATAATTGTCCTGAAATTCAGACTAACAAACTCAATTCTTTTTTCTCACATCTGTGACAAATTCTTTGTGACAGTAATGCATCTTATGATAATCATGCTTTGAAAAGGTGTGCCAGGTCAAATGTAGGGCATTGAAACAGTGATAAGTCACAGGATAACTATGGAAAGCACTCTGGATTTCTGCTCAGAGAACCTGGATTCTGGTCTATACTCTACCATGAACCAACTTTGTGGCCTTGGTCCATTCATTTAACTTTCTAAACACAAATATGTAAAAAGAGACTAATTTAACAGTGTTAACAGGATAAAATAAGAAAATATGTGCATGTTATTATTATCATTCTATTCCATTTAAGGCAGGCTTGAATGGCACCTTAGCAGAGAAAATGGAAAAGTGTAAAGGGGATGAGATTTGGAATGTGGTTGGTTTGCTACAGGTCCTGGCTTACCAGGTGTCTTACCTTGGGCAAGCTATTTAACCTTCTTAATTCTTAGTTTGTTCATGTGCAAAATGGGGATAATCACTGTATTAAATTTATCTTCTCAGTCTTGTAAGATAAGGCAAAACATTTCACACATAAATAGTAGCTATGGTACTTCAGAGCAGTGTTGCTGTGATGATGGTTTCTTGCAATATAAAATAGTGTGGTAGAACCTCCAACACTTCCAGAAGTCTGAAATGTGTCTACACATGTATGGAAGATGACAAAATGGTGGGATGGAGGTGAATCCAAATTATTTTGGAAAATAAAAAATAGCAAACTCCACAGGTTATATGTGTTAGGAGGCTGGGTTACCCATTTAGTTCCCTCAATTCTTCTATATCTTATTATAGCCTATATCCTCTTAAACTGAAAATCAGTTTGTAATATATTTAAACAAAGTTGTTAACTATGAAGAAAAACTGATACATAAATAGTCACCAAAATGGAGAAAGCAGAGTGTTAATGATTATAGAACTTTATGGGATAGAGTAATAGATGAAAAGACAGCTAGGATATTGATCTGCAGAGACTTAGGGTGATCAGGAGAAAAATAAAAAAAGTAGCAGGTGGATTTCCAGCAGTATGATATTCACAAAATGTCACTGTGGTAGAGCTTGATAACTACAGTTGAAAACTGTAATAAAACTCAGCCACAGTTATCTGGTGTAGCCTGTTTCAAGCCTTAGAACACAGAAGTTTCACAACATTCATTACAGAGAGGAAGTGATTGCAGATTTACACACATTTCAGATTAATTGTTAGAGAACTGAAGAAAGGAGGGACAGGATACCAAGACTCATTGCTCAATCAAAATTTTTCTAAACATGCAACTTGTTTTATAGCTTCTTTTTTTTTTTTTTTTTTTCTTTTTGCGGTATGCGGGCCTCTCACTGTTGTGGCCTCTCCCGTTGCGGAGCACAGGCTCCGGATGCGCAGGCCCAGCGGCCATGGCTCACGGGCCCAGCCGCTCCGCGGCATATGGGATCCTCCCAGACCGGGGCACGAACCCGTATCCCCTGCATCGGCAGGAGGACTCTCAACCACTGCGCCACCAGGGAGGCCCTTATAGCTTCTTTTAAAAAACTTTGTTCCAGCTCTTCGTTAAACAAGATTTGAAAAATTTTGTGTACTATATGTTAAACATTAGATCTTTGTTCATTTACTTTTTATGACCTAAGAATGGAGAGGAGAAAAATACTAGAGTTAAAGAGGTAAATAATTCAGTTTTTACCTCTCTGGATTGTTTGGAGTATATTCCTAAATTAAAAGTTTATTAATCCATAGATTGGCAAATTTTGATTGAGTTTCTCTAACTATTTTGCCTTCTTGAATAGTTGCTATTATCAATACACCCTCCAAAATGGGCATAAAAATGAGAGAAAAACTCAACTTGGCAAAAAAATAATAATAATAATTAAGGGGGAAAAATCACTCCTATGTGTAAAACCTTATAAATTGTGAAAAGATTACTCGTAATCAAAGTGTCTGACTTTCTCTTTATGCAAATATTATTGAAAATCATGCATATGCAAATAAAGATGCTTCTTTATGACAGATTAAAGACATACAGTAGAGTGATTAGTATTCCTTGTATACATTCAAATACAGCAAGATTGATATGCAAGCAAAATGAATTACAATCAGGAATAACACTCTATTATTATCATATCACTCAAAACCAGTACCAAGCAAGTAATATAGCACTCAGAGAAATGTGGGAATATACAAGGCTTAGCAAGAGACAGGAAAGTTCCTCTTCCAGGAATGTGATTTTATATCACTCATAATTAAAAAATCTATAAGCTACAAATGAAATAAAATACAATGGAAGGTATATAGCAGCATAATTATTCATGAAACAAAAACAGTCTTGCATATATTTGCAGACCTTGGGCAAGACTGCTCTTGTTAGGTCTTAGATCATGAAGATCAATGCTCAACTATTAGTAAAAATTTTCAATGTGGAGGAAAACTATAACTGAATTCATTATTTTAGGGGAAAAAGGGATATTAAATCCAAACTAGGTATTCAATTTGGAAGTTGTTTGGGGGAACCAACTCTTTCATTAGGTCAATGATTTTTTTTTTTTTTTTTTTTGCGGTATGCGGGCCTCTCACTGTTGTGGCCTCCCCCGTTGCGGAGCACAGGCTCCGGACGCGCAGGCTCCGGACGCGCAGGCTCAGCGGCCATGGCTCACGGGCCCCGCCGCTCCGCGGCATATGGGATCCTCCCAGACCGGGGCACGAACCCGTATCCCCTGCATCGGCAGGCGGACTCTCAACCACTTGCGCCACCAGGGAGGCCCAGGTCAATGATGTTTTAAAAAAATTTATCCATGTCTGTTAAGAAGGAACAGTTATCCAAAAGCTTTCAGAGTCACAATTTTATCATGTGCCAAGGTTAACATTAAATATAGTCATGTAGTATTTCCTTTTGAAGATTGAACCACAGTAGCAACTAAGGTAATGATAATCTGTAACTATGGATTAATAAGGTATCTTTTTCCTAGATGGTTAATTTAGAATTTTGCTGAAAAAGAATAAATATGGTACTTCTGAAACCCACTCCCTTTAGAAAGGTACACACTGTGAAAAGTAGATTGGTTTAATTCAAATCTATTACCAAATAGTTTAAAATCTCCAAGATTCCCCATAACTTAATCTAAATGGTGCTGGAGTTATTGCACCTACTTTTAAGAAGTTGACAGATCTATGCTACCTGAATGAATCTCTGGTTCGCCTCTGACTTGGGATTTGGAAATGTTGAAAGTGTTGTGTGCAAAGGTGGGAGTGTAATAAGAACTATGCCCTTCATCCTTGACCATCTTCTAGAGCTGTCAAAAAACAAAAGCAAAAGCAAAAACCAACAACAACAAAAATAATACATGAGCTTAGGAGGCGGGTGATAAAGATAGAAATAAGGAAGACTATAAGAGTTTAATAGAGTAAAACAATTAAGCATCTTAAATCAAAATTATATTGCTGAGCACCTAAGTTTTAAATTCTGCATTGTCTCTGGAAAACTTTCACATTAGGAACTGCCCAATCTGGTGAACCAGATTATTTATTGCCACCTGTCTTGATATCTGTTCAAAAGGTCAATATATTTCCTTTCCAAATACTAGAAATAATTAGTATTTAACTTCCTACGTGGATGATGATGATGATATTAACAACATCATAGTTGTATAGAGTTACATAATCTTTATGAATTACCCTATTTGATCACAACAACACTGAAAAGGAAAAGGTTAGATTTTACCATTAACCTTAGTTATCTAGGGTGAAAGCTGAGATAAATGACCCACCAAGGCTACAAAATTATTATTTTTATAATGCACAATATCAGCTAATATTCACTATATGATGTTTCAGTTTGTAATCAATATCAAAACTGAAGTTTACTTGCACTTAAAAAAAGATTCTATTTTTATGAGAACCATCTGCAAATCATTACTTTTTGCTTGATTGGGTTTTCTTTCCCACATTAATATTGTTTGCATTTCACAGAAAAGGCAAAAAAATACCAGGCGTATCCTTTGTGTTGAAATCAAGTTACACATATTTACTAAAATATGAAGTTTTTTTATGGTATTGCTCAGTTAACTTAATTCATTTGTATTTTTCCCAGTTTTATTCAGATATAAATAACAAATAAAATTGTATGTATTTAAAGTATACAAGGCTATGATTTGATATATACATTGTAAAATGATTACCACAATCAAGTTAATTGAAATAAATTTTAAAAATTAACAATAGTTACTTTTTTTGGTGATAACACCTAACATCTACTCTCTTAGCAAATTTCAAATATATTATTAATACAGTACAGTATTATTAACTATAGGCACAATTCTGTGCATTAGTTTGTCAAAACTTATTCCATCAGTGGATAGGAGGTTCATCCCCAGCCCAAGAGTTCCAGCCTGCCCCTCTTAATGAACTACCCTAAGGATTTTGGACTCTCTTAGACAGCCCCATTACTGTGTGGGTACACCCTTCTCCAGCCATGTTGAGTGTTGGCTACTAACACTCAGCTGTACTTTCTGAGAATCAGCCTCCATAGACAGGAGCTACCTAGCCTGCTACAGCTCACTAGGAGGTTGACTTCTCCTAGTGGATGATCTTCTCACCCATCACCCCACCCATACAAATCCTTGTGATTATATTGGGCCTATCCAAATAATCCATAATAATCTCCCTTTTTTTTTTTTTCTTTGCTGCACGCAGGCCTCTCACCGTCGTGGCCTCTCCCATTGCGGAGCACAGGCTCCGGACATGCAGGCTCAGCGGCCATGGCCCACGGGCCCAGCCGCTCCGAGGCACGCGGGATCCTCCCGGACCGGGGCACGAACCCGCGTCCCCCGCATCGGCAGGCAGACTCCCAACCACTGTGCCACCAGGGAAGCCCTAATCTCCCTATTTTAAGTTGAATCATCTAAATTTGTTCATATGATTTCTGGTCCAAGATAGTGACATAGGAGGCACCTGGACTAATATCCTCCCACAGACAAACTGAATATATAGCTAAACAAGGATCAATTTCCTCTGAAAGAAAGTCAGGAACTACCTGAGTGACTCCGGATAAGATGAATGAGAAAAAAACCCACACCAAAACATGATTCAGTGCAGAAAGCAGACAGAAACAGCCATCTCCAAGTCTTTCTCTGAAAGAGGATGACTGCAAACCTTAAAAATGCTGCCTGAGTGTCCAGTGTCTAATCAGTCTGCACCTAGGTGCTGAGATCCTCCCCTTTGGGTCACTGAAAGGTCATGGCACACCCTCATATACTTGGAGATACTAAGAACAAAGAAGGAGGCTTAGATAAGCACAAAGGTTTGAGAGACAACCAAGAGGTTGGGATGAGCTCAATGATAAGACTTGTCATCTATATGAGACCACTCTGTCAAGACTGGGATGTATGGATGTTTTATCCAACATGCAGAAACCGACACAGAGAGTAAAGAAAAATGAAGAAACAGAGGGTTATGTTCCAAACCAAAGAGCAAGGTAAAACTCCACAAGTGGATCTTAATGAAAAGAAGATAAATGACTAACTTGCTAAAGAGTTCAAAGTGATGATCACCAAGGTCAGAAGAACAGTGCATGAAAAAGTGAGCACTTCAGAAAATTTTAAAAGTACTAAACAGAAATCACAGAGCTGAGAAGTGCCTCTCATATTAGGTTGAATAAGGAAAGAATATTGTGGAAAAGTAAAATACATGGGGAAACCAATGGAAGATGAAACTTATTTGGACAAGGTCTTTTTGTACAGATTTCTCTCTACCTTGACTGACTCCCATCTCTGGTATTAAGAGTGTTTCTTCCCTCCTGGTCCAGGGAGGGTACCTTTCACATGTGAGTTTTATCTCCTGCTTTCAGGAAAACAAAGGGTAGGTCAGAACAGTCTTCTTGCTTTTGCTATTTTTCAAGTGCCTTTTGCTCAAAACAATCCTTATGTCAAAGTGGCATATTTGGGGGTGGTGCCTCCTGCCACCCTTCACACAGCACACAATGAAAACTTTACAGTTTATCAACTTGTGGATAAACTTGAATATCAGTAGGAGATGTAAAAGCTGTATTTATAGTTAACTTATAAAAGATATATTAAATTATTTAACTGTATATAACCTATATTTTAATAGTCTGATTTTTCTATCATAGTGATCCATTCACTCAGAAGGAAAGGGAAGAAAGTAATGAAAAATCCTGATGGAGAGATGGTAACCATAGGCAGGAATGGGCTACAAAATCAGAAGAGTGTAATTTTTTTGAGAAAAAAGAAACTAAAACAAGGTATACATGGGAGTAATTTGAGTCTATGTAACTCCTTGGAAGCAGTTTTGTGGATCTGGGTACTTGAACTTATGATTTCAGAATCAGTTACATGAACGAGCAATGGATAAAATAGAAGTTGAGAAATATACAGTCATGTTGAATCTTTAGCTTTGTCTTGAAATTATGAAAGGGGTTCCTCGATAATGAAATGTTTTTATTGTTTATTTGATTGTATTTCTTTTTGTTGTTGTTTGATTATTTCACTTCTTAACTAATTTTGGTATTAGGTCTCTATATGTTTACTAGAAAAGTATCAATTTACTTTTGTACTTGACTAAAACACGTACAACTTTTGATGAAAGAGCAAATGGGTAGCTTGTTTTTTGGTTTCTGGTTTTTTGTTTGTGGGTTTGTTTGTTTGCTTGGTTGTTTTTCTTGTTAGCTTGTTTTTTGGTAATGCTCTAATTCCAAAGTTTTTCAGCTCTTAGGAAAACCTAAGATATTTAATCATGTTATACAAAGAATCACCGCTGATTATATAGCAGCAACAACTTAGGAGCAAGGGACAAGGAATAGAAAGAACTAAAGAAGCTCCTTACGATTTGTCTGAAAACTTTGCTTCTATATTGGTAAGTAAAACATCCCAAGGGAGAAAGATCATAAAGTAAATGGAAAACAATGATAGATATTACATGTCTGATGTTAGATCCTAAATATGGGTCCATTATAGCATATTATAAAATCTGATCTCAAAAAACAAACATTAAAAAAGAAATTAACCATTCCTATTACTATTTAAAGGATTTGTGTGTTAAAAAAGATCTATAAAAGCTTGAGGGGGTTTTATGACTCATATAGTAATACATATAACTGAATTAAGAGCTAGGAATGATATTTCAGCAACAGGGGGATTACGCTTGTGATTACCAGGTATATCACTTTTACAACTGTATTTTTATTTAGTTGTATTTCCTGGCCTTATCTTTAACATTTGTTGGAATAGATTATTATTTTTAACAGCTCTGCAAAGAGAGAAATCAAGTAGAGTTTTATGATTTGCAAAGTATTTTGCTCAAGCAGCTTTATACCTGTAAGAAAATGAAATTTCTGAAATCCAATGTTGAAAATGGGCTTGTTGACACTCTTGAATTAATGTAAGGAAAATCTATATACACTCAAAATAATTTGAATAATCATTAGCTGTACTTTTTCTGACTTCAAAATAGGGATGATGATACTCTCTCTACTCACTTCTTAGGATATGATGAAGATTAATTCAACCTTTTAAATAAAAATATCAAATATTTTAGGAGTTGGGGTATCAGAGAAATGTGTACAATGTTTTCAGGTAAAAATATATTATTCACTGGGATGCAGTAGGATTTTATTCTATGAAGTACTTTATGGCTGTAGGTAGCAATAATCTGCTTATAAACTTTAGCTTTTAGGCCCCTTGACAAAGATTCTAACCATGTGTCAAATCCCTCTTTTTAAACAAATTCTCTTTCATTTCAAAAATTTTTGAAATGTTCACCTTCACTTTAATTGATGGATTGATAGAACCTTAGAAGATCCTCATTTCTGTGTACAAATTTATAGTCTGAATGCAGTGTTGGTCTTCCATCTGTATTTATGGGAAATTGATTTCTGAGAAGGACTGATTCAAGGTAACTTTGTGTACTCAGCTAAGGGAAATAATAAAATGTCTTAGCTACATTATTTTCCATTATGTAACCTTATCAAGTAGCGAGCAAATATCCCTGAGCCATTCAAAATCACAATTGGTTTCTATTAAATTCTGGTAATTCACATCTTATTTATTGGGATTAGTATTGATTGTGTCTCCTCAAAGTAGCTTTAATATAAACTCATGATCTGTTGATGAGGGAGAAAAGCAATGACCACATAGCTAACTCTTAGAGGTCCTTGACTGGAAAGTGTGGTAATAAAGCTACCTCTAAAACTCAGCTTATACATTTTCTAAATACTCATAGTTAGAATCAAGATAATAAAATAAATCATTTAAGTCAACGTGTTCCTAAATTAGAGAGAAAATGAGGGACTAAAGAATGATAAGCAATAAGCACAAAAATATTTTAAATGAAAATCAGGGCCAGTTTGAATGTTGAAGATGACAGAAAGCAGCAAGAGATCAAAGAGGTAAATGAATTTTTTTTTAATGTGCTACAAAGAAAAGAATTATTCAGGCATAGACTGAAAAAAAGAAGTTAAAAATTCTCAGAAGACCAAACATCAAAACACAAAACAAAACAAAAACCATACACACAGAAGATAAAGGGGGCAGAAAGAACTCTCCAGAGTTAAAAGAAGAAGAAAAGAAAAAAAGAAAAAACAAAGTACAGGAGGTAATTTGAAAAGTAAATTAAATAAGGTGTAGAATGGTGCAGCCTGCAAATGAGAAATTGATACAAAGAAAGGAATTCAATTTAAAAAAATAGAAGTAATTGAGGCAGGTAAAAAATTCTACTTTTAAAAAAGACATGCTATTAGCAATAAATACATTTAGCTTGACTTACAATAACTAAAAGACTAGTGGTGAAAATTTTGACCTCTTACGGTTTTATGTACTGAGTTGGACAGAAAACTTGTTTCATTTGAATGATCTATGTAAACTGAACACTTAGATGCTTAATTTATTATTCTTTAATGAAGACTAGGTCACAGATCCATAACAAGTCAATAATCCAATCCTAACTTTTATTTTAATTTACCGATTGCCAATGCAACTTAATTGATTTACTCCTTAGCCAGAGCTCCTGTATAGCTATCAGCAAGAAAACAAGTAAGTACTTTTCTCTCATAATTTTATGAGGCCAGAGAAAATAGCAAAGGTGCTACTGAAGCTTCTTAGAAGGGAACCGTGCATTAATGGTTCATTAATGTTTTAGTGTTTACTACTTCTTAAAAATTTGAGGGGGTAGCCTACCATAAAAGCTATAAATACAGAACAAAGAAACAAGGATTTTAAAAAATAATGATAACACAAAGCACAATAAAGAAAAATATCTTTCCTAAATCCTGAAGCTATATATAGCTCTAAGCACACATTTATGACACTAACGTTTGAAAACCACTGGCCTCCATGCTGAAGCCTTTCCCATTAGGCAAGGCTTTCCCAGTGTCATCCTCACTGATAGCACCATATCTTTTGGGATACCTTCCTTTGCAACCGCATCTGTATTTAGACCCTAGGTATCAGCCCCTCTGACCTCTTACCTTGTACTTCCATGTCCATCTTGCCCTTGACCAGACTGATCCCTCTGCATGAAGGCAGTACCCCTTTTAATTTTAATCAGCTGAGGAATTTCTGTCTTACAGAATTCTGGGCTAAAGGTATTTCCTCTCTGATACTTTTCCTAATCATTCTAGATAGAGTTAGTAATGGTTTTCATATCTGTCTTCTCCATGGCCCATTACCTATATACACATCTCTTAGAGTTATTGGAGCTTATATCATATTACTAGGTTCTTGGCTGCTAATTTTCCCCACTAAATTTTTAGTATCTTAATGACTGAGATTTTAATTGTCAACAAATATTTGACATGAATTGGTAAGAATGTGTAAAAAGTGTCAGAGTTGATAACTAAAACCCAAGTTTCCTGATGACTATTCATTTTAGTTTTGCATATGCTTCCTCAAAGTTATTTGCTGAGGAGATGCCCCACACAATTTACATTTTGACAAATGATTTATAAATGACTAAATAAACATCTAAATAATTTTTAGTGCTATTATCACCACTGGTTTACTTGCTGAATAGAAGATTAAATCTGGAAATCTATTATTCTAAATCAGAGACATCTAAGAGAAGAGGGTGTAAATAAGTAAATAAAACAAGTAGATGTAAATACAACACAATACAATACAACACAACTATGGCAGGTACTGTAAAAACTTAAAAGACATAAACATATTCTACGTGACTTTTTATATCCTGTAGAACATCAAATGGTTTGATTTAATCAAATAAACAAGTTAAGAATGAAAGAGCATGCCCTGAAGAACAAGAGCTCCCCAGAAGGAAAGCCAGTAGGTTTTGCTTAAAAAAAAAAAGGTCAATACCTCCCTCCCAAAATAGAGCAGGATGCTTGTGTTACAGTCCCCAAGCCTTTTGTTCTGATGATGAGAGCTATATTTTAGTTTAGCTGGGGTCCAGGAGACTATTTAGCAATGGAGACATCTTAATGTACCAAGTATGTGGTAGAATATTTAACCAAAATTTTATTTCAAATCAATAAATATACATTGGAGTCTGAGAATCAATTTTAATATTCCTATGACCTACTAGCTTTTGTATAAAATTTGAACATCTAACTAGTTGTATAAAGTCTAAACAAATAAGTAGTTGTATAAAATCTGAATACCTAGCTTTCCAGTCTACAATAAGATTATATGATTTACACTTCTTGATTTCCTTTTTCCCTTTATTCTCCACTCCAGATTTCTGACTGGGGCCCTGTATTAGAATCTTATTAATTCCCTTCTTCTTTGTTATCCCTAATTATAGAGCTGTCAATCTCAAAACCCACAAAAGAGGGAAATTTGAAAACATTCTGGATTTGTATTATACTTTGAATGCATTGTGAGTTTTTTCATATAGCTGGAGGGAGAGAGCTTTAAATGAACTTTTCACAGGGGAAAAAAATAGGTGAGTGTTTAACAGGAAAAAAAAAAGGAATTGACAGATATATAATTATTTTAGTGTCTCCACTTTGTTTCTTTCTTCCCCTTTGTCAGCTGCCTTCTCTCTCGATTCACCAACATACCCCCTAAAAGTTATTTCGTTTCAGTGTTCTTTTATCACATGTACAAAGCAGACTGAAGAGGAATCTGCTTGGGTTTTCTTCTTCAGGTAAAGTATGCATCGTTGAGCTCCAGGGACTTAGGGACAGAAATCTTCAGAATCCTGTGGGATTTGGCCCACCTCAGGAGCAACAGACTTTAAAGATGTATACAGAAAAACTGCCCTGTAATTACCAGTTTTTAACACAAAAACTATGCATGTCAGTATAATCCAGGAGGATCCATTAAAAAAGTCAACGGAATACTTTTAATTAGAAAGGGACCCCAAAATGTACATAAGTTAAAAGTCAGAAATGAGTTTGTCTAGGTATACATATCACATCCTTGTAATCCTGCTGGCATCAATAATAATCATGATTCAGGTGAAGGAAACAAAAAAGTCAGAGGTGATTTGTAAAAACAAACAAACAAACAAACAAACAAGTTTTACAAAATTAAAAGGAAAAGACAGTAGAAAAAGTCAACTAGGGAATTACTCTAATTTTATGAATTGTAACCTCTCAGCTCTATGTATGGTGGCTGTTTCTATGACTTGAATCTACAGTGATATCATTAAAATCCAATAAGTCTTATAAAAATATGCATGCTTCTAACATTTAGAAGGCTGCCATTTTTTTCCAGATGTCCCAATTTGTTTTGATATCTCACTGTCAAAAACATAATCACTCTTCTCCCAAAGTTTCTAAAACAGAAAGACCAAAGCAAAACCAAAACCTGTTATATATTAATATATTTTTGAAATTGATTATTTATAAATTTTATATAAATAAAAGCATATAAAGCCAATTATAAATAATGTTAAATTATGACTTACTTGGAACTGAATTATACTAGCACAGATATTAGAGACTACATTTTGGATCCATTGCATGAAAAAAGGGAGGAGTGATGGACTAGAAAATTCCTTTAGGAATAGCATCATCTTTATTTAAAGAATTCGTACCTGGCATTATCGTTTGACATTTCACATGCATCTTATGAATAAGTATTGATACGAGTTCAGATGAGATACTTCCATAAAATCCTGTCTGGTGGATCGCTGAATGGATTTAGTTATATATTGGCTGAAATTGGCCAAACGTTTCCTTATTAGTAGGATATCTAAAATAGTATATCATGACACATTATTTAATTCATTACAATGACTGCAACTGTGAAAATTTTGTCAAAAATCAGGAGATGAACTAATTCTTTTAGCATAAAAATAATTATAGTATAAGCTACTCTGAGTGCAGATAGACTCATTCCTCTGGAAGCCTGAATTTGGCTTAATTAAGGAAAATACTCCCCTTTCCTTCATAGGAGTTGCGATCATTTATTTCATCCCATACTTCTTTTAAAGTTTGCTGAATTCTCTTCTCTTGTTATACTCTAGTGATTTTTCAAGTATGCAAAGTGGAGTTTAAAGACTCTTCGATTCTTGCAACTCTAAAACCATCTCACATTGCTTTTATGACATGGAAGGTAACACATTGCAATATGTGAAAGGTGTTCTTATATTAAAAGGAACTGAAATGAATTTCAGATTTATCTAAGGGAAAAAGATACTATTGGTACTTCATATAAATCTCTCCTTCTCTCCCCAAAATGCAAATTAGTTTAATATTTGGTAGCAACTAACAGTGATAATAAATGAATCATGACTGCTGGTCTAGTGATAATGTCAAAGCATGTTTTTTTTCTTCTATGACAAACAGATCAATCAATCAAACTACAACAAATACACGTGATTAATAAAAGTATATTTATCTCTTCCAACTTCAAAATTCCAAATCTTATTAGACTACGGGCAAGATTCAATGGTAGGCGCTCTATGGTTCCAAAGTTCCTTTTGTAAGGCAGAAAGAGACAAAAAAAAAACCCCACAAAAAACCAAGAATTCACTTTAAAGATGTACGTGATCATTATAGCTGGGTTAGGTTAAATTACTGTTCAAAATGATTCATGCACTTCCTCCCCGTCACTTTGATGAAGGGATATACTTCCCTGCTCCTTGCCTTTGGGTTCAGCCATTCCATAACATCTTACAGAAAAACCCAAACAAACTTTTTGGCCAACCCAATACACTGCTTTGGCTAATAGAATGTAAGCAGTCATAACACAAGTAGGGACTTCAAATGTTTATTGTTTAGTTGCACCTGCCCTATTTTACCTCTTCCAATCACTATCTGAAGAACATACTCTAGGCAGCCCACTTGCCCAAGGAAGATGAATAACAAAGGAGCAGGAGGACCTTGCCAATTTAGAGACCTGCAGCTTGAAGAAGAGTTGCCCAGAGGCACCAACCCAGAACAGGCAGCTACTGGCCGCTGCATAGACAATTCAGTGATCCAGCTGAGATGAACAGAACTCCTTCAAATAACCCACAGATGCATGAGAAATAAGAGCTTCTGTGTGATGATGCCCTTGCCATCTTCGTTTCATTTCTGATCTGCTTTCTTAAACTCTTAAAATATCTAGTGTCTTCAGCTATGACTTCCTATCAGTCAGATAAGCCTGTTGCTTTCCATTTCTTTTTTAATAAACATCAACATAAAGAAACCAAGTTTACTTAGTTCTACTTATTAAAAGTTCATGAAAAACACAGACTGAGTGAAAAGCACCAGAATAAGTTTCTACTGCCACAAGTAGCTGAAAGGACAGCGTGAATAGTTGAGTTTGTAATTTTACAGGAATATAGATGAGGAATGACCATAGGAAACTTTTTCAGTGTGAACTGGATTACGTTTCTGAATGAGGATGTCGAACATGCTGTGTTTTCTGCCATCTAGTCCGCAGCTGCCCAGAGCCTCCTCCCCTCCTCCAGCCCCCACCAGTCCCAGCCTGTGAAGTGGGCTGGGCTGCGCTGGCCTGATGAGAGGGTGGATGTGCTCTTCCCCTGGCAAAGACAACAGAAACTGACATCTTCTTTGAATTCTGGCTTATAAAGAGTGTGATTATTTTTGCAGCTGCCTTTAGTCTTCACTGAAAAAGTGTTTATGTCTCCAATGCCCACTTTTAAATTATGCGGTGGTTTCCAACTAGGGCAAAGGTTGTGTTTTTCTTCATCACTTCTCTGTTCATATTTTTCATGGTCTTCTGATGGTTATAGTCAGACTTGTTTAATTCTACTTTTTGCTATATCTTAAGTGCTTGTTAAATATTTAATGATTCTTATCCAGGAGTTGCCAAATACAGTCCTGAACTCTGTGTCTCTCCAGATCATTAAAAACTAGCAGTCCAATTGCTTTATTTTTTTCTGACAAAACAACAACAACAAAAAGAATTATTATAAACAGCATACATAATCCTGAGTGTTTTTGAGGGAGTAATTTTTTTGGAGTGCTGAGTCTGTTTATTATAATGTGAATAAAGAAATTATGAGTAACATTTGAGAAGTCTTGATATTTAACATGAAATTTACTGGGTGCTGTCTATCAACTCAGTAGTCAGACCTTGGTTGACCCCTTTCAAGATCCCTGCTGGCTTCCCCCAGAAGTACAGCTAAATCAGCCAAATCTATTTCGGTCAGTAGTAGAGAAAATTTTAGAAAAGGTTAAAATCTTAGGTTGATGAGAGTTAGATGGACCTGGAGAGTGATCAAGTTTAATCCTCTTTATTTAGCTTAAAAGCTACATAAATAATATAATAAATAATAATAAATAAGCTATAAGGATCTATTGGACAACACAGGAATATAACCAATATTATATAATAATTATAAATGGAGTATAACCTTTAAAAATTGTGAATCACTATATTGTACACCTGTAACTTATATAATGTTGTACATCAACTGTATCTCAATCTTTAAAAAAGCTAAAAAAAATCCATTTCATCTTTTAAATTAAATGACCATGATAAGGAGGTCTTGGGGCATTAGGTTGAGACAGTATTAATATTAGATGAAAAGAAAGGAGGAAAAGAGAAGAGAGATTTCCACCCAAATTGAATAATGTCTATTTTTTTTCTTTGTGAAGAAGGGAGATTTGAAATTCATGTTGGAGCTTCTTTCTGTTATATCAGGAAGCTATAGATTGAATAATCATATATTAATGTTATTACTATAAACAGTATATTACAGATTTTTTTTCTGAGAATTTTTTTTCCTAGACAGATCAAGGATTTAAATACCAGGTAAGCAGCCCTGTCTAGTCCTTTCCAATTAGGTTGCTGTCTGAAACCTGTCCTAGGTCTAGCTTTATCTCCACATTGCAGGTGTAACTACACCACAGGCATCCCTCCTTCTATCTGCTGGGCTAAGCAGGTCATCAACACTCCTTCATAGGCAATCTTTCTTCCCCCTGCTGCCAATCTTCTTAGAAGCTGGAATAGCTAATGAAGACAGGCATGCTTTCATTTGAGGAAGCCCTACAAGCCGTAATCTATTCAGTTATTTGAAGGCTTTGCACCTTTCATCATCTCTCTAGTCCCTAGCCCCCTATTTCAACTCCACCAAAAATAAAAGTTCCTATTGAAGAAAATCTTGTCATTGCTAGTGTCAGCCAATGAGGGGGGAGGGGGAAAAAAAGCATAAAGGAAAAAAAAAAGCCTGGTTATTCCACAATCTGCAAGTTGTAAAATTTAGGGCTTTAGGGTACCTTCATTATAAATGAATTCTAAATAGATTTATAAAGTTCAATATGCAACATAGAAAAGTCAGGGGCCACAAAATTTGAAAAAAATATTGGAAAAAAAACCCTTAGAAACAGATATCTATATGGTTTTGAGAACATCTTCTAGGGTTCTTAGGGGTGACCCTTGACTCATGAAGGGCTATGAGCAGCGCCAGCTAGATATATTCTTCTCAAGCTCTAAATATGTTATAATTTCCTATCTATTCAAAAGAAAACTTTACACTTTTACAATAAGGGATTGACACTTTTGATGTTTCGTCTTGCATTTTACTGGTTGTCTCGTACATATTCATCTTTATTTCCCCCTCCTGCTCAGTGCCAAAGCTGTGGGAACCCTTTGGGTATTATTATCCTCACCACACTGTTGTTCATCAGTGTTTATCTTTTTGAAATGCTCCCTCCCTTTCTCCTTTGCCTATTTCAATCCTTCCAATATTTCAAAGGCTGACCAAACAGCTACCTCTTCTATTCAGCTGCCCTTATTGATTTGTGCTCCTATGTCATTCTCTGCTTCTTGCTATGATCAGAGCAATAAGTTTTTTTTTTTTTTTTTTTACATCAAAGTTTAGCACTGGGGCACTGGCCTTGTTGCTTTGTTCTCAGATTCCAGGGAGCCTCTCTTCTGTTGGTGTAGTAGGGGTACATGATAGCAGCTCAAGAAGAAATTATAGGTAGTATTTACTTCAAGATAAATTTGATTTTTCAAAAATTAAATATGGTTTCTAGCTGACAGTCTCCAATCTTACATATTGATCACGACCTCGATGTAGACAACACAGGCTTGAGAGTCAGACTGCCTGAGTTTGAGTTCCAGTTCTACCACTTAAAACCTGGCATGTCAGCATTGCTGTACTTCAGGTTCTTTATGTATAAAATGAGGATGACAGTAATACCCACTTCATAGGGTTGCATAGGTGAATGTTAAATGAATTCATAAGGCAATTAGAATGGAGCCAGGGCCATGCATGTACTCAATAAATATTAATTATTATGATGATCACTATTCATGAAAATATTTATTGTCACCCCCAAATAGCTCTTAAGCATGCAGATAATGAAATCACCACCACAATACTGTAACACATCACAGTGCTGGATTCAGACTTAGAAGCTGAGATAGGAAGTAATAATAAACAAGAACCCAACCCTTTCATTGAGCTAGGCCTTTTAAAATGGGATAAGCATGATCTCTATTTCCTCGGCTAAATTAAATATACTATAACACAATATGGACCTTTTAATATGCATTTTTGCACAGCCAAGATCAGTGGTCAGAAAATGCATAGAAATCACCTAATTCCTTTAGGAAAAGAGAGGGAAAGGATTTCTGACTAATTTAAGGGCCTTGCAGAGTCTGAAGTATATGATGGTCCATTGCTTCTGGTATTCACTTAAACTAGTAAATATTATGGGAAAGTGTATCACAGAAAAGGAAAAATGGAGCCCTGAGTAAAAATGTAAGCACCATAAATATAACTGAAGCAAAGATGAAAGGATAAAAGTTATGTCCTTAGAAAAATAGATGCTTATTATACAGTTCTAGTAAAATTCTTTTTCCTTTTCAAAGTAATTTATTTTGGTTCACTTTTCAGTTGATGGAATTTTATCTTCTAGTAATTATTTTTTACATAGTTACGAAAAATTTTTTCCTGTGAGGATGAGAACTTTTAAGGTGAACTCTCCTAGTAATGTTCAAATATGCAATACAGTATTATTAACTATAGTCATCATGATGTACATTACATCCCCATGACTTATTCATCTTATAATTGGAAATTTATACCTTTTGACCCCCTTAACCCATTTCTCCCAACCCCCAACCCCCAGCCTCTGACAACCACCAATCTGTTCTCTGTATCAATGAGCTTGTTTTTTTTTTTTAATTTGTTTGTTTGTTTTTCTGTTTTAGATTCCACATAAAAATGAGATCATACTATATTTGTCTTTCTCTGTCTGACTAATTTCACTTAGCACAATACCCTCAAGATCCATCCATGTTGTCGCAAATGACAAGATTTCGTTATTTTTTATGACTGAATAATTTCCATTTTATAATTTTACAAATATATATAACATTTCTTTATCCATTCATCCACTGATTGATTGACTCTTAGGTTGCTTCCATAATTCCATGTCTTGGCTATTGTACATTGAATGAACATGGGGTGCAGATGTATTTTCAAAATAGTGATTTCCTTTTCTTTGGATAAATACCCAGAAGTGGAATTGCTAGATCATGTAGTTGTTCTATTTTTATTTTTCTGAGGGAACTCCATACTGTTTTCCATAATGGCTCCACCATTTACATCCCCACAAACAGTGCACAAGGGTTCCCTTTTCTTCACATCCTCACTAGCAATTGTCTTGCCTTTTTGATAATAACCATTCTAAGAGGTGTGAGGCGATATCTCACTGTGGTTTTGATTTGCATTTCCCTGATGATTAGTGATGCTAAGCATCTTTTCATGTACCTGTTGGCCATCTGTATATTTTCTTTGGAAAAATATCTATTCAGAACTTCTGCCCATTCTTTAGTTAAATTCATTTGTTGGGCTTCCCTGGTGGCGCAGTGGTTGAGAGTCCGCCTGCTGATGCAGGGGACACGGGTTCGTGTCCCGGTCCGGGAGGATCCCACATGCCGCGGAGCGGCAGGGCCCGTGAGCCATGGCCACTGAGCCTGCGCGTCCGGAGCCTGTGCTCCGTAACGGGAGAGGCCACGGCAGTGAGAGGCCCGCATACCGCAAAAAAACAAAAAAACAAAAACAAAAACAAAATTCATTTGTTTATTTGTTTTGCTATTGAGTTGTATGAGTATATATTTTGGATGTTAACCCCTGATCAGATATATGACTTACAAATATATTTCCCATGCAGTAGATTGCCTTTTCATTTTGCTGATGGTTTCCTTTGCTGTGCAGAAGCTTTTCAGTTTTACATAGTTTCACTTGTTTGCTTTTGCTTTTGTTGCCTTTGGTTTTGGTGTAATTAAAAAATCATTGCCAAGACCTGTGTGAAGGAGCTTACTGTCTATGTTTTCTTCTAGGAGTTTTATGGTTTCAGGTCTTAACGTTCAGCATTTGTTTTGAGTTAATTTTTGTGTATAATGTAAGATAGTAGTTCAGTTTCATGAAAATAACTTTTAAATGTTCTGTAACTATGACTCTCATCAGATACAAGGACACACACATCACACTGAGATTTTTGCTGTATCCTTAGTTCATCATTTATACTTTTTTAGATGAAGTTATCATGTAATTGAAAATATATTATTAATATTAAAGCACCCTCATGGGCCTGTAATTTACTAAACTCTTTAAAAATCAGTTTAAATTAAAAAAAAAAAAAAGGTGAGGGGAATTCCCTGGCGGTCCAGTGGTTAGAACTCCACACTTTCACTGCTGAGGGCCTAGGTTCGATCCCTGGTTGGGGAACTAATAACCCACAAGCTGCAGGGTGCAGCCAAAAAAAAATCAGTTTAAATAACTGCAGCCCTGGCCTATAGGAATTTACAATCCAAGACGAAAAATACTGATGTTGTTATAGAATAAATACAATGTATATAGAAAATAAACAGAGGAAGGGGAGGGAAAAATTTTTACCTCAATTCTAGAGAGAAGTCTGCAAAGAAGAAGAGAGGGTGGACGGAGCAGAGAGCTAGCTAAGAATAAGTACCTCAGCCTTCCAAATATAAGGAGAGACCCAGAGTAGGCACAGAATTGTGATGCAACCATTGGATGAAACAGGTTTCTGACACTTATATCTCCTTTCAGGCTAGTATCTATGACTGGAATTTCCCACTCTTTTTATCTTATAACTGCCGGACTTACCTTTTAAAAATGTCTATGATTTCTTTTTTATAAATTTCAAAATAGAAAACACTAATCTATGGTAACAGAAATCAGGATAATGGTAAATTTTAAGAGTGTAGTGATTGAAAAGAACAGGCAGGGTTTTGGGGTTATAGTTACATTTTGCTTTTTTTGCTCTGTATGTCTGTTACACTGGTTTCCATTTTCCTATACATATTCACTGAACTGTGCATGTATTATTTGTGCACTTTTCTGTATGTACATTTTGTTTCAATAACATTCACATTTTTCAAAATGTCAACTCACATCACCTCTTCCATGAAACTTTTCCTGCAATACCTTTTCCATCTTATCTCTCCTTTTTATAGCCTTCCTGTACTGCCAATGTTAAGGTTAGTTAAAAGCAAGAGACCATATATTTTTTCTTGTTTTATCACCAGCAACTAAAAGAGGATTGTTATTAATCTATGCTTAATCAATTACCAATGACAGACAATAATTAAATGAAAAATACATAAGATTTGCATGATCAAAATATGAGTACCAAGAAAAGTAACACAATTAAAAATTGCTGACAATCAAGATCTTGAAGAAGATGGTAAGGAGATTCCTTAACTTATATGGCAATGCTTAGTTAGCATGTAGGTGCTGATTACCATTATTTCATACACTACAAATTTTAAATTAATATTGAAGTTGAAAATTATTCTTGCCTGTAATTATCTTATGTCTGTATTTTCATTAAAAAGGCTCTCTGTCAAGGAGATGTGGTCAAACCATGTTTAGTAATTTACAAATAGAAACTTCCTGATAATAATATCCTTGGATTTATTTATTTATTAAATACTTATTGGGTTTCCTCTATTTTACAGAATTTTCCATATTCTGGAGATACATATCTAAATAAAATGAGGTCCTTTCCTCAAGGCACTTACTGGTTAGTGGTAAGACAGAAATGTATATGTAATTAATGCTACACTAAGAATTAACACAGTGTTGGGGAAAGTTTTACAAGAAGCTACACTTCAGATAAAGAAGCAGCCCAGACCTGAAACTTTTCTAGAGTTTCAAACTAAGTAGATCTCTTGCCCTCATAGATTTGCCTTAATGTGAGTTGTAATGTCATAAGGTCATGAGACCACAGTGCTGGTGGGAAAAGAACAATTTGGACCTGAGGATATAGGATAACCTTAGCTATTTGAAGGTGGTGGGTGTCTCATATTTCCTGTGAAGTTGATGACAGAGATATGGTCCTTAGTTCATTACTCTATCACTTATGGTAATTTTTTTGTAGCTAGTGAATCCATATTTGTTGATTTTTGAAATCAGAGATGTTGGCTATGACCTTTGGTTTCACCTCCAGCATGTTAAGATCCTAGAAATCATCATTCTCAACCTCACAACAAGAAGAAGCTAAACAAAGTGAAAATCAATGATTTTTCTTAAACCCATTAGAGAACCACTATCTTAATATCTAGGAAGAGAGGGAAGTGCACCCAGAGGTACAGCTGAGATGTTCTTACCTGGAGCAGAAGCGGCTGGAGCCATAAACTGGTAGGCACACTTACATGGTAATTTTGATGAATTGCTGAAAGTTGAGTTAGAGTTTTAACTCCTGGAGGGCTGCAGTCTTCGGGGGTGGTCCACATTTGCATGGGCTTTATTTCTAGGAAGATACATGGAACATACCCTGTGGCTCTGGCAGGGGAAGGGGATGAGTAAACATTGTAAAGTACACCTGGAGCCTTCTCTGTAACAAAAGCCCATTCTTCAGGAGAAAGGATTTTGCCACAGCTTTATCTCAGCAGGAGGAAGAAAATTTCTTCCACATCAGCCTCCTTCCAGCCTTCTTGTCTCAACTAAGGGGAAAACAAAAACCAGAATCAACTGTTCAGAAAATCAGCTGACAATGTTGCAGCCAGGAAAGTGAGTAGGAGGAAGAGGGATATAAATGTTTGTGAAGGACATGGCCCTGAGACACAGGCCCATGAAAATTCACAAATTTAATCCAAGATTATAGAATATACCCCCTCCTCATTTTCCTGCCACACTAACACAATCCCAGCTTAATAAAATGGATTCCACTGAAAGAACTGTAAAACACAGGCTCTCTCTGAGAAGGAGCACTTATGGAAGCCTGAAATAAAGAGGCAAGACAAAAAAACAAGGACACTAGAGGAATTTAAAGCCTCTGGCATCTACAGCAAACATTAAACACAGCACAATTCATTGCCAGATTAACAAAAATCCTCAAACTAAAGGCCTATTTACTTCAATTCCTATTACTTGATATAACATGTCTAGCTTTTGACATGAAATTATGACATTCCAAATGGCAAGAAAGAAACACAATATAAAGAGATATAGCAGTCAACATACTTAGATATGACAGAGATTTTGGAATTATCAGGCCAGGACTTTGAAACAGGTATGATAAACAGGTTAAAGGTTTTAATGGAAAAAGTAGTCAATATGAAAGAGAAGATAGGTAATGGAAGCAGAGAGATGAAAGTTCTAAGAAAGACTGAAAAGGAAATGCTAGAAGTCAAAAACACTGTGATTGAAATGAAGAGTGTCTTTGATGTGTTCATCAATTGACTAGACATAGCTAAAGAAAGAATCACTGTACTTGATGACAGGTCAATAGAAACTTCCTAGTCAGAAATGTAGAGAAAAAAATAATTTAAAAAGCAAAAAACAGAATGTCTAAGAACTGTGGGACAATGTCAAAAGGTGTAACACAGACATAATGGCAACAACAGAAGGAGAAGAAAGAAAGGGTAAAGCAGAAGAAATGGCCAAGGATTTTCCAAAATTATTGACTGTCATCAAACCACATATTCAGGAAGCTTAGGAAACAATAAGCAGGATAAATCCCAAATAGCAGTGATGAAATCCCTCATGTCTAAGCAAATCATATTCAAATTGCAGAAAACCAAAGACAAAAAAAACAAAAGTAAGGGAGAGGAAAAGAAAATACCCTATCTCTACAGGAACAAGGATAAGAATTACAGTGGACTTCCTGTCAGAAATCATACAAGCAAGAAAAGAAGGATGTGTAATCATTACAGTGTTGGAAGAGATGTTGGTATAGCAGTACAGTTAAAAATTTAACATTAATAATGATAACCTTGGGAACTACTTAAAAATACAGAAAGCTTTCCCCAACCTCAGAAAATTCTGACCGAGGGACTCTCATGTGAGATCTGGAGAAATGCATTTCAACCATGAACTCCAGGTGCTTCTGGTCCACACAGTTTATGGATCACAAGTTAAGAAACATAAACAAGGTTGCAAAGCAAATGTCAAGATGGGATTAGACATTCAAGGGTTGCATTAGGGGAAAAGCCTATGAGAGAAAATGGAGAGGAAGCCAGTAAACTTGGAAGAGACATCAGGCCACCATGCAAGTTTAATCACCAGTGAAGGAGAGAGAAAAGGGAGGTTGAGTGGAAGCATCCTAGATTACCACCTAGTCTAAGGAAAATTCAATCAGATTGCTGGAGAGTCCTTGAGATCAAGCAGGCTGTCACAGAACTCCCTTGTCTCCCAGAAACAGAGCAACCTTAGTGTTATAACTTAAGCACAATCTTCAGTCTGGAGCAACCCATGGGCAGTATGGCCTCAGTGCAAATGCTGTGATGGATTTCAGAGCAGGGCATCTACTGCTGTGTGTCTACAACTGTCGTTGTGGTCTACTAGGTATATTCTCATGACTGTCACAGTACAGAAGATAAATAATTAGGTCACGTTGTATTTTTATAATTTAATAATATCCTCATGAGGTAATTCACTCTCAGACACGTTACATAATTTTCCAGTGATCACATAATGAGTGGACGATTAGGACCCAGATTTTCTTATTCTTAGGCTAGGACTCATTATTTCTAATACTGGTACTATTTCTATGGTACAAAGAAAATTGAATCAAAGCATAGAATTTAGAAATTTTTTAATATGGCTAGTCTAGAGTGAGGAAGGAAAAATAATGGTCAGAATCAATTTTTTTAAATTGCTGAGAGACAATTATTTCCAAAGTCAATTAGGAAATAAATTCTACAGGAAAATATCTGCCAAATTCTATCTGTTTCTCAGCACCAAATCTACCTTTCTATCTTTTTATAATGGAAATGGGATTCTAACCTCATTTCTGCTTGGCCACATCTAGCTCCCTATAGGCTTTGTCAGGAGGAGGCAACGGGAGGCGTCCACGTAACACGTTGGGAGGAGGCACCTGCCCATCGCGTTTGTTTCCTGCTGGTGCTCTGCTTTGTGTTCACCTGTTTCTTGTCCCTGCGTCAGCCCAGCAAGGCTGCTTCACTCCAGCAGCAGCAGTTCCTGACGGTAATAGCAACTGAATCTGCAAGAGTTTTTATGACTCTTGTAGGCCCAGCCTCCTAGCTCCCACCCTCACCTCCAAGCAGCACGAGCCAGCCAGTGCCCCCTCCTCAGAGGGGAGAAAGTCTGGGTCCCAGTCCTCTGGCCCTTGCTCTAAGCTCAGGGACACTGGCTCAAAACAGCAGTGCCTCCCCCTCCTCCGAGGAAGTGATTCCACTCCATTGGTCTTCTCGTAGCTTCTATGTTGTAATAATTCCAGCCTCTTCCTTCTGTTCCCTAGCCCTAGGGATGGAGGCTACTTCCTGAAATACTACCTCTGTTATACCTAGTATTCTTTTCTTACCTTTTGAATTCTCTATTAAACCACTTTACACCCAGTTAACAATTCTTATATTGACAACAAGCACGGTTTCTGTTTCCTGATTGGACCCTGACTGATAGGATGGAAGAAATTAGAGAACAGATAATCCCATGCATCTGATACATAACATTAGATTATACCTGAGTTAGAATTATAAGAAAGTTGAGATATTTTCAAGCCAAGCAAAAACAGACATTAGGTAGGGTGTAAGGAACAGGTAAAGTCACAAAGATTCAGACTACGTCTTTTGAATATGTGTGCATTACAAGGCTGATGGAAAAAGTTCATTTAGTAGTGAATAAACTTTGTTGACCATCAATGACTCACTTCTCAGGGTTATCTCTTTATTCTCAATTTAAAGTAATATTCCTCCAGTTAACCTATACTGGTGATTCTTAAGGACGTTGAGAGAAGTGTAACAGAAAGTCAGTTTAAATTATCTAGTTTGAAAAACATGCAGAGAGTTGAGATTTCCAGGTTTTCTCCATGCATCAGTCAGATATGATAGAGCCCTGGGCATCCCAAGAGTTTTGCTGAAAAGACATCAGTAGATGTAGAGGTGTGATCTCAGAAACAAGATTATGAACTTGTGCTGTTTACTATGAAATGTTGAGATTAGGCTTTTTTACTTTTTTTATTTTCTTGGTAGTTATATTAGTCAGGATACGCTAGCATTGAAGTAGGAACAAACACAAAAGTTTATTGATCATGCACACAATGCTTATGTGGGGTTAGTTAGTACCTCCATAGGGAAGCTATTTTCAGTGACTCTGGGATCCAGGCTATTTCCCTCCTGCAGGTTCTGTGATCTTTTTCTCTATGACAGTGAAAGAGAAGGGAGAATTTCAATGTAGTTCTTAAATTACCCCGCCCATTAGAGACACACATGAGTTCCAATTATGGCCCATCGGCCAGATAATGTATTCACATCATCCTAACTTTAAGGTGGTTAAAAAATGTGGAGGAAGCATAGGATATTCAATAAACAGTGAGTGTCTCTGTCACGTTAGTCATCACTGATTCATGATAATACTTGAGGAATCATGCCATAAATATATTTCTAAATTTTCGGATGTGCAAAACTCTTGGGACATGTATTTCTTAAATGCCAAGGGTCTACTACAAAGAGAGGAAGAGATGCAGCTCAGATGTTTATCATAAATAGATGCGTTGTTGAGAAAGAAGAGTTTTTCTCACAAACCCGTTTTGTTATTACCTTCTATTTCGACAACCTTAGAAGGACAGATTTTTTTTTCACACCTAAATTAGTGGAACTCTGGCAGATATTGCCATTAGAACAAAAGAGCAGATTTAAATCTGTAACATACAGCTATAGCATTGCTTTAGATGTGGCAATTAAAAGACATCCGGGGGATGAAATGAAATATTCACGATGATCTTCATGATAGCTGAGGTCATACATGAAGCTTGATTTCTCATGGGTGGTGTAATCTTACATGTACTATGCAAAAAAAAAAAAAAAAATCCTAAATGGTGGCAGTTGTTAATATGAGACAATTATGAGACTTCAGACATTTTACCAAAAACAAAAGTCATAAATAAAACACCCCACTTCTTAGCAGCCAGTGTTACTTGAGCCTTTTTGGCCAATGTTTGTTTGTTCTCCCTGGAAGGTCATTCTTTTAAATAGTGTATTGATAATTACATTCACTAGAGAACATGTATGACAAACTTAGGTCAGATTAATTTCAGGAGAAGCATTCTCTCAGATAAGGAGCTAATGGATGGGGGATATGGTTGACTAGAAAATACAGTCAACTGCTTGGCTTTGTATAAAATTAAGCAGGGTTTCTCTTGTGAAGGGCTCATCCTTTGAGTTGATTTTTGTCATCCTTTGGGTTTCACAGGAGCCCTGTATTCCAACATTTCTTTTACTACCCATAAGGCAGAAGAGCTCTGTGTGCCCATAACAAACCGACATTGTCTTTATTCGTAGCAAATTATGATTGAGATTAAAATGCAATTAATTTCTTTTCTGGCTCTCTCCTTACTGTGCTGTAAGGTTACCTAAAAGAAGGAGTTGTGAATGTTAAAACTGGAAAGAACTTTAAATTCCGCTTCTCTAGCCCAGTTTCTTCATTTAACTGATGAGAAAACTGAGTACTAGAGGAAGAAGAGGGCTTACAATGGGGCATGTCACTTAACCTACCCTCACTAACCCTAACTGTAAAGTGGAGATAAGAATTCCTTTCCCACCTACTTCTCAGAATCACTGTAAGAATAAAATGAGATAATGTATGCAACATTTTTGAGAATAATAATGTAAAAATAATAATAGTAATAATCATAAAGATAACATTTATTGAACACCTGATATGAACCATGCACTGGGATTACATATATGATCTCACGAATCATCACAACCTATCACAGAGGTGCATTTATTACCCCAGTTTAAAAATGAAGAAACTTAGGCTTGGAGATTTGCCCTAGGTCATAAGCTAGCTAGTAGTGGAGCTAGGAGTTAACCTAGGGAATCAAACATTAAACATAAGCTCTTTGGCTTTCCTTATAACCTAAGGATTCACAGTGGAATCCATACTGGACCACAATTTTCTTATTCTCAGGGTTTTCCCATTGTTATAAGTTAGTTCCATAAAGTTCTCTTGGAAACAGAGAAAATGGAAACCGTCTATCCCTTTCTAGGCTTAATTTGATGTATTATTTACCTTTAACACTGGGGTTTTCACTAAGAATGAAAAATAGGCAACTTTCTGACACTAGTATACATGTTTTCAGCCCAGTGCCATGGTTTCCTATTTGCTGTATGTTTTGCCAATTGAGCCTCTAAGTGTCCAGTGCAATCACTCCAAACAAACCTCAATTTGTTCTGCTTCCTTGATGCAATAAGCATGAGGCTGTAAACTACCTATCAGGAATGTAGAGAAGAACCCAACGATCAAGGCAAGTGTGTGTGTGCTGGACGTGCATGTGCCTGATGATGTTAAAATGCTGCCACCTCCTGTTTAGCCCAAGTGTTGCTGATGCAACTCTTTCCCACAGCTTCCCTGAGTCCTCTAAGCTGATTTATACTGATCCCGAATTGCACTTCTGCAATATATAACATGACAAGTTAAACGAAAAGCCTGCCAAAAAGTCTTGATAGGCTCAGCTTTCGTGCTGCAGCACTTGAAAAGACCATTACGACTGCCATCCCACTAAAGTGTGCTCAGTATTTTTGACAGTGAATTATCTAAGCAGCAGTTTATCTCCACATTCATGGGGTAGGGGTGTGGGGTTTGCCCTTTAAAGATTCTAAAGAGGGAAGATAAAGGGGGTGCGGGTAGGGATATTTTCCATCTCTCAAGTGGTAATGGGTTACTCCAAGGTTTTCCAGATGTTGCAAGGGCTTTAGGTTTATACTCAGGTGCATTTTCTGCTGATACACTCACGAGAAATGAAACACAGCATGGACAGGATCCTAGATTTGTAAACGAGGGAATAGCGCCAGCATCTGAATTTGTCTCCAAACTGAGAGGTTGTATGAAAGAGATACTGTGCGCCTGACCCCAGTAAGCTGAGCCTGGAGCAGCTGGCTTATCAAGGACAATCTCCTCTTGCTTTATCAGCATTAAGCTATTGTTTACTCCAGGACAAGAACCCTGTAGCAATCACGGACACCATACAGTGATTCCTTCCATCTGGAGCTCTGCCAGCCTGAAATCCCATCCCTAACTTCTCCCCACAAAGTGAGGGCGGGACTTCGTTTTATCTCAGTCACTCAGTCCAGCAAAATTAGCTTTGCCCAGGATCATTTTAATAACTAGCACATGACCACCTCCATCCATGTGTATACACTTAGGTCTGGGTGATTTGGGTCTCTTTATATCATCCAAATACCAGAATTGTTTAGTAAAGCTGGAAAGTCAGGAACGGAAAATAGTTTTAGAACTATTTTCTGCAGGCCAGAACTGTCTAGTTAAGTGCTTACTGACCACATTTTTATTGACTAAGAACCCTGTGCTTAATACATCTATGGTTACACTCAAATCTTCTCTTCAGTATGAAATTATCTATCTATTGATGTATCTATCTTTCTTTCTAGTTTTATGCTTCTTGTCACAAGACAAAAAACAAAGATATATATTATTTCTTTCTGAAGCCTTATAGAAAAAAAAATCACTTACTCTCCCAATTTTTCCTTCTAAAATAAATAATTTTTTTAATGTTCTTACTTCTTTTACCTCACTTATGCATCATTTTTCTAGAAATGCTTTTCTATATGTTAGGGGTCTTACATATACTAGATGCTTAACATTAGTTGGAGACAATCTTACTGATCTTCGACCCTGCAAGTCCCTAAACTAATTAATAACTTACTTGCAAATATTTTCCAATATAAATGCAGTAAAACAGATTTTCATATTTTTAGGGGAGAATTCTGTGCTCAAGAAAAATGAACATCAGTGCAAGGGTGCTATGTAATCCTACAGTGAACATGCATACAGATAGTAATCTCCCACCAGCCTCTGTTGAAATGACATCAGCAGAGAAATTCCTTGAGGGCAGAGCCCCAGTACTTTTCAAGGCTTAATGCCCAAGAGTCAGGCACCTATACTGGGCAAGGACTTAGGAAAACTCAGATGGACCTAAGGTGACAACAATTCAGGCGAAAACAATTTCCCCACCCACTTTTATATCTGGACTCCCATACCTCTTAGAAAAATGTTTTTCATCTTCAATTTCTTCACGTTGAGTGAATACAAGCACTACTTCCTGGTGCTCTGATTTTATTCAAATATTGACAACAATCTGTCTTCTCTTGATAGTTAAGCTTTAATCATTTCCACTCAATTTTACTGACTAGCCCAGAAAGAAAATCACACAGCAACTGTGCTCGAAATCATACAGCCTGTAGCCCTAGTACCTTCTTACCGATCTTGCACAGCATCTAAATTATATGACTGAAAGGGAGCTAGGAAGACAGGCAGATCCAAAGGCAGGAAGGAAGGAACTCATAGAAAATCAGATTAAGAGAAACAACGTGTTTCAAAGCTAGATTGGGCAGGGGAAATCTTGATCCAATACCCTCATTATGGATGAAGAAATTGAAGCACAGAGAATGACTCAGCCATGATGACAGAGCTAGTTTAGCTTCAAATATACCTGGAACCAAGAGACTAGCTGACCTTATCTTTTTCGCCGACATCAATTCTCAGATATTAGCGCCAACTGAAAATTCAGAGATCTTATCTGATATGAATATTTTATAGAGTAAGAATCAACGTACTTGCCAACAGACGCCTTCAAAACAGAGTGGTAAGGAGCTCATCTCAGAAAGGTAACAGTAAAGTTTACAAGCCTAAAAGAGGGCATTCAAAGAGCTTAATTCTCATTGGTTAGGGTCAGCGGGTTACTTAGGCCGTGGCTGATTGGCTACAATGTGCTGAGTCACTACGAGAAGAAACTAAATCAAGCTCCTGCCGTTTAAGTGGATACTTTGGGGAAAAGGTCCTTACCCAGTTTTGCTGAGCTGGATGTGGGCTATTTCCTCGGAGGAAGGTGGGTCCCAGCCTCTATTCTGATTTTTACTTCACGTTTGTGTGCACAAAAATCATCTAGGGAATATGGTGACAAGGCAGACATGGGCTCAAGCTGAGAGTCTCAGAGGCATTAGGTCCCAGTGTTGCAGCAGGAGGAGCGAGAGAACCGTCACACCCCAGGTGTTGGGTGAGTCCCTGGGTCACCAAGTGAAAGTCCTTGGCTTCACTCAGGAAGGAATTCAAGAGCACCCAACGGTGAAAGCGAGTTTATTTAGAGAGATACACAACCCGTAGGACGGAGGCGGCCCAGCGCCACCCCACCCCCAGCTGTGGGGGTGGGGGAGGTTAGATTTATGGGCTGGGTAATTTCATATGCTAATGAGTGGGAGGAACTATGTAGGGGAAGGGGTGGGGATTTCCAGGAATTAAGCCAATGCCCACTTTTTGGCCCTTTATAGTCAGCCTTGAAACTTTCATGGCTCTGGTGGGTGTGTCATTTAGCTAATGTATTACAATGAGTGTATAATGAGGCTCAAGATCTACTGGAAGTCAAATTTTCTGACATCTTGGACCTAACTGGTTCTAACCCATTTTTGTTGTATGCTTAATGGCTGTGTCATTCTTTTTTTTTTTTTTTTTTTTTGCGGTACGTGGGCCTCTCACTGTTGTGGCCTCTCCCGTTGCGGAGCACAGGCTCCGGATGCACAGGCTCAGTGGCCATGGCTCACGGGCCCAGCCGCTCCGCGGCATGTGGGATCTTCCCAGACCGGGGCACGAACCCGTGTCCCCTGCATCAGCAGGCGGACTCTCAACCACTGCGCCACCAGGGAAGCCCTGTGTCATTCTTTTAAAGGTTGTGCCCTGCCCCCTTCCCTCCTGTCTCACCGTGAAGTCAAACAATCTGTGTTTTTAATGGATTTTCTAGGTGATCATGACACAAGTAGTCTGAGCATGCTGCTTTAAGAAAAGCTGCATTACATCGTGCAGTAGTTTCTCATTTATCACTAGAGAAAAACTTGTGGAATCAAAGCTGAGAAAGTATTCAGGTGTCTAACCAACAGGTCACCAAGGTCAAACCAACTCACATGAGTTAACCTGTTTCCTGCTTCTGCATACTTAAGAGGATTTGCGCTGATTTCTGGGTGAAGAACTGTGGGGAACAGAAAAATGTTTAAATGTCATCTATGCTTAATTGACCTCCATATTCTCCCACAGCCCGTTACCAGTAGAAGATATGGCCAAAGGCTTCCTTTCTTTCATTGGTCTCTCAAACCTTAAAAGCTTCAAGTAGAATAACAAATATTTTCTTTCTACAAAGGGCTCTCGTTTATAAACTGATCTAAGCAGTTTTGTGAATATCCTTTAACAGAAACAAATTCGGGGTTTCTCTTATCAGGGTCAAGAAAGAGTGCAGATGTGGAAATTTATATAAATTGGATTAAATTACAGAATGGACTAGATGGAGTCAAGATTTGAGATTTTGTGATTCTGGAGGCCCCGTGACTCTTCTGCTGTATTAGTATCTTTGCCATAAAGTACCAGGGAAGGATGAACAAATTCATGAAGACCATTCTGATCTTCAGCCACTGGCGGGCCTTCTCCCACTAGAATGAACTCCCAAACATCAGGCAATAAGCAACAGAAGAGAAGCTACCTGCTTCTCTGTCCCTTTCTCCCACCCCCAGTGAGCTGCAGGCAGCAGAGGAAAAGAAGAAAAGTAAAATTGATACGTTTCTTTTTCTTTCCGCCGAAGACAGGGAGCTCTGACCAGCCTCTCCATTAAAAGTGGGAGAAAAGGTAGACTCGTCCTCTTTGATTAGGACTGTCACCATCACACAGTGGTTGCAATTAGTCCATGCCAGGCTTATTCAGGCCTTGGATTCTTTTCAGAAGTGAAAAAGGGAACACTCAGGGTCTATTGAATTGGAGCGTGGCATCTGCCGCAGACCGAGGGGAGAGGTCGGGGGTCAGTGCTTGATTTTGATAAAGCGTGCCAGATTAATTGTCTTCGGTAATCCTGTTTGTCATGCTAGATATGCAGGGGCGTCTTTGTGGCACAGGCTGACATATGGGCCAGCCTGCTGCTTGCCTATTCAGCCCCCCCCAGCACATGCTCTCCACAGTTGGACCGGTTCCCAGGGCCTTGTTTGCCAGGGGAGTGGGGCCTCTTGCTCCCATTCAGCCAGCCCCCATCTCCACAAACAGGCTTCCTAATCTTCAAGCCTGCCTGGGCTATTGAAAGAGCCTGCATTATTCAAAAAGGCCTAAAGAGAGAAAGGGAGAGAGAAGGGGGGCTGGTGAGGAGAGAAAGAAGAGGATTGCGGGGGAGGGAGAAATCCAAGCACCAGAGATGGGAGTGAAAGACTCTCCAGACTGGGGAGGGGGAGGGGGGAGGGCAGAGAAATATAATTACAAAAAATAGCAACCGTGTACTTCAGGCAGAGCCCTTCAGGAGGCTGATTATAGCTCCTCTCCAAATCTGAATCTATCACCAAATTATACCCTGCCTCTTTTGTAAAATAAATGTTAATAAGAGGTAATTTGGGCCCTGCTGATTGTTAAGCTCAATGGAGATAGAAAATTTTTTTTCTGCCTCTGTGTGTGTGTGTGTGTGTTTATTGTACTGTCTGGAGGGCTTTTTTGTCTTCCAACCAAAATGTGTATTCAGCCACAAAAGATGAAACAAACGTTCAGTGGCCTGACACAAGTGCCAGAAAATGGAGAAGAGTTTGAATTTTATGATAAAGGGTGAATGTACTGTTCAGCAGTTGGCCCTTAATCTACTAAAGGGTGCAGTGGGTGTGCTCTGGAGAGAATGTCCCCTGGATTTTAGAAGAGACAGGAGCGGGGAGGGAGGAGGAGGGCCGCTAAGCCCTGCCTGGTGCGCGGCGGAGGTTCTTGCTCTAAATAGCTTTGCCTTTCTTTGGTTTAAAAGCAGGATTTTTTTTTTCATTTACATAATCATTATTTTGAGTTGCTGACAATTCCTTTGGGGGCTTTTACACGTAAAAGCACAAAAAATAGTGATAATCCTGTGACAGAGCTTTGGAAAATGTTCCTGTGATGTGTATTTACGAGCAGATCCAGAAATGGAGCAGTTAGAAAGAATGAATAATGATCTTCTGATGAGACAGAAGTGTGGAGATATTAAAATATAAATCCTTGATTGTAATCTCCCTGAAGCAGTTCTTCCTGTATCTTTACTGTTCTGTTCTTCTCATCCACAGGGTAGAGTTGGGGGACAGTTCAATCAATAGTGTGTCCGACCAGAGACTGCTTGGACTCCAGTTATGATTTCTTACTTAAATACTCTGAATACTATTTTTTTGGTGGGGGGAAGATGATAATTTGACAATGTAATCTATCATTGATTTCAAGGGGAACATAATAGATTTTCAACATTTAAAAAATTGAACTAAGAAGAAATCATTTAACCCTTCCTTTATTGTAGATATTCAAAGAAAAAGATTTTGTCCCCCTCCCCAGATAGTTGACTGCAGTACTTATGGCTTTTCTGGGATATGTATTTCAACATTTATTTGTTCTGCTTCCTGTAATAAAGCAGGCATTGGACTCAGCAACACAGGGCTGGGTGTGTAGTGGAAACAGAAACAAAGTAACAAAGTTTCTGTTTTCATAGAGCTTATGGTGTATGAGGGCTTTTGGTTGTTTGGCCAGTGCATAGAACAGCGCCAGGAATATCCCATGAACTCATTAAATTTTATTTATTCAACAAAATGACTGAGTAAACAAGTAGCAAAATTTTTGCCATTTCCAAGATGGAATGCTTGCTTTAACTTATACATGATGCTATAAAGAAGAAGAAAGAAAAGAAGAGGAAGAGGAGGAGAAAAAGAAAAAAGAAATAACACTTTTTGAGCACATAGTTTATGCTGGGTATATACCAAGTGCTTTATAAACATTATCCCTTGTAATCTTTAACAGAACCTATGGGTGGGAAGGGCTGGTAGCTAGTGCACATGGATGCCTCCATTACTAGTTATATAATTGAATTCACCGGATAACCCTGTAAAATGAGTTCTAGCTGATGCCCAAGCATCATCACTGAGAACCTCTGGAGTGAAGCCCAGGAATCAGTATTTAAAAAAAAAAAAGTTCCCAGGTGATTCTAATGAGAATCCAGAAATGAGAATCGCTGATTTTAAGTCATATTTTTCAAACTTTGCTGTGCATGCCAATCTCCTGGGGGTCTGGCTAAAATGAGGTTTCCCAGTAGGTTGGTTTGTGGTGAGCGCCTGAATCCTAGAGCTCTAACAAGCGCTCGGGTGATGCTAGTAGTATTGCTGGTCTCTGAACTTCTTTTAAGGAAGCAAGGCTTTCAAGATGAAGCAGCTTGCACAATGGCTGACCTGGATTTCACACCTTGGTTTTTCCAACTGAAAAACCCGAGTTCCTGAGCCCTGTGATCCTCTGCCTCTTACAGAATGAAATCCAGCCTGTACAGAAGCATGGTATGATGGGAAGAACGCTCATCTGTGAGTCTGGTGATCTGGGGCTTATTTATAGTTCTTTCACTGCCCTTGACTTTGGGTCTTGCCTCCTAGGGTCTCAGTTTTCTTCTCTGTAATTTGTAGGGTTTGGACTTGATGATAGTTGCTGTCCTTGGATTCTCAAAGTGTCACCTATTTAAATGTCATCCATGAGATCAGACAATCAGACATTTCCTGTAGGGAAAATTCCACTTTAGGAAGAGATAAGAACTTGTTTCTTTTCTTTTTTCTTTTTTTCTCTTAGTGAATATATGGGTTTTCATTATCTGCTTGCTGGGATGAAAAAGGTACAGAAGTATTGGTATTACTGAGAAGGGTCCTTTGTTCAGCAGCATCCCCAGAGCCACCCCATGTGATGTCCTTTAACTTCCCCATTTTGTTTACCACTACTTGGGCATTTTTTCAGTAAAGAAAATCAATTAAAATGGAAATCTGTGAAGAGATATTAATTATTTATGTCTTAGCAGGACCTGGTGCTTTTGGAATGCCCTGAGGCTATTTGGATGAGAGCTGGAGAAACAGGGACAGATACAGGTGATATACAAATGGGGGCATTATTAGCCAGACGTACGATACCTGTGCCTGGATGGCTGAAACACAGATATAAAACAGATTCAGAAAGGGATAAATACCATATCTTGCTTTCTTTTTGGCTGGATTTCAGGGCAGATCTGTCTCAGGGTCTTCCAGGCTTCGCAGAGATTGGCACCGGGTCCATTCCCCTGAAGACAATGGAAAATGACCAACATTTCACTGGCCTGTCCCTCCTTCACCTTGGCATCGCCTGAGCCAAACCCTTTAAACCTGCGTGATTAGCCTCAGTAGGAGCCAGTTCCCTTTCTCTGTTCATGAGGCCAACAGAGGCGAATATTGCTCGTCTCCTCTCATGCTCTACATGCGATTATAACACAAAAGTATGCCTTTGGATTCCTAAGGGAAGCTTATAGAGAACCTGTGTCTCCTATACCTGGGCTGTAGGAATGAGGTAGAAACTAGGCTTTGGTATTTCAAGAGAAGCATGACATTCAGGAAGGTCCAAATACATAAGGAAGCAACACTATTCTCATGTTTTTCTTCTTTATCTTTATTCAACATAATTGTGTCTTAATTTTTTTTAACATAAATTCGTCAAAAAAAGGCTTCTTTGTGGATTTTCAAGTCAGTGTGACAAGTGAGCCTCAGAAGATGCCTAAGAAGTTATGAAAAGGAAGAGCCCCCCATCCTAGACCTGCCCTGTCAAACAGACCACGACTAGCTTTCACATCTCTTCTTTACTTCTACTCCAGAGCAAGCTATAGCCTTGCTCGCGATGCTTTTGCCGAATTTTACAAGGTCAAAAATTATGCAATGGGGGAAAACAGTTTGAGGGAAACAGGAGGAGTACATCATGTTTTATTCAAAGGGTGGCTTCCTTTGAGGAAAGCATTATTCCTTTCAGGGCTGCCTTTAATGTTGAAGTTTAAGGAGTCTTGAAGCTTAGAGTGAAAACTTTGCTCATCTTTTCAGCTTTCCCAAGTGGGCTAAGGACTCTTATGCTGGTTTTAATGCTTTTTACTAATTCAGTAATACTCAGACTCCTAATGGCCACTCATCCTGCAGGTTGTCAACAAGAACAAGTCAGGATGTCAGAGGACTGTGTGATTCAGTCAGGTTACTAATATAAGATCTATTTCACATCCTGAGATAATACTGATAAATAATTATCACCTCTACCAAAAAAATAGCACAAATAGAGACGTTGCCTGTTTTTTTCCATGGGCTTATTTAAAACCAGGTTAAGGAAAGAAGTGCTTCTTCCCTTTGTGCTCTGTATCTCTCTCTAGGGGAAGGGTAATTAATCATCCTAACTCTTCTAAAATCTAGTTGTTAGCCTGCCCACTAACAGTTTTCCAATGTGCTTTAACAGTGATCTAGCATCTTGGAAGTGAAAGGATTCTGGAAAGATAAAAAGTGATGGTTTACCTTATCTGCTGCTGGACTTACTTTATCAGCTCTGGTGATTCAGGTATTCTTGAGTTATTTAATTCCAATGTCAACTCTTTTCCTCCTGTCTATTTTTATTCATCATTCTACTTTTTCCAAGAACCCTCAGCCATTTACTACTACTACTACTAAAATAATAATAATAATAATAATAATAATAATAATAATAAGAAGAAGAAGAAGAAGAAGAAGAAGAAGAAGAAGAAGGAGAGAAGAAGAAGAAGAAGAAGTAATATTAAGAGCAGTTATCACCTGCTCAGTTTTTATCTTACTTTATACTTACCCTCAAATTCACAGGTAGGTACCACTATTTCCTCCACTCATAGCAGAAGACATTGAGGCTTAGAAAATGTAGGTAACTTGCCCAGTGTTCCACAGGCTACCATATGGTAGTCAGACTAGAAGTCTGTCCTTGACCATGATGCAGCAGGGCTACAAAGAATCAAATAAGCAAGCACTTAGAAGGCACCTGCAACATTTAATGCAATGTGTTAGATATAAAATAGAATAGAATAGAACAAAAATAAAATAAAATAAAATAAAATCCTGCCCTCAAAATTCTCCCAGAGATACTAGGCACCTGCCAAAACCTAGTGTCTCTTCTCATAGATGTGAAAAACTAGATAATTGCTGCCCTCAAAATGCTAGACTCAAGATAGAGATATGACAGAAAAACAAAGCCTCAAATAACTTTAAGAATTAATAAAACATTGAAGAGGCAGTAAAGATATCCCCCAAATCACAAAGCAGTTCTGATGAAATGCCAATGAATGACATATCTAATTTACGTGCTATCAATTAAGGGAAATAATTTAGGATCTGAGAGCAGAGATAACAAGAGCAATGGAGACTCCATTCTGTTGAGTTGAAAGGTTCACATTACTCTGGCTATTTTTTCATATAAATATTTAAATATGTGGTATCTTCTTTGAACTGATCTGGGTGTATAGCTCTCCCTAAAACACTAAGAGCTAAGCCACTGAATGAATACCTTGCTAATTGCATTTCCAAGGATGCAGGCTTCTTGTTCTCCTGAGTAGTAACTGATTGGCCAGCTTGTTTGTAGAAGCCTCATGTTTTAGAATTGATTGTGAACGTTAACACTAGAGATAATGAAAAAGTAGTATTAAACAATGCAAAAACTGGTTCATAATTATTGCATTGCAAGGCAAAATTCCAAGGATTTTACAAGTTTTAATCTATGTTAAATGTCGCAAGAACACTTGAGGTACAGAATTCTGGCAGAGCTACTAGATAATTCACCAAAGCCTGATTTCTTATTTTCTGACTACATTTTGTACTCTATCTTGTAGTTACTTATGGCTTTATGACTGACTTTTAGACCAATGTAATGTGAACAGCTGTGAAATTTTCTATTTCCAATCTAGGACCGTGTACACCTTCCATGCACAGTCCTCCATGCTCTTTTCTATTTCTGGCTGGCTGAAATGGTGATGCTCCCTCCCCTTTCCTCAACATACACACGTGCACGCGCACACATGCAAATACACAGGGTGGCATCTTTGGGATCTACATACTAAAGAAGATAACACCGATAACACCACAAAATAAAAGGAGCCCATTTGCAGAAGAGCCATCCAACTGGGGATATTCATTAGACTGTACAGGGAACAAGATATACTGTTTTAATTGGTTAAGCCACTGACAGTTGAGATTTACTCATTAGGGCACCAAGCCTACCATAAAATATGCATTACTATTTCTCCCATTTTTACTGAGGCTCAGCAAGGTTACGTAACTTGCCTAGGACCTTTTAAAAAACTAAAATTTTAATCCAAGAGATCTGATTCCAGAGCCCAAACGTTTATCTACTATGCTAAGTTGCAATTTAGCTCATTGTGGGTTTTTTTCTCCACAATCATGTTTCTCTGCCACATAATACAAGTTTCTGGATGGCTGGGGAACCGCTTTTATGCATATTTTCATGCCTTATATTGTCTATTGTGGTGTTTGCTCAGAATAAGCTGTTCAATAAACATCCCCTAAATCAATGAATATCTTAATGGTCTCTAATGTGAAATGGGATTTAATTTAACGCTTGAGTCCCTCACCAGATATAGCACAGATAGTTATAATATCTCAGGAATCTACTTTGGGAGGCTAAATATTAGCCATTCCTTCCCAGATAGCTGACTCTATGCCTAGATATTCATTTTAAGTCCATAAAGCACACTGATTATTCACGGTGTGGAAATGAAAATAAATTTTTAACCATTAGGATTTCAGATTAGCACGGAGTAAAAGGAAAAGTTGGTGGACCATGTCTGAAAGTAAAAATTAATGCAAAAAGATACACAAAATGTGAGGGCATGCAAACACTGGTAAAATCTGAGTAACTGCTGGAGACCAGTTAATTTTGCTGTGCCAATCAATTCCCTGAGTTGATTATGCATTTTAGTTTTCTATGTCATCATTGGGGGAAGCTGGGTGATGGGCACGAGGGGCTTCTCTGTGAAATTTTTGCAACTCCTGTGAGTCTATAATCATTTCAAAATAAAAAAGTTTTAAAAAGCAGCATAAAACAATTTAGTGATAGAAGAGGATTATCAGAAAATACGTCTACCCTTTTAATTTACAGTGTTCATTCTGTGGTTAATAAAGGACATTTGAGAAGTTTTTTCATTGAGAACTAATATTAAAGTCGCTTGTATTTCTGGCTAGTTTAGTCTAATCTAGCCCTTCTGTTAATATAGAGTGCTGCAGATTATGAGAAGATATATTTTGGTAATAAATACATTTTGTTTTTGGCTGCTGAGTATGGTATCTATATAGGAATAATTCACACGTTCACATTTTATGCAAACTATGTTAATCTTACAGTCTTCAAACTCATTTGATACTGCTTTTATTGTACTGATGGCAGCATTTACTGCTTTGTTTTAAATATGTCCTCACTGATTATGGCACTGGAGATTTCTGCCATCTCAATACTAATGATATAATTTTATGTTCGTAATACATAAAATTGAAACATACATTCATTGAAACTATATCATACAAAGAGGCTAAATGGATCAAATAAAATCCACCTCATAAACACACAATACAAACATACATACACACAAATACAATATTCCATGAATTTAGATGCATTCAATTAGAAAAAGCAACTTCTATTTATTTCTAGAATTCTCAAATAAGCTATTTCTTCATATTGCTTATAATTTATTTTTCTTAGACTTATCCTTGATATATTCACTTAAAAAAAACTTTGGTGACATTCTCAGGACAATGTGAAATAGAATCTCCTTCTATAACTAGATCTTAAAGATGGAAGAGACTTTATAAATAATAAAATCCAACTGGCTTATTTTAAAGAATAAGAAACTGAGGGTCAGCCATGCCATGTGGCTTTGTGGCACAGTCTGGATTAGAAAACAGTCTTCTAATTTTCAGAATAGTGTACATTTCAGTGTCTGACCTCGTGAGAGAGAATGTGGAAAATTCAAAACCTTAGGGATTAAAAGTTCCACTTAGGTAATTTCGTCACATTATTACCAGATATGTAAGTGGCCTGGTGTTGACATCTAAGATATTTATTAATACTTGTGCGTATTATGTCCCTCCTCTTCCCTCATTCCGATTAATCAGGCTACAGAAAAAAAAAGAAAGAAAAATACCTAGGAATTGCTTAGTCTGGGAATGTAGGGAGAGGAAGAAAGGGGCTTGAGAAATATGTCAGGGTTCTTTTTCCTCCAGTGTCATTGCGCTGTCTTGACGTGAAGAATTGCCGCCAAAAAAAATCTCTGTTTCATTGTCAGTCTGGAAAACTGCATTAGGCATGTGTTGGCATTCTGTGATTGGTGAGATATCCTACTGTTTTTATGCTTCAAAATTATTTGCCATGTTGTTTAATTACCTAATTAGTCTTTTTTTTTTCCTGTCTCGATGCCATTTCCTGAACTGCATTTTGGAAAAGCAGAATTATAGCCTTTTTTAGTCTCTACGAATTTTCCCTATTCACTTATCTTTGTTTTGTGAGAGCTATACTGAACTACTGGTACGGAGAGAGAAAGATGGATATATGGATTGGGAAAGAGGAATATACTGATTGGAACTTAGAAGGCTTCTTTTGCCCACTCCCTTCACTCATTCCACCAACACTGATGGTCTCATCAGGCTTCATCTTCCCTCTTTGTATGTTTTCCCTGTTCTTGTCTCCACAGATGTCTATTTTCATCTTATATAACCAATATGGAGAAGTTAAGGAGATGATTGATCTTTGAGAGTATCAGAAAAAAATGTGAGGAACTCTGAAATGGATCAAAATGATTACTGGATATCTTCAACAGCAAACTGTGTGTTGAGGGGTTTGCACCTTTCACTGTGTTTGAACTGTTTTCCAGCTCTCTAAGCTGCAGATAACTCTTAGCAATGCAAATAATTACTTTCCATTTGCAAATGAATTCTGTCCAGAGCAGGGACAATTGATTTCCCTCCTCCTTACAGAAAAACCTTTATATCTATTTGTAAGTTCATTTCAGCATTCCTGTTGGATCTTTATAATTGTGGTCCACTGGATTCTCTTTCAAACATTGTAACATTTGACTGGTCCTCTCATCAATTACATCCAAAACAAGACATTAGGTTTCCTATAGCCCTTTAAGTACATTCTTCTAAAAGTAGAGATTGTTGTTACACAAAATGAGGTAGTCTGTCTATTCAAAGTTATACGCTCAATTGTGACTCATTACAACTTCATCATCACCACTGTAATTACCAGTGGGGTATTTGGCAGATTGGGAGAATGAGACAGGGAAAGACAGAGACAGAGACAAACAGGGAGGCAGATACACACTCATACACCCCACACGCCTGCCACACACACATGCAGAGCTCGTTTTATTTCTTTCTTATTTGTTTTTGATTTTAATTGTTTGCTGAATGTTTTTATAAAGATATGGTAAATAATATCTATCTCCAGAAAAAACACACCACTTCTCTGTCAGTTTGCTAGAGTAGAAACTAAGTCAATACACTTTGTTGAGGTCTGGCCTTTATTTAAATGACAGTTTAATTTGGTTCAACACTGGATTCAAATGTTTTAAGAGTAGGCTTGGCTTAGGGTTTAGGCCTCACTGAAATTATGGAGAGCTGCCTGTGTTGTTCCAAAGATGAGTCCTTTTCTTCCTCAATTGTGGGGTATCCCTTCCTGCTTTGCAACCTGCTAGCACCATTTTGGACAACTGAAGAGTTTTCTTTGCTCTCTACCTCCACCTGCTGTGTTAAGAGTAGTCTCCTTTGGCTCTTCTGAGACATCCTTGGCTTTCTGAGTTCAGCTGTGGTCACCCTATAATCTGTGAAGCTGGTATTGCCAGGGAGTGTGTATGTCTCAGCAACCTCCTTAGCTGAAAGTTCTATGTACCTCAAAGGCTTTCTTTCAGCTTTCTTTCCCTGATCCTCTTTATGATCTACTGATTCCAGCACTGGGAGTGTCTAGGACTCATCTGGGTTCGAATTTACCATGTCAGCTCACACATGACCACAAAAAGATTGATGTGTCATACCCTTTTCTTCTTAATCCCATCTATGGCACATTCTTTATCTCCACTCTGTTTCAGTCTGCAGTAAGAGCAGCTGAACATTTTCTCTGTTTCTTCTAGGAGTTTTGTAGTTTCAGATCTTACACTTAAGTCTGTAATCCATTTCAAGTTAATTTTTGTGAGTGGTATAAGATAGGGGTCCAATTTCATTTTTCTTCATGTGGTTATTCAGTTTTCTAACACCGTTTATTGAAGAGACTATCCTTTCACTATTGAGTATTCTTGGTTCCTTTGTCAAATATTAGTTGACTGTATACGTGGGGATTTATTTCTGGGCTCTCAATTCTGTTCCATTGGTCTATATGTCTGTTTTTATGTCAGTACCATACTGTTTTGATTGCTAGAGCTTTGTAATCAAAAAGTATAATGTTTCCAGCTTTTTGCTTCTTTCTCAAAATTGCTTTAACTATTTGGGGTCTTTTGTGATTTCACACAAATTTTAAGATTTTCTTTTCTATTTTTGTTAAAAATGCCACTAGAATTTTGATAGGGATGACATAGAATCTAACCTTTACCTACTTGGTTAGATGTATTCTTGAGCACTTTGTTGTTCTTGATGCTAATGTGAATGGCCTGTTTTCTTTATTTTCAGATATTTTGTTATTCAAATAGAGAAACACAGCTGATTTCTATATGTTGATTTTTCTATCCTGCAATTTTACTGAATTACTTTATTAGTTTTAAGAGTTTTTGGTGGAGTCTTTAGGATTTTCTATGTATAAGGTCATTATGCTAAGTGAAAGTCAGACAAAGAAAGTGAAATATTACATGATAGCACTTATATGTGGAATCTAAAAAAGCCAAACTTGTAGAAGCAGAGAGTTAGAATGGTGGTTACCAGGGACTGGGGGGTGGGGGAAATGGGGAGATGTGAGTCAGAGTACAAACTTCCAGTTAGAAGATGAATAAGTTCTAAAGATCTGCTGCACAGCATTGCCATTATAGATAGCAAATCTACATCATATGTTTGAAAGTAGCTAAGATGTTGAAAGTTGCTTAAATATTCTCACCACAAAAAAGAAATGGTTATTATTTGATGGAGTCATTAGCTTACACTACAGTGATAATCATAGTGCAATATATGTGTATCAAATCAGCACATTGTACATCTTAAAGTTATATAATGTTATATATCAAATATATCTCAATAAAGTTGGAAAGATATTTTTCTAATAAAAGAAAAGGGGCAGACAAGATTTTTTTTATAAAGATCTTATCACTCTCTAGAATTTAGTTCTTTTGGGCTTGCATTGGTCTTATTCTCTCTGATGTGTTTTAAAGCTATGCTTATGTAATCTGTCTGACTTGTTTTAATTTTAAGGATGAGAACAGTGACCTTTTGAGGTAGCAGCATCTGAACCAGAAGCACCGATAATGATTTTTAAGTCTTTTTAGCAACCTCCAGCACCTAGTATGCAGTGCTATAAAATAGGTGCTCAATAAATATTTGCTGAATAAATATGGATAAGAAAGCAAGCAAATTTATTCTACTTTGCACCAGAGTACAGCAGAACTAGGAGCAAGGAATGAAGTTATAGAAAGGTAAATTTTGGGTCAATATAAAAATGTACTGTTTAGGAAATATAGCTAACCAAAAGTCAAGCAGGCTTACTTGTGAAGTAGTAAATTCCAAGTAATTCCAAGTGTTTAAGTAAAGATTTTAGGGTATAAATAGAGGTGTATGTACTGCCTGAATGCTTATCTTTAGATGATTAGTTAGGTCTTTATAATTTAACGATTCTATATTATTGCAGAAAGAGCAAGTTTTATATTTGTAAACCATGTGAAAGGGGCTAAACATTCATATACACTACACAGATGTACAAAGAAACTGTGGTCTCTCAGTTTTTTCAATATAGGTTTCTTTACCAGCTCCCATACCATAGGGTAGATGGGACAAAAGCAAACAATAAAAATGTTTAACTTGCCCAATCAATATGATCTTAATTTCCAGGGGATTTAATAGGCTCTTGAATGACTTTGTCTCTCTTGTTTAAGTGTTCTGTCCTTCAAACTCCCCGACTGCCTAAGCATCTTCATGAAATCTGGATAAGAGCAACAGGTTGGTCTTTGTAATTCCTCTCTCTGGTGCCTTGTCTTGTGAGGTACCTGCATCTCACCTGCAGAGGTGTGACTGGTCCCGTGTGGCATCTGGAGCATTTTGTGGCATAAAGTGGAGACTGCTATCTTCCCATTACCCTTAGGCCATGAAGTTCCCTGGACAGTTGGCCTGTATCTAACCCCACAGCTTTCTTCTGGTTTACCATTCTTCCCAACCTTCCTCTAGGACCCATGTGGACCCTGGGAAGCCAGATGAGCCAGACACACATCCTCTCATTCATTCTGGTATTTATTTTTGAAGTGGCTGCTGGCAAAGCTTGACTTATGGCCTTTGGGAGTTATACCATTACCAGTCCCTCCTCCAGTTTGAGGTTTCCCCCAACAAAGGAAAAGTGAGGACTTCATGTCTGACCCCTCAACCCTCAAACCTCACTTATGGCTTCCTTCTATACCCCTGGGCAGTAGGAATGGCCTTCTGTCATGTGGGAAACTACTTTGATGCAGTGGTAGTCTCTGAGTACATGACTAGGCAGGTTATACTCAAGTCGTGTAACAGGAAAGCTCACAGGCCAGATTGAAATGAGTGATTCCCATGGTTTATTTAATTTGGAATGCAAAATGAGAACCACAAGGAATAATAAAAAAAATTCAGTTAAGCCACATTAGCTGAATTCTAGGTTATGCAGTGTTCATGTATTCAATCTCTTTCTCTGCTGGATAAAACTTCCACAATGATGGGTGTGCTTTTGAGGGCCAGAGTTAAGATTTCACAAGGGACCCCAACAGATGGTAGGCATTGGGGGCCAACACAAAAACTTGACCTATCAGAGACAGACCTCACAGGCAGATACATCTAGTCATAGCCCATAGCTGTAGTTTGCCAATGACCTGCTGAGCTGCCATGGCTTTTTACTTGGGTGTCTCAAAAAGAGGACACTTAAGGTCAGTATGAGTATCACCAATGGGTTCTGATTTAAGATTTCATGCATATTATTTCATGAACCTCATGTATATTTAGACATCATCAATATTTACTTTGTCTTTCCATCTCTTTTTTCACTCACACACATATATTTTACTTTATATTTTTCTGACATAAGCAGAGGTATATAAGGGAAAATTTTTAAATCTCTTTAGTATTTTAAAACATAATCCCAATTAATTTTAACATATTATCATTTTCTGTTGTCAGAAACAAATTAATGATTAATAAATTTATTGATATTTATCATGAGTCTACTTAATGTCTGACACTCTATTGGGCATGTAAAATGCAGCTGTGAACTAGAATGTTTTTTAACCCTTAAACGGTGCTAATACTTACACAAATGTTCCCCAGTTACATAGATGATCCACTTAATTGAACTGATAACCTTAAACTTTCTAAATATCACAATCTGCTCTTAAAGGGATATTAGACATGGTATTGTTCCTCAAGGAGCTTACAAAATAGCATATTTATTCTTTCATTCATCTATCCTGAAGAATATAATCAGGCACTGCATATATTATGCTTTTTAAAAAATCCTTATTTGACTTCTGAATGGATTCTTAGGCTAGGCAATATTGGAGGGGTAGGGATCTGGTATATTCATATAAAGGGGTCAATTCTTAGATTTTTTAAACATGCAAAATCTTAGCACAGCATGGATAATACACATATAGGAATTTATGATTGATAGTCACATTTTATGTAGACAGTCACCTTCTAACTAACAAATTCTTTCTTTTTAATTGTGTGTGCAAATTTGGGGAAGGAGAAAGTGGTGCCTAAGAAATCAATCAATTTACCTTCCAAAAAGAAAAAAAAAGGCAAAAATGAAAAAAAAAGGAGGAGGAAGGGAAAGAAAGAAAGAAATACATATCTGAGTTAACACATTATAGCCAGTGGGAATGCATGAAATACTAGAAATGGTCATATCCCAAGATAGAAAACACCTATTAACTCACTGAGATGTAATATTCGACTCTCTGCCACATGGAGAAATTTGGATAAATTCTTAGTCACTATTTCCAGGCTGCAGTGTTGACTCTCCTGCTTCTGGTTTTATGTGCTATCATTCTTTTTGCATTAACATATTCATAGCAAGCCACAATTTTCCATTTATAGATTATTTCCATGAAGTTCAATGGCTGTAAGTCTCCTAATGATATATATTGTGGTGTCTTAATCTTTTCAAGTAAGTGGTTTCAAACCACAGCACTCTTCTTTCAGCTATGTAGTTATCTTTGATAACCTTCATCAATACATCATTATTTGATGAACAGACCAATCAAATGCTGTCTGTTTTTCACTGTCCAGTCTTTGGATCTCATGGTTTTGTCAGCTTTCAAAAGCTACCCTGTTCCTTCTGGCTTCCCTGAAATGCCAGGTGATTAAGGAATCTGCTGTGCTTGAATATAGCATAATCAAGATTATATTGTGTGGTGGTGTAGACTCTCTTTCTGCTGCTACATTTATAAAGCTATTGTATTAGAAGTCTATTCTTTGTCTTACTCGTTTAAAATAAACTTAAACAGTACTGATACTTACACAGATATTCCACAGTTACATAAATGTTCTACTAAACTGAATTGATACCTTAAATTTTGCTAAATATCACAATCTTCTCTTAAAGGGGCAAAAGCGATAAGTAAGTAAGTAGTGAGCAGCTGTTTGGTTTGCATGATGGTTGTACATGTTGATAGGTAGAAAAGAAAGCCAGCCATTGACAAATTAGACACACTCCGAGCATATTATTTAACCCCCAGTGATAACTGTACACTTTTCCTAATAGTTTCTGGGTCAGTAGGCTTGCAGTCCAAAAGAGTATGGAACACAAAGTAATTTAGAAGCTAGTTAAACATAAGAATGTTTTTTAGGAATTTCTGCCTTCTCTGAGATAAAATATATATATATACATGTATAAAGAATGCAGCATTGAATATTTATGCTCACTTTTCATAATTATTGTGAAATCATACACAGTCCTACAGTGATCCCAAAGTGAGACTGGGAGATATGGGACACAAGGTCTCTGTATATGTAAATCCTGTTTTAAGCCAGGGGTACTGGGATTGCTTATATATGCCAATAAAATCTCCACATGTAAGCAGAGGAAGCTCTTCACTGTTATAAAATGTAAATCCTCTCTTAAAAACAACTGACTTGACGTGCTTTTGTATCTGTGGATCATGCTGTCAGGATTTTAGTGTTCTAATAACCTAATTCTAATGAGTTCTTATGATTTATTCAATAAGCACGAAAGGTCTTTTATATGATCATTACCTTGATGGCTAATACAGTAAGATAAGTATTCCAGTTAGTTATACAGTTCTACATAGAGATATTACTTAGCTCTCATCTTTGAGTAATCAAAAAAATGTTTTAATTGCAATTCCGTATTAAATAAATCAGTTGTCAAAATTATTTTTATTTCTTAGTTTGGAAATCTCTGTTTAAAATTTGCCAGAAAAATCTGTAAAGTATAATCTCTCTTCAGTTAGATAAAAGTCATTTTAACTATAAAGCATGGTCACGCAGATCAAGTAATAGTTATGGATTCCATTTCTTTCCAAGGAATTAAGTTAATACCTTTAAATCTACCTAAAAACCTGCCACCAGATTTACAATTAGAACACTACTTACATAGAGAGCTGTTTCTAATATCACATTTTGTTTTATATTCCATAATTAGACAACCAGTCCCTTATTGACAGGTAGGTAGGTGATTTCTAACCTTTGCCATTTCAAACTGTATAACAATGTCCAAGTATTTAAATTTTTGTATCATTTCTTCCTTGATGAAATAGTTGAATTTTATGGTATGTAAGTTGTATCTTAATAAAGTTGTTAAGAAAGAAGACAATAAACAAACAAAAAGTTAAATCAAGGTTGTTAATAGTCTTGTTTCCCATGTCTTTATCAAGCTTGTCAGCAAGACCTATGGATAACTGACAGAATATTTTTTAACTTATCCCTATAATTCTATACATTTTTTGCTTTATATATTTGGTTTTATCTTGACTTTTTCTTTTCCTCGTGTTTAATGAACCAGAAAAAGTTAAAAATAAGCTTTAGATACCCTCCTGTTTTGGAAAGGTCCTAGGAGAGCATTAAGTAGATGAAAGCTGAGATTTCATCCAATTGGCTGGACTGAAAAATCCTAACTGTTCTACAATATATCCCAGGGATGAGAGTCAGCTGGAAAGTCACAAATGTGGGCCAAAAAATAATGGCAGCAAACAAATAAGGAGAAAAGGAAACTCTTCACACATAAGCCCTAGGGAGATTGATAGAAGAATGAAATGTCTACGGGCATCTATGAGAGTCAGCACCACTTGCCCCTTGAATCTAATCTGATCCCAGATGGGGAGTTTTACTTATACTTGCTTCCAAGTCGCTAAGAGGAGACACTACAAGTTTCAGTGATTTTTAAAAAAAATTACATTGTGTGCTGGATTCTTATCAAAGGACATGTTAAAATATATTGGAATCCAAGAGGTGACTCTTGTATTCGTCTCAATTTTCACTATATTTGCAAAAGGCATACAGTAAAGTTTGCTACATTTTAATAAAGTACTTAAGAAAAGTCACTGAATTTTGGGTAAAAACAAGTGAATTCTACTGTTGTGTCTGCCAAGAAACACCACTGTAGGCATATTAGGGTATAGTAAAATAATGTATTTAGTTTGATCAGGGTCTCAAACTAGGGACCAAATCAAATCCACCCACAGAGATGTTTAATTTGGGCAGCATAGGGTTTGTGGAGGAGATATGGGGATATATGTATATGTATAGCTGATTCACTTTGTTATCAAGCAGAAACACACCATTGTAAAGCAATTATACTCCAATAAAGATGTTTGAAAAAAAGAATATATTTAAGCTATTATAAACCTAAATAAGAAATAACATTCAAAAAAAAATTAAGTTCAATTTGCCCTTAGACATACCTGACATTTCAGCTGACTGTGGGCACTACTGCTTCCAAACTGCTTCATAGCTTCTGTCACTTCTGGCCCCTGGTGATATGTGGATTTCCTACCTCCCAGTTATGTGCGGGATCTGTTCAAAAGGATAGTGGTAAGAGCACCGAACTCCATGAAACACATAACCAGTACAATTAATGAGGTAGATGAGATTGTTAGCTCTAATTCTTCTTTCCCAGTACATGTCTTCTGCCCAGAAATGTCTTGATGACATCCCTCTGTGAGTAGGCTTTGAATTTAGGCATATGACACGCCCTCCCAAATAAAATGACACAGTCATGATGGTTTGCTAATGCTCAGCCTAGACCTCAAGAAGCCTTGAGTGTTTTTCTTGCTTTCTTGTACCTCTGTTATTACTATGATAACAATATGACTGGGCTAATCACCAGTCTTAGGAGGAGGTAGCATACAAATGAATATGTTATGAATGTGTATTTTAAAATATTCACATGTTCAAATTCACTAGAAGTCAAACATTGCAGGTTAAATCCCTGAAAGATCACATGTATATCAAATTGGAAATTTATAAAATGCTGTATGCCCAGTATGCTTAGGTTTTGGAGATGGGAGTGAAGATAATTCTGCTAATACATGTTTTTGCAGGAGTGTAGATTACCTCCACCTTTCTGGAAAACAACTTGGAATACAGTATCTAAAGCAGTAAAAAAAAATTAATTAGAACTTTTAACCTAACAATTCTACATGGAAGAATTTTTTCCTAAAATAGGATTGTACAGACCCCAAGTACACAAATCTTCATCACAGCTTTGTTTGTAGTAGCAAAACATTAGAAACAACAATAGATAATTGAATTTAAATGACAACGTAAAAGCATAATTTAATTCTATAAAGCTATTAGGAATATTGTTATAGAAGTACATGTACTGACTCAGCAAGAAGTAGAGAAAGAAGTATTTTAATTACAAGGAAAAGAAAGTTAAAAAACAATATCCAGAGTACTATCTCACTTTTGTGCAAAAATATTCAAATACATTTTATATAAAAGAAGTCTATACTGCAAAATGTGAAAGAGGTGATACTAATTTTCTGATTTATGCTTATCTGTATGTTCTAGTTTTTTTGTCACTATGGGTTGTTTGTGTAATTAAAAAGTAACTGACAAATGCATCCCTCCCCGCCCCCCGTTAAAGTAGTTGATTCAGTATTTTAGAGAATCTAAAGTACAGATCAAGCCTCCTGTTCACCTGTAAATTAAATCTTGAATTCCATTTCTACACTGTTTTTCCTGTTTTCAGAATCTCTCTTCCTTTGTGGCTGTCTCTATTCTTGATCCTACTCTACTTTATGTTTGACTGGAACTGTCTTGGGTTACCTGGGTCTTGGTTTTCCCTACTGTCATCACGGCTGAAATAAAAAGGTGAAAAAGGCAATGTGGATTTTTAAAATTCACCATTATAATCACAGAAAAAGTTTTCACTTATCATGTTCTTTTTCTAAATACTCATATTTCAACTTTTCCTAAATTATCCATGTTATCCTTACAATAATTTCATCATCAACAAAGAAGAGTCTTAGAATATCATAAATTTAGCAATAAACTTTTGGCAGTTTTAATCACTGAATACTTTTCACACTTCTTATTGACTGTTGTTAACATTATGAGGTGAAAGGAAGCAATCCGACTCCGCTAATGACCTTGAAAATAAGGAAATTCATTTCACAGTTATATTTGGATTTCTAATAAGAGGTATTGAGTCAAAAAGTGAATCAGCATTATCTGGCCCAACCACGGCAAAGAATCTCAGGTTAGAATACAAGGGCAAATCAAACCTGAGTTCAGTAATTTCCTCATTGTTCTTCGCTGCTGTGAAATGTCAATATCCAATCTTCTACAGTAACTAAAAGAGTAAGCCAGTTCCACTCAGTGCTTTGCTAAATACAGAGGTTTATTTTGCTTAGCTTTTTTGTTTTGTCAGATATTTATCAGTTTTACATCTTTTTGTTAAAAGTGTCTGTATTTACTTTAATTGCTCAACCAACAAAACAATTTCTTTTAACAAACTCACAGTCCTTGAGCTTAGAAACATTTCCCTTCTTGCTCTTTTAAAGAATCAAAGTACAGATTGAATCTGGAGTCTCTTTGATAGCTTTAGTTTGTTTTTATTTTTTTCAGTCGTTCTCAGAAGAAAATAAACTTTAAATGTATAAAGTAATTATAGAGAGTTTAGAAAATCATGATTTCTGAGTCTCTTTAAGAATATCAACAGAATACTAGCAAACAGAATCCAACAACACATTAAGAGGATCACACACCACAATCAAGTGGGATTTATCCCAGTGATGCAAGAGTTCTTCAATATATGCAAATCAATCCATGTGATACACCATATTAACAAATTGAAGAATAAAAACCATTATGATCATCTCAATAGATGCAGAAAACGCTTTTGACAAAATTTAGCACCCATTTATGATAAAAACTCTCCAGAAAGTGGCCATAGAGGGAACCTACCTCAACATAATAAAAGCCATATATGACAAACCCACAGCAAACATCATCCTCAATGGTGGAAAACCTGAAAGCATTTCCTCTAAGATCAGGAACAAGACAAGGATGTCCACTCTCACCACTATTATTCAACATAGTTTTGGAAGTCCTAGCCATGGCAATTAGAGAAGAAAAAGAAATAAAAGGAGTACAAATTGGAAAAGAAGAAGTAAAACTGTCACTGTTTGCAGATGACATGATACTATCCATAGAGAATCCTAAAGCCTCTACCAGAAAACTACTAGAGCTAATCAATGACTTAAGTAAAGTTGCAGGATACAAAATTAATGCACAGAAATCTCTTGCATTCCTATACACTAATGATGAAAAAGCTGAAAGAGAAATTAAGGAAACATTCCCATTTACCATTGCAACAAAAAGAATAAAATACCTAGGAATAAGCCTACCTAGGGAGACAAAAGACTTGTATGCAGAAAACTATAAGACACTGATGAAAGAAATTAAAGATGATACCAACAGATGGAGAGATATACCATGTTCTTGGATTGGAAGAATCAATATTGTGAAAATGACTATACTACCCAAAGCAATCTACAGATTCAATGCAATCCCTATCAAATTACCAATGGCATTTTTCACAGAACTAGAACAAAAAATCTTAAAATTTGTATGGAGACACAAAAGACCCTGAATAGCCAAAGCAGTCTTGAGGGAAAAAAAATGGAGCTGGAGGAATCAGACTCCCTGACTTCAGACTATATGACAAAGGTACAGTAATCAAGCCAATATGGTACTGGCACAAAAACAGAAACATAGATCAATGGAACAAGATAGAAAGCCCAGAGATAAACCCATGCACCTATGGTCAACTAATCTATGACAGAGGAGGCAAGGATATACAATGGAGGAAAGACAGTCTCTTCAATAAGTGGTGCTGGGAAAACTGGACAGCTACATGTAAAAGAATGAAAATAGAACACTCCCTAACACCATACACAAAAATAAACTCAAAATGGACTAGGGACCTAAATGTAAGACTGGACACTATAAAACTCGTAGAGGAAAACACAGGAAGAACACTCTATGACATAAATCACAGCAAGATTTTTTTTGATCCACCTCCTAGAGTAATGGAAATAAAAACAAAAATAAACAAATGGGACCTAATGAAACTTAAAAGCTTGTGCACAGCAAAGGAAACCATAAACAAGATGAAAAGACAATCCTCAGAATGGGAGAAAATATTTGCAAATGAATCAACGGACAAAGGGTTCATCTCCAAAATATATAAACAGCTCATGCAGCTCAATATGAAAAAAACAAACAACCCAATCGAAAAATGGGCAGAAGACCTAAATAGACATTTCTCCAAAGAAGGCATACAGATGGCCAAGAAGCACATGAAAGTCTGCTCAACACCACTAATTATTAGAGAAATGCAAATCAAAACTACAATGAGGTATCACCTCACACCAGTTAGAATGGGCATCATCAGAAAATGTACAAACAAATGCTGGAGAGGGTGTGGAGAAAAGGAAAGACTATTGCACTGTTGGTGAGAATGTAAATTGATATAGCCACTATGGAGAACAGTATGGAGGTCCTTAAAAAACTAAAAATAGAATTACCATATGACCCAGCAATCCCACTACTGGGCATATACCCAGAGAAAACCATAATTCAGAAAGACACATGCACCCCAGTGTTCATTGCAGCACTATTTACAATAGCCAGGTCATGGAAGCAACCTAAATGCCCATCGACAGACGAATGGATAAAGAAGATGTGGTATGTACATACAATGGGTTATTACTCAGCCATAAAAAGGAATGAAATTGGCTCATTTGTAGAGATGTGGATGGATCTAGAGACTGTCATACAGAGTGAAGTAACTCAGAAAGAGAAAAACAAATATTGTATATTAACACATATATGTGGAACCTAGAAAAATGGTACAGATGAACCGGTTTGCAGGGCAGAAATTGAGACACAGATGTAGAGAACTAATGTATGGACACCAAGGGGGGAAAGTGGAGGAGGGTGGTGGTGGTGGTGTGATGATTTGGGAGATTGGGATTGACATGTATACACTGATGTGTATAAAATTGTTGACTAATAAGAACTTGCTGTATAAAAAAATAACGTAAAATTCAAAAATTCAAAAAAAATCATTATTTCCCTTTTTGAAATCAACAGACTAAATAAAAATAAAAGTCCCTGATACATACAAATAATAACCATTTAGAGAAGTCAGGCTCTTCCATAACAATTTTTTTAAATTTTACTTTATATATTTATTTTTTATATAGCAAGTTCTTATTAGTTATCTATTTTGTACATATTAGTGTATACATGTCAATTCCAATCTCCCACTTCATCCCACCCCCCCACACCCCAACCCACCCACTTTTTCCCCTTGGTGTTCATATGTTTGTTCTCTACATCTGTGTCTCAATTTCTGCCCTGCAAACCGGTTCATCTGTACCATTTTTCTAGGTTCCACATATATGTGTTAACATACAATATTTGTTTTTCTCTTTCTGAGTTACTTCACTCTGTATGACAGTCTCTAGATCCATCCACGTCTCTACAAATGACCCAATTTCATTCCTTTATATGGCTGAGTAATATTCCATTGTATATATGTACCACATCTTTATCCATTCATCTGTCGATGGGCATTTAGGTTGCACTTCCATAATAATTAATAATAGAGTTGTAGGAATTGATGTAAGGAATACAAATTTTGATATTTCTTTAAGGAACCTAAGTTGAAGCTAACAGCATTCAAGTATTTAATATTTTTCCAAGAAGATTTTAGGAAGTATGAACCAGATAGTTGAAGAAAGCATCAGATATAAGTAGATTTTAATTTTTTTCTTTTTTTATAGAAAGGGACTTTTTTCTCTCAAAGTTGAATTGATATTATATATCAAATAATTTTATTTTTCCAATGAAAAGTAATTATATATTCACTCTTGTCAAATGACTATCACCACTTATCTGTATGACTTTCAAGTTATTAACATCCGCAATTCCACATTTCCAAACATGAAAGGTGTTTAAATATAACCTCAAGTACTCATTCTGCATGAATGCAGATATTCATTTATTCTGTCCTTCATTCCACAGTCATTTTAGAGACTGTTTATGACAGACCCTGGAGATAAAACAATGACCAAGAAAGGCATAGTGTCTGCCTTCTCAAAGCTTACCTACTGATAGAAAAATCCAACCCTGAAAACCATTGTAGAACAGTATAAATTGTAGGGTAAACCAGGGTTCCATGAGAGCACTGAGGAGGGGCAACTGGCCCACTATCTAGGGAAGGCTTCCCAGAGACTCTTGATTAAGACCTTAAGTTGGAGTAGTTATGGCTGGTGCAGAGATGTGATAGTATCTCTCACCAACACTTCTAAAAACTCTTCTGAAACAATGATTCCCTAACGGACAAGCAAAACTTAAGTGAACAGGATCACACGGAAGAAAAGCCATATCTGTGTATACAAAATATGGCTAAAATTAATCTGAAGTGATAGTAAAGGGAAAGGTGATATTAACATACATCTATTCCACTTTTTCTCCCCTTTGTTCTGGACATTTAGACTACAGCTGACCCTGGAGGTCTGTGTCTGAACTTGAAAGATACACTGAGGTTAGTAGGGGAGCAATACTGGCATTTCTCTGAAAGACAAATTGATGATGTTCAAAGTATTTATATATTTGATCTAATATGTCCATTCTAGGAATTCATCCTTAACAGGTGTATATATATAGATGTATATGTATAACCTATATATATATATATATATATATATATATATATATATATATATATATATATATATACAGAAATTTATGCTCAATAATATTTACTGTAATGGCAAATGTTGGGAGAAAACTCAATAATGGGGGAATAAATATAATCAAGATACACAAAATTAAAAATGCTAAGCTCAGAAAATTAGTAGAGATAATGCAAAAAAAAACAACCCCCAAATGGATAAGACAAAGCTTTTCAACAGAGAATATGTATTATTTAAAAAGTAAGAAAAATATAATTTATTCTTTTTAAAATTGTATTTATTATTTTTTATTGAAGTATAGTTAGCTTACAATATTATATTCATTTTAAGTGTACAATATAGTAATTTGATATTTTTATAGATTATACCCCAAAGTTATTATAAAATATTGACATAGTCCCTGTGCGGTACATCACATCCTTATAACTTATTTATTACATTTTATAACTGGTAGTCTGTACCTCTTAATCCCCTTCACCTATTTTGCCCCTCCTCCGACCCTCTCCCTTCTGGTAATCACTAGTTTGTTCTCTATATCTGTAAGTCTGTTTCTGTTTGTTATATTTGTTCATTTTTTTTGCTTTTTAGATTCCACAAATAAGTGAAGACATCCAGCATTTGTATTTGTCTGATTTATTTCACTATATATAATACCCTCCAACCATGTCCTTGCAAATGTCAAGATTTTATTCTTAATGAGGCTGAGTAATATTCCATTGTATGTGTATATACCATATCTTTATCCATTCATCTGTTGATGGACATGAAATTTCTATTTAGTTTTAAAACACATATACACTATTTGTACCAGCTCATTCTGTGTATGTGGGAGCTATACCCACTTCCCTAATATTCTAATCAAAGTACTTTAATCAAAGTATCTCATTGAGTATCTCATTGAGTCCACTTCACAAGCTTGAGAAAATACTGGTTATATTGCTAGCTTCTAGAGTGGTAGAAATGTGTAGAATTGGGGGGAAAATGAATGCTGAACATTTACTGAGGATTTAAGTATCTAGAAGATACCAAGCTCAGCAATTTGCATCCATTATTTTCTTTATGCCCTTTGCAACAACAGCAGGTCTGTGAGCAAGGTGATATTAATCCTCTTTTTACATTGAACAGCCTGAAATTCAGAGACATCAAGAGACTCTCCCAAGGTGAGGCAGCGTGTCTGTGACAGGGCTGAAACTTGAAAGCAGAATGCATGTATCTATAACCTAAACTGTTATAGAGAGGACAGGCATAGCTCGTTTTATTGCACTTCACTTTATCGGGCTTCACAGACAGGTTTTTTTTTTTTTTTTTACAAATTGAAGGTTTGTGGCAACTCTGAGCCAAGCAAGTCTAATGGTGCCATTTTCCCAGCAGCATTTGTTCACTTCGTGTCACGTGTCACATGTTGCTAATATTCATATGTCAAACTTTTTCATTATTATCATATTTGTTATGATGATCACTGACTTTTGATATTACCTTTGCAAAAAAATTATGATGCACTCAGATGATGGTTAGCATTTTTAATTAAGGTATGTACACTACACTACAGTGTAAGCATAACTTTAATATGCCTGGGAAACCAAAATATTGGGGTGACTATTACGATATTTGTTTTATTGTGTTGGTCTGGACCCTAACCCTCATTATCTCTTAGGTGTATACCTTTATGCTAATGCATTATGATGATACCCATCTTAATTATGAAGAAACCGAGATTCTTAATCATGAAGAAATTGAGTGACCACATCCAACATACAATGTCACACATCTAATAAAGCTGCAGCTGATTTTCAAATCTATGTGTTCTGATGCTAAATCCTGTGCTTTTTCTCCACTACATTATGTCTGTATGCATGGGATACACTGTCCTTTCAGCTACCAGCAATAGATGGATTTTCAACCTAAGTGTGAGGGAAGAGCCTGAGGGAAAAAATGTTCTCAGTGATTTCCCTATCAGCATTCCTAACTCCATAACTTTAACAAGTAAATATGTTTGTGGTTGGTTTGCCCTGAGGCTCTGAAAGCCCGATTTCATCCATTTAGGCTTAGTGCAAGTCCCTACCTGATTTCTTCTTTAGACCCTACTTCTGTGTCATCTCCAGGGCTACAGGGTGGCGCCACCTTGGGTTCTGGATCTTTCTCACCTTCAAATTCTTAGGGCAAATGTCAGCAATATTAAAATATATATCTGGTCTGATTTTATACCAAACAAGTTGAAATAGGTTTTTGAACAAACAAAAAGCAAATAAAAACTCAAACAGTATCATATCTAGTTAGTTAGAAATAAAACAATAGCAATAGCAACAACAAGAAAGACCTTACCTGTCAATTTTCAATTGTCTTCTTATCCAATTCACCTGGAAAGCAGAGTTTTCACATAGAAAGGTGACAACAACATACGACATCTGATAAGTAAAGATAATGAGTTTCCTCTGCTTGTTGAAACTGGGCCATCCACAGCTCTATCATCACTGAAGTGAAAACCGATCATCACTCAGCCTGCATTAATGTCATGATATTATGATTGTGATTCACTCAATAGCCTGCTGCAGACAGCAATTCTTATAAATAAGCCCCCTCATTCAGAATGCCACAGAATGTAGTCAGGCGACTGGCAGAGGCAACATAAATATTGATCATCTCCATAATTGTAATTTATATTGGCATAATGTCCTCCTTATGAAGCATTTAAGTGGCTCTGGATATTTTCCACAAATTTGTCCTAATTCAAATATAGATGTGACCTGTGTTTGTCTATGCCATGATATAAAAAATATATATAAACCTATGAACACCATTTGTGTTTGTGAAGGAAGATGATGTTTAGCTTACTTAGGAAACAAATTGATTTTATAGTACCTTGAAAAATTACTTGGCAGGTACTATAATGTGGCAGTATGTGTTATGTTAGTAACAAATTATTTTTATTTTCTCATTCAAGCATGTAAGGCTGTTATTCTCTTGGTTAGAACTCCATTAGCCCACCGTTTGAACCTTAATAGTATTTATTTTAAAATATTGTACAAATCAACCTTTTTTCTTCTGATTCTTTCTCTCACTCATCCCAAATTTTGAAATATAAACTTCAAAATAGCTTAAAAAAAAAAGAAACTTGTATGCTGTGTTCTAAATGTAGCTTATTCTATATGCCATACCATTATTTCTATATAGTCTCTGCCTTGGGATCCGCTCATCTGTGTCATTAATGTTCCTTTCTCTACTGGATCATTCTCATCATCATACACAAACGCTCCAGCGTTTCCCATCATAAAGTAAACAAAACAACCTTGACTGCAGCATCCTCCTTTCAAATGCCAATTCCCTATTCACAGAGAATTTCTGAATTCACTTCCTTATCTTCCATTCTCTCCCCCATACTTTCCAACGGCCACTATACCAGTGTTCTTCTCAAGGATATCAAAGACCATTAAGGTTCATAATTGAACTATATATTTCATTATGCTTATTGGGCACGGCCTCTCAGCAGCTTTTGCCATAGGGGCTGATCCCTTTTTCATGACACACTTCCGTCTTTGTCTTTCATGAAAGCATTCTTTCTTGGCTTCCCTCTTACCTCTCCAGCATCTCCTTCTCCATCTCCTTAGCTAATGTCTTTTCTCAAAATATTTCTTAGATTACTTATTCCTGTTTCATTATGTTGTTGTTTTTTCTTGAGGCTTTATCTCGATCTTTCCCCTGGAACATATTCCTCTGGTTCCTCATTTTTCTTGACTCTCTGTGTTGGTTTTTATGTATTAGACAAAATAAGCATGTCTCCCAGTCTTGGAGGAATGGCCTCCTGTAGGAGATGAACCTGATGGTCCAACCTTGCCCTGGTTGTCTCTGGAAGCTGCCAGACCCTCAGGCAGCAGCTCGTAAAGTATGCAAATATAAACAGTCTTGTGGGACTGCAAGGGTGAGCCGTGCTGGTCACCAGAGCCTGATGATCTGGAGGTGTCCCCTGGGTAGTGGTCACAAAACCTGGGCTACCTGATGCATGAAAAAGCTCCCCTCCAGGAGATACTGGTGCTCTGGAGTGTGGCTGGGGGAGAGAACAAAGACAGTTCCTGCCCTGAGATCTCTGGAAAGGACTACAGTCAGCCCTTCGACTTGTGTTTAATTAGAAGCCTGCCCCTCAGACTGCAGCTCTGATAAGCTACTGGGCTATTTTCACAGAAAGACTGAGTTCTTGGGTCTGTCGCTTCTTGCTGGGCCCTGGGGGGTAGCCATTTAAGAACTCTTTCTCCATTGGTTATGGTCCTGTGGGACCCATGAGTGCAAAGCCCACTGGCCACCAGAGCGAGACAGTATGAGGCTATCCCCTGGCAGCAGCTGCAAACACTGAGGAGCCGGACAAGGGTATAAGCTCCTTTCTGGGAGATACTGGCTAAATGGAGCAAAGTGGGGGAGAGCTCAGAGGCTGCATCTCCCAGCCTCTGCTCCCTGAGAGCACTTCTGTAGATCCCTAGACATGTGCCATGCAAAGAGGCCTCTTTCACAGAAAGACTGGGGGGGTGTTTCACTCTGCTCTCTGTGCAGTGCCCTGGAGGTGGTAGTTGGCCAAGACCTGTTTCTCTGATGGTTACAGTTTGTGGGCCTCAGGATTGCAAGCCCTCCTCCCCACACTCCTGCCTACAGAGCCAGGTCATCAAGGGCGTCCCCTGAGTGGTAGCCTCAGAAAACCTGGGCACCAGACACTTGTAAAAGCTCCCCTCTGGGAAATACTGGTGCCTTGAAGCACAGCAGAGGGAGGCCATGTAGATGGTGCCCACCAGCCAGCAGGTCCCATACACGTGCTAAATTAGATGCCTGCCCTCTGCCGATGGTTTAAGATTAGCACATGAGCCTTATTCACACCAAGTTTGGACACCTCTGGACCAGCTGTCTCTTTGCTGGGTCCTGGGATGGGTGAAGCCACAAACAAATCATTTCTCAGTTTGCTATAGTCTTGTGGACACAAGCCTCATTGGTTTCCAAAGCTAGATGTTTTGAGCGTTTGTGTCTCAGGTTCGGGTCTTAAAAGTTGGGATGCCCAGTGTGGGGTTCAAACCCTTCCCTCCTTAGGGAGAAGCTACAGGTTCTGAGTTTCCTCCTGATTGTGGGGGTCTGGGGAGGGATGGGGTTTATGGTGAGATCGTGTCCCCAGCTCTCTTATCCCCCTGGAGGTGGGCCTTCTCTCGTTTGCCTGTTGCATAGAAATTGCTCAGACTATTTTTAGATTTTATTTTCAGAGGAAGTTGTTGCAAATGTAGCTGCAGATTTGGTATATCTGTGGAAGGAGTGAACCCAGGACCCTCCTATTTCACCATTTTGAACCAGAGTCCCCCCCACCCCGCCAAATATTACTTAATTGTTGTACTGTCCCCAGGGCTCTGGAATAGATCCTCTTTATTCTTCTATATTCCCTCCTGCCTCATGGCTTTGAATATTATCCGAAAATACTTCTTACTTCTACATCTCTATTTCCAGCTCTGACCTCTTCCCTGAGTTTCAGACTCAATTTCCCAACTGTTTACCGGGCAACTCTATTTGGATGTCCAATAATCATCACAAACTTACCATTTACCAAACTAAACTCTTGCATCTATAACCTCCCTAAGTATTTCCTGCCTCACTTCAGTAAATAACACCACCATTTGCTGACTTTCTCTATCCAAAAGATTTCCCATGAATCCCTTTAAAAAGAGTGAAATTTACCTCCTAAGTAAGTCTCAGGTTTGTCCACTCTTATTCTCCAGTCCATGCCATCCTCCTGTCTCACCTAAGCTTCTGCAAATCCTACTGTTGGTCATCCATATCTGACCATGACCTTCCCTCCAGCCATTATTCTTACGAAACCACAGTGAGCTTTTAACAAAATTCAGAACATACTGGTTTCCAACTTAAATCTCTTTGATGACTTCTCATATCTGTAGAATAAAACACAAAGTTCCAACATGGCACTTCAGAATATTCCTTTTCCCATGTATTGTATTGCTCTCACCACTTTTCCTGCTATCCACTCACGCAATCTTTCTTTCTGTAACTTGAGCATACCAAGGGTTTTTTCTGCTAAGGATTCTGTTGCCTAGAAGGTTCTTCCCGTGGTACTTTGTCTTCTTGTCTCAGCTCACAGTTGACCTCCTTACAGAGTATTTCCCTCACTACAATACCCAAAGTACCCCATATGCAAAACTCCCCCACCCACTCGATTATTCTCTAATACATCATTATGTTTACTTCCTCCATAGCACTCATTTATTCTGCTTTGTAATTATCTTGCATGTGTTTAATTTACTTATTGATCTAATAGGAGCGTTCATATTATGAATTCCACCAGAACAGGAACCTTGTCTTCTTTTTACCTTTTTTTTTCTCACCACCTAGAAAAGTGCCTGTCATGTAGCAGGTGTTCAAAAAATATTCACCAAGTATACAATAAGGCTATTCTCATCACATTTTACTTAACCTTAATATGTCCATTCACATGTATTGAATGAGAACTTATTATATGTCACGGTTGGTAAGGAATTAACATCAATCATTTTCTAGATAAGACATCAGCACACTGCAACCTGAAGGCCAAATCTTGCATGCTGCCTGTTTTTGTAAATAGAACTTTATTGGAATACACCCATGCCTATTTATTTTATATATTATGTATGGCTGTTTTTGGTGCTATAAACTCAGAGTTGAGTAGTTGCAACAGAGACTATCTGTCCTGGCTTGGGAATTCTAAAATGTTTGTTTCCTGGTCCTTCACAGAAAAAAGTTTATTGACTTCTGCTCTAGAAAATACCAACATTATTATTGCTTCAATAGAAAATCTTCTTTAATTTGGTTTTTAAAACTAACAATCAAGCAAAGAATATTAAAGATAGCAAGAATCCATCGTACGCAAGATCAAGATCAGTGTCTATTCTCTGTCTTGATCTCCACGTATTTATAGTCCTGAATTTCCCATCAGGTTTGAGGTGAGATTTATCCATTAACATCTGACATTCAGCAAGTTGTGAATATTTTTTAGTTTCAGTTTCATGATCTGTGAGATGAGAAGAATAATACTTGCTTTGACTCACTGAATTCTTGAGAGAGTGAAGTGTCACACACCTGTGGCTGAATTTTGTTTTTGACTCTTTCTGATGATTCCTTAAGTAAGAGCGCTTTTCTAACTTTTCCCCTCTTTCTGTTTTACTTCTGGGGAAGGCTCTTTAGAATAGAGGTGTCAGAGAATAAACATTAATTGTGGAATTAGACTGTTTGGATTTGAATTCCAATTCAAGCACATGAGTTTAGTATTATTTTTATTGAGGTATAATTGGCATGTAACATTGTACAGGTTTAAGGTGTACAACATATTGATTTGATACTTTTATATTGCAATCTGATTACCATTGTAGCATTAGCTAACACCTCTATTGCATCAATAATTATCATTTCTTCTAGTGGTAGGCACAATTAGGATCCAGTCTCTTAGTAAGTTTAATGTTTATAATAGAGTTTTGTTGTCTATAATCACTGTATTGTGTATTAGATCTCCAGGATTTACTTATTTACCAGTTGCAGACTTTGATAAGTTAATTAACCCCTTCAAGTCTCAAATTCTTATTAGTAAAATGAGAAAACAAGAGCTAATGTTCTTATCGATGTTACTGTGAGCTAGGTAGCGCTTTAAGCTCTTTAGATATACTAATTTATTTAATATTCTCAACTACACAATGAAGTCAGGGTTATTATCATTATTATCCTACTTTATAGAAAATAAAATTGAGGCATTGAGAAGTTAAATACACTTGTCTAAGATTACTGGCCCAGTAAGTAGAAGAGCTGAGATTTGAACCCAGTCCTTGGGCTTAGCCTCTTATAGCATCAGATTCTTGTTAGGATTAAATAAAGGAGATGATGAAAACTTCTTGAAGTTCTTGCATTAGAAAGCATATAATAAATGTTAGTTATTATTTTATCCAACCTTGTATAGATGTCCATTCTGATGGGAGAAATGATCCACTCAATTTTTTCAGGATTACTTTATTTCTGGATAAATTAAATTGAAATGAATATACTTAGTTGATCCATTTGCATGATACCATTTAAACAGCAGCAAAACTCACCTTTAATTGTGTGTGTATGTGTGTGTGTGTATGTGATGTCACATCCTCTAGTGAAAGACCTTATTATCCAGATAAACAAATTTCTTGGTAGCCCCTCTATTTCCACCCCCATAATCATGACAAAGTAAAGATTTGCTTTTTACTTCAACCTTGGGCCTCTGTCTCAGAGATGTCTGCAACACATAATAGAAAAGGAATTAAAATCTAGAAAAAATGAAGTGAGATGTTCTAAAATCTGCATTTATTAACTGAATGCTTTTTTAAAATGAGTATTTACCAGTATCAAATGCATCATTATGGTAAGCCATGGTCAGGTTTTCTTCACTGAATCCTCAAGTAAGTCCAGTGATATACTGTGAATGAAATCATGGAAGAACCTAGGTTATGTAGCAATGACACACAAAATTATCCTCACAGTGTAATAACACAGAGGAAATAAAACAATTTGGACAGTCTTTTTTTGACCTTTATGAATTCTGGGATTCAATTTCATTATTTTGCTGCAAATTTGAATACCTTACTTTGCATAGCCTTATTCTCACCACTGCAAGCAGAGAGATGGTATAAGCTTTACTGTGGAGAAAATTGACACAGATGCAAAAGGGAAACGCATATATTTTAAAAAACTTTCCCAATTGTGCCTGTGTACTTTTGAGAGAACATGTTTTAGATTACAAGGAGTAGTACTTTAAAGCTATGTATGATACATAGTAAATTGGTGAAAAAGATGTACCTTCTCAGATTCTTTTTTCCCCAAAATAGTGTCTATATGATCCTCTTGAAATATGGAGGATGATATCTCCTTTCCATGCTTAGTGCTGTGACTCCTGAGTTCCTCAGAAGAAAACTTGTGATTATCCACATAATGGATGGTAATGAAGAAAGTTCTTCAAATTGAAAAGATCTGAAATAGACAGTGAGAATATTGTATGAGACAAGGACAGAGACTAGTATGAGCAATGTGTACCCAAGGGAATTTGAGATTGACTTTCCAAAAGGAAGAGGTTTAACGCTGAGGGAAAGTAGAAAATACTGTTGACTGAGTAGATAGAGACCCCAAAGCATAGGGCTTTGAATACAGAGTCAAGAATTTTGGAGTAGTAGGGAACTAGTAAGTATTTCTCTCATAATAACATTATTATGGCAAAAGGACTCGAGCATTTTAAAACACTTGTCAGCACAACATGTTACCCATTTTGTTCAAAGACATAATTGCAACAAAAGTCATGGATTTGGGTTTTCTCCTTTGAGCCTAGAGGGGGCTCCAATATCACAGCTTTATTAATATAGATCAGCAGTTCTCAGGATTTTGGGTTTCAAGACCACTTTACACTTAGTCTGCTCAGGATGTCATAACAAAATACCTCAGACTGGGAGGCTTAAACAACAGCAATGTATTTTCTCACATTTCTGTAGACTGGAAGTCCGAGATCAGGGTGCCAGCATGGATGGTCAGGTTCTGGTGAGGGCTTTCTTTTTGGTTTGTAGATGGCCTCCTTCTCCTTGTGACCTCACATGGCCTTTCCTTGGTGTGTGTGTGTGTGTGTTTGTGTGTGTGTGTAGAAAGAAAGCTCTCTCCCTCTTCCTCTTCTAACAAGGCCACTAATACTATCAGATTAGGACCCTACCCTTAGGGACTCACTTAACCTTAATTACTTTCTAAAAAGCTTTATCTCCAAATACAGTCACATTGGGGGTTAAGCTGCAACATATGAATTATGAGGGTGGGAAACAATTCAGTCCCTAGCAGTACTCTTCAACATTATCGAGAATACCAAAGAGCTTTTGTTTGTTTGGGTTATATCCACTGGTATTTACTATATTAGAAATTAAAACTGAAGAATTTTAAACACAGAATACACAGTGTACATTTCATTAGCTATCTAGAAAACTCCTCCTTTTACTCATGGGAAATTAGAATGACAAGGACTAATAGCACTTTAGTGTTGCTATGAAAATAGTTTTGACCTCACAGGCACCCTAAAAGGATCTTGAGAATTCCCAGGAGTCCCAAACAAACCTTGAGAACCATGCACATAGAAGAAAGTTGAGCTGCCTAGATATTTTTTAAATATACAAATTTTCCAAAGAGAAGGCGTTATATAATTTTGTGTGTGTTTTGGGGGGCAGTTATCTCAAAGAATCTCCTTTTTTTTCCCCCAAGGTTAGGATAATACACAAAAATTATAGGACCAGACCCCCTTCCCTCATCCTGCCACCACCATTTTCATACACAAACCCAAAGGCAGTCATAAGTTTTCATTCTTATTTTATGACAGCCTACTCTTCTCTTAGAACAAAGCAACCTCAGAACTGTGCTCAGGGCCAGACAGATAGTTATTTTACCAGGAATGGCAGAATGCTTACATTCTCATTTTCTCTCTTTTTTTTTTTTTTGTGGTACGCGGGCCTCTCACTGTTGTGGCCTCTCCCATTGCGGAGCACAGGCTCCGGATGCACAGGCTCAGCGGCCATGGCTCACGGGCCCAGCCGCTCCACAGCATGTGGGATCTTCCCGGACCAGGGCACGAACCCGTGTCCCCTGAATCGGCAGGCGGACTCTCAACCACTGCGCCACCAGGGAAGCCCCTCATTTTCTCTTTTGACATCAAACTTTTGTCATTCTTAAAGTTTGATGTAAACACACACATGCGCACACAACACACACACACCATCTTGATCTTCAAACATAGTAAAGCATTAGTTGAAGCTATTTTAATATGAGAAGACCTGTAGTATTGAATTCCAAATTTGTACATCACACTGCTTTCTGTAATAGCTCATTTTGTCTAGTACTAGCTGTGATTTTTCTTATTAAATGTCATTGAATGTTTTGTCACCAAAGACTTGGCCTTATTTTCTTACAATTTTACAGTATCTCTCTGTATTTCTTTCAGTATCAGCAATTGAAATACTTGGGGCTGAGCTTCATATAACAGATATTAACAATATAACAATAACAGAATATTATTCTGTTCTTAGATATTGATGTTTTAAACAATTATAAAAACCACTGCACAGTTAATACCAAGTCACTGAAAAATGTCTTTCAGCAACTTGATATGTGGGAAAAATACATACTCCTTTTGTACATCAGAATTTCAATATTATGTTGACTTTTAAAGACCTAATAAAAATAAAGTTTACATTTTGACAACTTGAGTCAAAATTAATCTAGGGCTTCCCTGGTGGCGCAGTGGTTGAGAGTCTGCCTGCTGATGCAGGGGACATCGATTCGTGCCCTGGTCCTGGAAGATCCCACATGCCGCGGAGCGGCTGGGCCTGTGAGCCATGGCCGCTGAGCCTGCGCGTCCGGAGCCTGTGCTCCACAACGGGAGAGGCCACAACAGTGAGAGGCCCGTGTACCGCAAAAAAAAAAAAAAAAAAAATCTAAACAAAATGCTTGAAGTTGATTTAATAAATTAATAGCAGGGCTTGGGTTAGGGAAGGCATTCATTCTCAATATAAAAGAACACAAATATGAAATCACAAATATTTCTATTCCCATTTTAAAGCAGATATTAAGATAAATGGCCTGGCTCCCCCAGTCTATTTTATGATCATGTCTTTAATAAGTAATTACTTCCATGCAGTCAATATTTTAGTAACATTAAGAAGAATTCACCACCTTAAGAAAGGCATTAGAAATGGAAATTGTAGGGAGTCTGAGGAAGAATGCATACATGTACATGTATGGCTGAGTCGCTTTGCTGTGCAACTGAAACTATCACAACATTGTTAATCAGCTATACTCCAATATAAAATAAAAAGTTAAAAAAAAAGAAATGGAAATTGTAGATATTCAGTAATAAAAAGACAAACCATTTTGTGTGAAGCTAGATTTTCCTAGATATGTGTATCTTATTCGAGAAGTCAGGAAATACAATGGCTGTAGACAGAGAGTGACAGAGGTAGTAACTGTATAATCAAAATCACGTTTTTTAAAGTTTGGGTACAATTAATAGTGTGTATGTTGATATAAGTTATTGTTTAAAGAAGAGAAATCCTTCATTAAGAAAACAGGTAACTTCACTACAATCTTTGTGGTTGGAGAATGGAAAACAGATTATAATTGGTATTAATCAGATTATAATTGGTATTATTTTTATTTCTCTTAATACAGTCTTGCTTTGTTTTCTGCCTAATTATTCTAAGAAAAAAGTCTATTTTTTTCTTTCTAATATCAACTCTGGTTGACAGAGAATAAAGAACCATGCAAAAGTGAATGAACAGCTCACTGGTTCTTCTGGCTCACTTTAGAATATTTAGAAAATTAGAGACATCTCCTTCAAAACCTAAGTCACTTAGATTCCTTCCACCTTGAGAGACCAGTTAATTTATGGTATGCTGTTGTGTTTCATTGGGCGATGTCCTATACTCTGAAATATCCTTCTAAAGCATTATTTTTAATGACAGAATGAGGAAAATAAATAAACACAAAATTACCTGCCCCATAGTTGCAAAAGGATATTGAGTTCAGAGAGATGGGATCTATCAATAGGAGAAGGCAGTTCTGAATGCTAAATCAAATTACACCTTTTCCTGCTGGGATTTCAGCATCTGCCTCTGTGTAGATTGATTAGAATAAAGCAGGCCATCAGAGACCCTTTGTCTGTGTTTGACTGGGTGAAACAGCTGACAAGTGGCCATCAGATTACCCACAGAGGGGCAGCTGCGAGATAGGAGTTTGACAGCTTACTTCATTATAATTCCTACACTGCAGACTGCAATGGATTTGTCCTTTAATTGAGCTGGGCCAGCAAACTGCCCAGAGAGGAAATGGGAGGGAAGATGGCTGGATACTGATAACAGAAAAAGTAGCAGGTAAATCCCGCTCTGAGACAGAACAGACAGTATCAGCAAAGAAATGTTTTGGTATTTTGGGCACTTCAATAACTTTACTTGAAATTGAACTTGGCTACTGGAATGTCTTCAACCGTTCTTTTGTTAATCAGGGACTTCCCTCAACCTTAACAAGCAATTTCCAAAATATTTGCCTATCACTTTGCTGCATGCTTGTGCCATGTAGCAGAAGAAGTTGCTTCAAAAGCATATGAACAATTATATACAAAAAAGCAAAGAAGGTCTGCTATGGTTAATAAGATTCGGGAGGGGTTTATGACAGAGAAAACCGTTTTTTAAATATCAAACTATATAGTTTACCATGATTCAGTATGTATAAGTATATTCAGGAACATAAAATAGTATAAGGTCAAATAGTCCTAAGTGAAATCTTGCAATCTGAAATATCAAAGGCAATTGGATTTAATGAAACACATGGGTCAAAATAATCCACTATGTCATATTAAAACAAAGACAGTTTAAAACTGCATACATTGTGAAGGTGTTATAGATTTTCACTTTGGGAAAATAACTTTGCCGTAGGCTTTGGCATTTAAATATATGTGCTTCTGTAATTTGTCTTCATTTGCTTCTGGTAGACTTTTCTCTGTTCACAGTAAGAATCAGTATGAAATAAGCACTAAAAAAATTCATGCTGGTCATGAATAAAATAATGCATATTGTTCAATGTCACTGTTAGAAATGCTTCTTGTATTTCCATTTCCATTATTATCATTGTACTTTATATATTGAAACTTTTATTTAGAACTATAGGATTAATAGAATAAATTAACCAATGATTATTAAACCATAATTTTTGTCTAATATCTTCAGCTTCCTTTCCCACAAAATTTTTGTGAGTCCATTACAAGAAGACTCTTCATATTTATATTACCATGGTTCACTCTTCTGTGTATGAATGCAAAATCAGAAATGCAAAATAGTTAAATAAGAAGCAATCAAATGAAAAATCTAGATAAATGATATACTGATTATTGTTTTTAGAATGATAGAATTTTATGCACTCAGGTATTTAATAACCATTTACTGAAATAACTCAATTCTTTTTGGTGGGAAAGAAATCAATGTAGAGGTTGGGGTCACTCGTCCCAAGACTTACAACAGAGATTTTCTAAACAGAGGAATTTGAGATCTGGTTTATTGGTTCAGTTTATTGAGGCCAATAGTTGAATGTTACTGTCTTGCTCTTCACAGAATGTCAAAACTTATGACAGACATCCCTTTAATATAATATTATAGTGGTTAAAATATGGTCTCTGAACTAAACTGTCCGAACGCAAATTTCAATGGTACTGTCTAATATTTATGTATTCTTGGGCAAGTCACTTTTAAATCTCTTCCTCAGTTTCCTCATGTGTAAAATTAGGAGGCTTATATTACCTAAGTTTATAGTATTACAGGCTTTCTGTGTGTGTATGTGTGTGTGTGTGTGTGTGTGTGTGTAATGATTAAGTAATACATGTAAAACATTTAGAGCAAATATAAAATAAGCCTACTATTAAAGGAACTGTTAACTATGATCCACCTTACCCTCTCCCAGTTAGCCCCATTTTATTTTTTACATGCTAATTTCTTAGAATATAAGCAAATGAGGAATACAAAAAATACTCATTTATGAAAAGACCATCCAGTAATAAAATTTACAAAATTGTCAACACGTATTACTTGAGCAAAAAAAATTACAGAAATAAGATTTCCAAGCCAGAAAAATCAAGTCTAAAAGCAGTTTCTGATTTATTCTTCTTGAGATTTTGTTTCTTTGGTTACAGCCTTTTCTTGCAGTGGTTCCCAGGGTCACTAACACTGACCTCCAAAGGAGAAAAAATGGAAAAAGAAAAAAAGAATACTAAAATCCTTTTAGTATCCTATGATATATCTGATATATCTCTTATGACCATGGCAAGTAATGACATATACTGATAAATCTCTTATGACCATGGCAAGTATGCTGCAGGTAAAGGAGGCCTGGATCAATTTTATACCCTTGTTTGAATTTTGGACATAGGGTTCAGATGCTACCTTGATTTCCACCACGTGGAATCTGGTCTTTCTAGATTTCTTACTTCAATCAAATACTAGTTTTAAAATTCATCTCATTCTGTTGGAGTTCTCCTTTATCTCTGATATACAGTGATTATTATTTCCTCTCTAATATAAGCACTTTAAACTGTAATTTCCTTTAGCAGTGATTAAGCTGTATACCACAAATTTTGATATGCTTAATCATTATCATTCAGTTTGAAATACTACTAAATTTCATTTGTGCTTTCTTTTCTGACCCATGGGTTATTTAGAAGTGTCTTGTTTAATTTGAAAAGATTTGTGGTTCTCCTAGATATTTTATGGTTTTTGATTTATAATTACACCCCTTGTAGCCAGAGAACATACTCTGCATGATTTAACTAAATTAATCGGGATTTGATTTATTTTCTTGCATAATTTCTGTCTTGGTGAACATACTAAGTGCTCGTGAAAAGAATATGTTTCTCTAGTTGTTGGGTGCAGTGTTCTATAAATATCAGTTAGGGCAAGGTGGGTGACACTGTTACTAAAACAACCTATTGATTTTTGTTTTTGTTTTTGTTTAGATGTTCTATTAATTCCTGAGAGAGTGGTGTTAAAATCTCTAATGCTAAGTGTGAAATTGTCTCTTTAATTCTGTCAATTTCTCCATATGTTTTGAAGTTCTGTTATTAAGCACATGAACAATTATCTGTTATCTATAAGAATTTCCCTGTTTACCTCTAGAAATACTTTTCTCTTAAAAGTTAGATCATCTGGGCGTCCCTGGTGGCGCAGTGGTTGAGAGTCCGCCTGCCGATGCAGGGGACACGGGTTCGTGCCCTGGTCCGGGAGGATCCCACATGCCACGGAGCGGCTGGGCCCACGAGCCATGGCCATTGAGCCTGCGCGTCCAGAGCCCGTGCTCCGCAATGGGAGAGGCCACAATAGCGCGAAGCCCACATACCGCAAAAAAAAAATAAATAAAAATAAAAATAAAATAAAATAAAATAAAAGTTAGATCATCTGATATTAACATAGCCACTCTGACCTTCTTAGGCATACTGTAAGCATGGCATAACCTTTTCCCATATATTTGCTTTCAACTTATCTATGTCTTTATATTTAAAGGGAAACTCGTGTAGATAACAGATAGTTGAATCTTGTTTGTTTCTTTATCCATTCTGATAATCATTGACTTTTAATTAGAGGGCTTAGTCCATTAATAGTTAATGTAATTATTGACATAGTTGTGATTTATATATATCCTTTGCTATTTGTTTTCTGTCTGTTCTATTTTTTTTGTTCTTCCTTTCCTTCATTTTTTTGGATTATATAAGAATCATTAGAATTTCATTTTAATGTATCTATCAGCTTTTTTGGCTTGACTTTTTACATTATTTTTAGTGGTTGCTATAAATATTACAGTAAACATTCTTTATTTTTCATTCTACTTAATGTTAATATTATACCATTTTATGTAAAATGGAGAAATTGTGCAGCCATCTTTTATGCTATAGTTGTCATATATATCACATACACATGAAAATATAAGCCCCACAGGACAATGTAGTAATGTTTTCTTTAAACTGTTCTGAAGAATTCCTTTAGCATTTCTTGTAGTGCTGGGCTGCTGGATATAAGTTATCTTAGTTTTTCTTCTTTATTTAAAAATGATTTCATTTCACGTTTATTCTTAAAGGATAATTTTTTGGCATATAGAATTCATTTTTTTCTTTAATAACTTTCAAGATGTTGGTTCACTGCTTCCTCCCCTGTATATTTTCTGAGGAGAAATCCATGTTATTGTTCCTCTGTAGGTAACGTGTTGTTTTTCTTTGTCTCCTTTCAAGATTTTGTCTATATTTAGCATTTAGTATTTTGACTATGATGTGCCTTGGGCATGGTTTTCTTCATAATTATCCTGCTTGATGTTTGCAAAACCTCATTCCTCTTTAAGTTTATATATTTCACCAAATGAAGACAATAATGGATATTATTTCTGCAAATATGTTGTCTGCTCAATTCTTTCTCTTGTCTTCTGCTGGGACTCCAATTACATGTATGTTAGATCTTTTGATATAGTTCCACATACTCTTGAGGCTTTGTTTATTTTCAGTTTTTCTCTGTTTTTTTTCTCTCCAAGTTCACTTTCTCTCGTCCATATTATTTGTTGGGTTTCTTTTTTAGAATTTTCAGATATTGTATTTTTCATGTAAATAATGTCCATCTGTTTCCTTTTATAGTTTGTATTTCTCTTCTATTTCATTGTGAGCATACTTTCACTTATATCCTTGAATATTTTTATAATTGCTATTAAAAATACTTGTCTGCTAATTGTAACATATGGATTATCTCAGGATTGTATTTTCTATTCAAAATGGGTCAAATCTTTTTGGTTCTTCATATGCAGAGTAATTTTGGATTGTATTTTGAGCATTGATATGCTGTGAAGGCTGAGGACTCCGTTTTATTCATTTGAAAACATTTAAAATTTTGTTATTTTAGCAGGTGATTTACTTCTAGGAATTCAATTCCAAATTCTGTATCTCAAATCTCAGTTTAGTTTGGTCTCTTTATCCTTATCTGATGGCTATCAGAAACATGTGTAGTTCAGGAGTTAAACTAATTTAGGCAGAGTTTATACACAGAATATAGGGATTTATTTCCCTACTTCTCAACTTTATTGAATCCCTCTCACTTTTATTTTTTTAATTTAATTTATTTTGATACAGCAAGTTCTTATTAGTTATCTATTTTATACCTATTAGTGTATATATGTCAATCCCAATCTCTCAGTTCATCCCACCACCACCCCCCTGACACTTTCCCCACTTGGTGTCCATATATTTGTTCTCTACATCTGTGCCCCCTCACTTTTAAATAGCTGTTAGTTGCCTCAAATTCTGTTCTCTGGTTCTTCAAGGCACAAAATTCCTAGGTTTTCTATCAAAATTTTAGCTACTATGTATGCAGCTAACATTGACAAAAAGCCTTAGAAATGAAAATCATATGAGCTATCCCTTTTTTCCAAAACTTTACTCCTGAATTTGTCTGCTGTTGTTCACTTTTAGCATCATTATTTATTTTAAAAAATTGCCCAGAGTTTATAATTCTTATCTGCAGTAGGATTAGATCCTGTACAAGAGTTCTTGGTTATACCAGAAGTGGGACACTGATCATTATTTCTTAAAACACAAGAAATGCGAACAATCCAAGAATATTTGAACTTTGGTGGCCGATTACCTAGTTCTCTAAATGAGTACAGTTGCCTAGTTATATTTTCCCCAAATTGCTATCAATAAATGGAACCTGAGAAACAAAGTCCTTCTGGGGCAATACAAATGCTATAGCCATGTATAAATACCCAAGGAACCAGAGAAATTGCAAGGTGTATCCTTGCTTTAATTCTAATAATAATGAACCCTTTAGAAATATGAGAAATGAAGGGGGAAAATTTGCCTGTTTATGGATATTTCTGAATTAAATTCCTTCTCATCCATCCACCTAAGTTGTTTGGTAAATACTGCAAGGTCCTGTATCATAGAAGATATGGTACATCCTTTCTTACATAAAGATTGGACTGTCAAGAATATAATTAGAGCCATACTTTCTAATCATAGTGATACTTCTGATACTTTTGAGCCAATCATCCATAGTACCTTACTTAGCAATTTAACTGATAATAGAATTTGCAGAATTGATTAGTAAAACCAGTTGCTGAAAAAACTAGATGTCACAGAAAAAAAAAAAAAGGTAGCTGGAGCAAAAGGAATTAATTTTAAAAATAAGATTTATGTTAAAACATGGGAGAATAAATGGTATGGACATATATAAATATTTAAGCCATCACTATCTAAGATGCTTATCAAGTATATAAGCTACCCAAGACTTAGGACTGCACTGAAAAAAGATGGATATATGTTTTGTCAAACAAAAGATAAAAAACTTATGCGGACAATATTTGGAGTTTTGAGAAAGTATGTGTGTGTGTGTGTACACAGGCATATATGCCTGTGTACATGTGCATAAATTTTTCACTGAATATTTTTTAAGTGAAAATTCTAGTGGAAAGGGAATCTAACTAATGTCATTCTTTTCTGTGGCTTCTTCCCTACTCATGTCATTCTAATTTATCAATCTTGCTGAGAAGTTTAAAGACTAAGGTTTAGTTTCTTACTGAATATTATTTTCATTTTTATTATTTAATCTAATGAATTTTTATTAGACTTGCTGAATTTTAACACCAGTTTCTCTGCAATATGCTGATGAGTTTCCGTCACTGTGGGGCACTGTGTATTGCTATCAGATTAGTAGGTGGAGCACATGCTATCAGATTTCCTATAACTAATGCATATTCACTTATGCCATATCAGTCAATACTGAAAATTATTTCTTAAGGAAAGTAGAAGTTATCATGTTAAAGAATAAGAGAATTCCAACTGACAAAGAGAGAAAGGAGCTGAATTCTTGATCTCCTAGACACAGAATTTCTGCTTAGTGTTAGAACACTCTGGGTAAATATTTCCATTACACTTTGATATATAATACCGAACTTCATACTCAAATGCTAGTCAATTAGAGAGTTTTTCATGAAAGTTGTAGTGGAAGACACATGACCAAGCTACCTAATAACCTACATCTCTGGGTTTTATTTTATAGAAATTAAATAGAAGTGGCAAAAATGACAAGGCTCAGTGCTGCTTAGAGTTAAAGACAACTGATTTTTCACTTACCATCAATGAAGTATAACTTTTCCGATGGGCAATTGGGCAACATAAAGCTAATGCCATAAAAACTATAAATTTGATTATATATCGTAATTCTGCCTCTAGAAATAAGCATTTCCTTGCTTATCCCAATGAAATAATTAAAAATGTGATGAGGCATTAGACATACAGAGGAATGTCAAATATGGCACAGGGCCAGTTGTATCAGAGGAGACTGTATCTACTCCACTAATATTTTTCTGTGACTTTTGTAAAGATCAAAGCACTCTTCGCCCCAGAAGGCCATCCGATAGATGGGATATACATGGTACAAGGAGGGAGCAGGCAAGGTTGGAGAGTGTTGAAAACCTCTTGTGTTCCATTTCATAGCTCTGTTCTCAGCTGCTGGGATTTTTTTCTTTTGTTTTCATTTATTTATTTGTTTTGGAAACATAGGTTGTCACTTGTTATTTGAAAAATGGTGGAAAGAAGTGGCAATACTGATGGATACAAAATGGCAATTTATTTCCAAGATTTCTTGTGCAAGATTTTGAGTATTTTCAAAATTATGAACAGTAGGTTACTTTTATGTGTTCAAAACTTGTTAGGAAATAATTTTACCAAATCATTTTACTAAAAATGCCAAATATAAAGATTCATAAAATCAGAAAAGTCATGTAATGATCTCTTGAATAACTACCAATTAATTTTACTCCTGGAGAGTAAAATTTAGTAATCAGCATAAAAGGTAACATACTGACTTCTGATATATCTTAAGCTTTTCTCTAACCATTGAGGGCTGAATGGTTATACAACTCCAGGGCCATCTTCCAGATTGTAATCTAGGTGAATTTCTGCCTGGATCTGTGCAATGAGAAAAGCCCTCCACCAACATCTGTTTTGAAGAATTCATAGCTATTAGTTTATTTCATTATCTTTCTAGCAAAAGCTGAGCATTTCAGGACTATTAAAGTCATAACTTTAAATACATTACCAAATCATGATTTAAGGTCTGCTACAAGCCCATATATTAGAGGAGAAAAACCAATGGGGGAATATTTGGCTCAAGTTCCCCAGTTGAGATCATGGTCAGAGGTGTGATACTTGCCAGAAACCTCGGAAAAACATCACACATCTACACATCACTCCACCCTTCACCACAAGAAAAAATAAGGCAATACAAGGCTAATATCTTTCCACCTTTCCCAAAAGTCAGGGCATTAAAGCTACTCTTTGCAGACTAGATTGTTAAGTTTCATGTCTGAATGCACAAAGAAATGGCATAGGTCATAGGTGAGATACAGCATCCTGCAACCCATTTTAAAAAGTGATTTTTCATGTGACATTCTCCTTGTACCAGACTTGACCATTTTTAAACACAAAAATATCCCGGAGTATAACTGCCAAAATACTTAAAAGCATATCCTTGAGGAAACTGAGTGGATTATTATTTCCCTCTAGATCAAAACTTAAAATAGAATTAAAAATAGTCTTCTACTCCAAGATAATGCGGAACTTAATTTCTTGCTTTAATTTACTGTGAAGTTTTAACAACATTTGAATAGACTCTGGAAATAATAATCATCATCATTATTATTATCTTTTAGGAGGACATGGAGAGAATCAGATTAAACTTACAACCATTGTTTTAAAATGTAACCTTAATATATTTTATTTTATTTGTAGAAGCATTTCAAAACAATTGTTAGATTCCTAGATATTTGTTATCCTTGGATGCTATTGTAAATAGATATAATTTCTTTAACTACATTTTCCATTTGTTTCTTCCTATTATGTATATTTTATTTTTTTATGTATAATACTTATAACATAGGTAATACAGATTTGATGCATAAAATATAAAAATTAGGTATAAATGCATATCATTTATATAAAATATAATTTATATGAAATATTAAAGAAATTATATTGATATTTCTTTAAATTTTATATATGTTTTATATCCAACTTCCTTATAGATAAAGCTTTTAATTTACTTTTATACATTTCTGTTGCCTGACTCTTGGTTTTCCAATAATTACAGCTATTCAGGCATAACTTTTCTGAAAGATTCTCTTTTTCAGACCTATTTCTGAGCCTGTTAGTGCTCAGTTATTTGCTAGAAAATGATAAAGAATAACTACTATGGTGATATTGCTATTAGTGGCTATTAATCCTTCAATATATTTTGGTGTTTTATGGTACTAAATATAGCACATTGGTATATATGTATTTGGATATAAGGAAAGAGTAATTATATATGTATTTGGCAAACCTCCCATATCTGATAATTCATTTCTTCTCTGAACATATTTTGGCGTTGAATAGTATTAGTTTGGCCTAGGAAGCTGAATAAAGACTCCTAAAACCAGAAAAAACAATGAAGTTGTTAAATAGTGATTAGTCTGCCAATAACTACTGAATTAAAGAAATAGATCTGGGACATGAAAGGGATACATTCCATCATGAATTCATTTATTAATTCATATTCTCATTCTATTCTGTAAAGATTTATTTAGTTCCTCTTTTTTGCCTAGAAATGTGCCCATGAGTGAAATGTATGAAAGATGCTCTAAACTTGGTAAATCACTGCTGTTTTCTCACCGGGTCTACTGAGTTTATTTCTGGGCATCAGTGCAGATTCAGAAGAGACAGCTTGTGTTTTTATAATTAGTCAAAGATATATTTACCTGGTAAATTCCAAATTCATTCATTTGAAAAGCAATATATATTATCTGTGTGACAGCAATATAGATTTTTAGAACCAAAGATAACTTAGAAATCACCTTGTTCAATTCCTTTATTTTTTTGTCTTTATGACCTGTTAAGTTTCAGATGGGTTAAGAAAAATAGGCTGCCTGGGTATAATCTCAGACTCTATCATTTATTTTCTGTATTTCCTTAGACAACTGACTTGGAAATTAAGTCTTAACGTCTCAGTGTCCTCACCAAAAAACAGGAATATCATTCTACCAGGACTGATACTACATGCAATGCACTAGCACTGTGCCCAGCACAGAGTAAACAAACATTACTTGCTAAAAATGAGCTAAATATTACCAGCAGCACTGCTAGTTGAACCCACTTTTTGATTCAGCCTCCAGGGAAAAAACTGACTTCAAATTTTTTTGTGTCCATGAAGTAATAATCATAATCTTCTACACTGAGCGATGTGTGTCAGATTTTGTTATTGTTCCCCATTACGTTCTTTCCCTTCTTGTGAGACAAGTATATCTCCCTGAGACATGGATGTCAGACTGGCTTTGGCCAGTGAAATGTGAATGAACCTGACATATATCACTTTCTACCAAAAGTCTTAAGAGCAATTGTGTGCTTCTTCTTTTTTCTTTTATTTTTTTCGTGAAGCCAAAATAACTTGGTAGAGGCCGAGCCTTATGTATTCAGAATGAAGAATTTTGGCAGCAGAATCTCAGCTAACCCACGATGAATACATATTGTGGTCAAGAAATAAACTATTGTTGTTGTACGGTATTGAATTTTCAGGGTCTTTATTACCACAGAAATAACATTTTTTACTATAGAATAACCTACTAAAAGCTGACTAATACAGGGAATTACATATATTTTTTGTGCATTGTCTTGCTATTTGTTTCCATGGCAGCAATGTCTACAAACCCTGCCAAATATATGGTTGAATGTTGTGAATTTTATTTGGCAATTTTATTTTTAAAGTACTATTCTACTTTCTGGATTCAAGGGGAAAATATGAATGAGGTTTTTTCCCCCAATTTTCACCCCAGATATTTGGCAACATACAGACAGAATAGAATGTTAATGGTTTTGAAATGAAATTGAGCTAGAATGTTAGTCTTATCAGAGAAAACTGTATTTTAAAATAGGAGGAATAGGAATTGTCTTCCTGAGGGCAGCACCTCCTTCATTTATTAAGAAGCTTCTTATTTGTCATCTAGTCTGAGGACAGGTTCATTCAGCTCAGCTGAAGCAAGTTAACTAGATGGATTTTTTAAAATACTAGTCACAAAATAGCAGTCAATAAAAAAAATATTTTGAGGCTTTTGCAACACTAAGTATTATTAAATTTTAAAAAAGATGAATATATTATTGATACAAGTACCTTAAAAATAAGAACACTGTAAGATTACTTAGAAGAAAAACATAATCACCAGAAATCAGAAATTCCTTACAATTGACCAGTGAAAGTAAGCCTTTATGAAAAAAATATTTATTAGGTTATCTGCTTTGTTTAAATTTTTTTGATAATGCATCTAAGGAGAGAAGCAATGGGGACTTCAAATATCATGGTAGAATTGTGTTTCATAAACTCTGTGTTGGGTATATTGCTATTAAATATCTTTCATACATATTAATACGTATTTTTTATTTCTTCAATATTTAACAAAACTTTAAAGAAGAAAAATCCAGTAAGTTAAAAAATGGAGAATATCTGTTTGATTTTTGACATATAAATTGTGTAATGATATAGCAGGAGCTATATGGATACGTGATGAGGGTAAAAGCCCGATTGGAGATGGTTGAGAAAAGAGCAAAAAGTGATAAAATGAAGACACAGATGGTGCATAACAACTTTTTCCAGAAAGGCGATATGGTAGTAAATGGAAAAGGATGTAGTTTAGGAAAAGGTGGTTATTTGACTTTATTTTAGTTTGTAGTAAAAAAGGGATTGACACCTGTTTCAAAGCCAGTGGGGAAGATCAGTTGAGAGGAAGAGGATACCAAAGAGAGGGAGGGATATACCACAGCAAAATGTACTTGAGAAGAAGGGAAGAGTGGAATCCGTATTGTCCACAGAGGAAGTCACCTTGGATTGGAAAAATACATGGGACCTTTTATTGTAACAGGAAGGAAGAAAAAAGGATGTGTATTCTTTCCAGAAAGCTAGGAGAGAGATGCCTCTTTTCTGAATTAGGGAACTAGCAAAGAGAGTGGAATTGGTGAGTGCAATCAAGAAAAATTTAGAAAATACTAATAGGACTTTTTTACCATTTAAATGTTTTCTTGGTTTGGGGGAGAGCATACATGGATAAAAGAAGAAAACAGGATTAGCTGGACTTCTGGCTTGAAAAGGTTTGGGTGGAGTGTAATGCTATTTGTTATTGTCGAGCTCTAGGAAGATGTGTAGATTAGAAACTAACCTCAACTGAGGTTCAGACCTGCACAAAACTTCCCAGAAACACAGATCAGGACAACCACATTGTGAGCACTACCTTACCAGTATGATGGAATCGTCAGAAGGACCAGGAGTCAGGAGACATGAACTCTCTTCTGGTTGCACCTTTACATTATATGGATCTGTGTACACCTTTGGGGATTTCATTGTCTTTATGAGACCATATCAATTTTTGATCCTTTATAATATTTTTATGAGCTTATGTTTGCGAACATCTTCAGAAATCCAAACTTCTGACTCTTCTTCTAGAGGTATGTGGCGTTTTTTGGATTGAACCTGGTTATAGCAAGATAGTGGTAAAAAAAAAATCAATTGTTTTTGGAGCACAGCTCTTAGATTTAAATAGTTTCAGTATTCATTTTATCTTTCAATAAGAATATGTTGAACCCCTACCATATGCAAAGGGTAGTTTTAAATACTTAGCACAAGTAAGTGAAGCTCCTCCAACCTGTGGAGGGGGAAAAAGAAATCTGAGCCTTCAAGAGGCTTATGTTCTAATGAGAAGAAAAAGCTAATGAACAGTAAACATAATAAGTAAATGATAAATAAATGATGATAACATGTTTGAAAGTGGTAATTATTATGCAAAGATTAAAAGAGCAATAAATGAAAAATCTGGCATGAAGATAAACAGTAATTAAAATATGATTAAAATATGATTATCAGCATGGACCACATTAAGAAGGTAACAGTTGAGCAAAGATTGAGGGATTTAACCATTTAGATATTTGAAGGAAAAGGGAAAATCTAGTGCAAAATGCCAGAAAGTACATGACATAGAACAAGAACACCAGAGTGACTGGATCAGAGGAACCAGGGAAGAGTAGTAGGTGATGAGGTCGAAGGGATAAAGAAGTGACAGTTCACTGGCTGCTTCTTCTGAGTGACATGGGGAGTCACCAGGGTAATTTAAGCAGAGGAGAGACATGAGCTGACTTAGGCTTTATAAAGATCACTTCATCTGTTGTGTTGAAAGGGTTACTCTATCTGTGGGTGAGGGAGGAGGGCAAAGAGTCCAAGAAGAAAGCCATGCTAGTTAAGGTAAGAAATGACAGTGGCTGAACCAAGGGGGCAGCACATTATGATCCTGTTTTAATAATGAAACAGAATTTGCTGACACACATCGAATACGTGTGTGAGGGAAAAAGCAAAGTCAAGAGTAACTTCAAGGTATTTGGCCTGAACAACTAGAAAGATGGAACTGCCATCAGCTGAGATGGGAAGTCTGTGGGTGGAGTAGGTAACCAAGAGTGTATGTACATCAGGAAGTCAGTTCTAAATGGTAAGTTTGAGATGTCAAGTAGACCCTCTAGAGAGTTGCCAGCATGGAGCATGTTGTCAATCTTCCACTTGATATCACAGCTCATCTCATTAGTATGTGAATAAATGACTCAGTGTAGTGTATTTGTGCAGAACATATTACATATTTAATGATCAGTTAATATTCAAATTCTTGATATTCTACCAAAGTTGTTTTTGTTTGTATGCATTATGGTAGAATAGAAATACTTTAGGATATCCAAAAAGCTAACTTAGATGTAATGGAAATAGATCAGAATGTCCAAAACTGATTTAGTCAGTTCTTTCAGAATGTTTAAAGTGCTTGATTCTTGTTAGAAGAAACTCTCCACGTTATTTTTTTTAATGTAATGTGGACTTTAATATTGCTCTGAAATCTCTATCATTATTTGATATCCCAAATTTATTTGCTTTCTATATTGCAAATTTCTAAAATAATTATTCTGTCATTTTGTGGTCAAGAAGAACATTTCAGTGTGTCATAATATAATCATAAACCAGCTTAAAGACTCAGCCTATCCCATGTTTCTCTTACCCTCTAAGTAGGTTTAGATTATTGCAACAAATAGGTAATTTCACACATTCAAGTCAACAATGATTGCCAGACAGTTTATGGGATGGAAATGCTTACAGATCATACAGGGACCTGGATTGCAGAGTGATATGAAGTACATTTGCAATATTTTCTCTTAGTTATTTTTATCTGCTAGGCTTATAGACCTGTAAATAAAACTGGCAGATTTCCCCAAAGAATTGAGTTTCAGCTTATGAGTTTATTTTATGGAGCCTCTATTCTACCTGTACAAGTACTTCAAGTGGTAACAGAGGCAAATATAAAGCAACATCCTATTTTATTAGTGTATTTTACCACAATTCTGCAGATACACAAGCTTCAGAGATCATAAACACCCCAGATCTTGAAGACTTTACCTTCCAATAAAGCGCTTTTTGAAAAGTGGTACTGCCTTCCAACCTATAAATACACTGCTACCCTTGAGGGAGCAAAGATTTATCTCTTCTCAATTTACAAGTAAATCCATTGTTAACCCACCTCACCTCTTCACCAATAAAGGGCTGATTTATGATCGACGGTCAATGAGTCCATCTGAGGCGATTTCTACTAAGGCTAAGAAAAGAAAGTATAAGAAAACCTAGTAAATTGTGCACCGTTTAATGTAGATTAAATGAAGTGAGCTATATTATATTGCTCAGCATCAATCCTAAGGAAGCACTTGACTGTTGTATATTATACCTCCAGGATGAGAATAATGATGCAAGCCAGTAATCATTCCTCCAATAGAACACTGTTCATGATGCTTGGGGATTGTGGCTGTACCACAGCTGTCTGATGAAGTCCTATTTATAAACTGTCACTTGCCCACTGTTTCTTGCATTTCCTTCCAAATAATTTTGGAGTCCATTTCATTGTCTACCTGAATATATTATTCCATGCTAAAGAACAACAATAGCAGAATAAAAAGAAATAGCACATTATATATTTATAAAGAAGAAATGTTAAAATTAATAAATTGAAATAGGGACGTTTCTCGTGGCTAACAGAAAAGTTCTTGATATTGGAAAGAGTAGTGTCTGGAGTTAAGGGCTACATCTCAAATCCTCCACCAACTCTTCCTTAAATCACACATTCCCTGGGGTGTACAGCATACTTGTATCCTCTTAAAATATATTTTCTGGGGTGTCAACTTCCTAAAAGATCCTTCATTTTTCCTCTTTCTTAGAGAGTGAGCAGCTAAAGAATCGGAAGGAGGCTTTTTATGTGAACCTAACCATGGTCAAAGGACCTTACAATCTGAGACCTGGGATAGATCTTAGTGAGCAATTTCCAGTGTTGTCTGAGAAAAGAACACTGAGGAATACTGCATCCTGTATCCTCTTCTTAGAGGTTTGTAAAGCACATTAGCGTTTAAATAATTTGAGAAGTTCTGCAATAGAGAATTCTATTCAACTTTGCATGGCCCACCCTCCCTCAAATATACTATGTTATAGATTTTTGTTGTTGTCGGGTGGAAATAAAATTCATTCACACATTAGTAATGTTAATCTAATCCCACCTCTTTCAAAATGAGGAAACTGAGACCCAAGAAGGTAAATGATATGACCGCGATCTCTCTGATTCTGTCTGTCATAGCCTAAATGGGACCTGAGATCTGTTGATTACCAACTTAGTGCATCCTGGGGCTCTAAAAACTTTGTGAAAAGACTGAGCTGTATATAAGATCAGGGAAAACTATAGAAAAACAGAAAAAATATCTTTGCTCAATATTTTGAGAAAAAAATATTTGGAGAAACCTCTTGCATGCCAATATGTTCTTTCTTTCTACTTTATATAAAATGGTCTGAAGGGCTTCCCTGGTGGCGCAGTGGTTGGGAGTCCGCCTGCTGATGCAGGGGACATGGGTTCGTGCCCCAGTCCGGGAAGATCCCACATGCCGCGGAGTGGCTGGGCCCGTGAGCCATGGCCGCTGAGCCTGCGTGTCTGAAGCCTGTGCTCCGCGATGGGAGAGGCCACGGCAGTGAGAGGCCCGCGTACCGCAAAAAAAAAAAAAAAAAAAAAAAAAAGGTCTGAAATGTATTTACCTCATTTACTTACCTTCACCTGACAATACGTTGTTATTCTTAGTGCCTTATCCAGAAACATGAATTCTTCGTTTTTAAACTTAGAAAAATTAAATTGTATTTTTCTATGTTAGTCTGTTTCAGCTGCCATAACAAAATACCAGGGACTGGGTGGTTTAAACAAGAGAAATGTATTTTCTCAAAGTTCTGGAGGCTAGAAGTTCAAGATCAAGATCTTGGCAGGGTTGGTTTCTGGTGAAGCCTCTCTTCCTGGCTTCTAGGCGGCTGCCTTCTTGCTGTGTCCTCACATGGCCTTTCATCTGTGTGTCATAGTCCTGTTGTCTCTTCCTTTTCTTATAAGGATATCAATCCTATTGGATTAGAGCTCCATCCTTATGATCTCATTTAACCTGAATTATGTCATTAAAGGTCTTATCTCCAAGTGCAGTCACACTGGGGGTTTAGGGCTTCAACATATGAATTTTGAGGGGGACACAATTCAGGCCAAATCATTTCCATTCCTATATGGTATTTTCTGCTATCATTTGTTGTTTCAGAGAACATTCCTTTTTCATCCCTATTCTTTCAGTTTGCCCCAGGTTAGCTCTTTCTTTCTTGTCTCTAAACTTTCCAAACATATTTTATAACTGCAATACTGAACTTTTGGGGATAGACCCAACAACAGTCTTGAAGATTTTCATTATCTTCAACTTTCGTAGACTTTATTTTCTTGCACAGACCAGTCCTTCTCCAGGTTCTCAATTTGGGAATCCTGCTTCAAGGCATCCCTGCTGTCCTTGCACTTGTCTAACAAGCTCATGGTCTTTCCACAATAATTAGACCATCAACTGTGGTTTTATAGAGTGAGCTGTTGGGCAATATCCCATCTAGGAGATGAAACTTTTTGTTTGTACCAGCACACCAGTAGTATCAATTTGTTGAATCTTTTCTGTGAAACAGTCTTATATACATGAAGGAAATAAGTATGGTTGCATTGACGTTAATGACTATTTCTAACATTCTGCTAGTTATGCAGAGCTAAAAGCACGGTATTGGCTCTATTTCAAATTCACTGCAGCAAAAAGAAGGAAAATATGTAACAAACAGACCAACCGAAAATAAGTAAGTTGCATTTGATCACTTTCATAACAACCTTTACATTGTGCATTATTACTGCGGGATTAAAATAACATCTCCATATTGTTCTCAGTTGTGCATTTTTGTTGCCCCTCATAATCATTTGCAAAGCAATAAACAGACATTAAGTAGTTATATGACTTAGCTAGGATCACAAAACTATTAACCTCTTGAACCAAACTTAAACATGACTGATTTCAATTGATTTAAACTGAAATTCAGCAGTTAATTCAATCAACACTGACTGCATGCCAGGCTTTGGTTACATAACAGTGCGCAAAAAGAGTCAGAGCTTGGATTTAACCCTGCCTTCCAGAAGCTGGTGGAAAGACAGACACATTTAACCTGAACAGGAGGGGTATCAATCAGGCTTTGATTGGCCACAGAAGTTAAGAAAGGGTGCAGAAATAAGGTCATATGGAGGACCAAAGTAGCTAAGTCAGAGAAAAGCATTCCATTCACAGAAGAGGACCAGAGAATGATGTAAGAGGTAAAAGAAAGAAAGAAAGAATGAATGAATGAATAAGCTGTTTAGTCTGACACAAAACAGAGGACATGTCTATGACTGATTATTGGAAATAATTTCTTATCCTTTTTAGTAATTGCCATTACAATGAGAGTTAATCATAACACACACCCAAGTTCCAAAAAAAATTATGGTTTGAAACATATTTTTATTTTTTATTAACTCTTACTCTTTTGTCTCAGTCTAAGAATCTAAGGAATATTGCACTAAATCCAGACAATGAACTTCAATAGCCAGACTTTGATGTCTGATTTACAGCTACAGAATGTGTGTGGGTGTGTTCACTCCACACCATCAGCCTTAAAGAGTGAAGGACACACCCGAAACTTTCCCTTAGTAGCTAATTATGGAAAGTTAGATCTAAAAATTATACCCATCTTGAATATATTTATATTCACTATACCTTGGGGTATAACATTTCTCAAATCATCACTCATTTACTACTGTACTACTTTTGTTTATTTCCTGTCATAACTGTTTTCTTAAACTATCAATTCATTCCTATGCAGTTACATTTTGAATCTAAACACTTATTTATTGTCTCTATATCATGTATATTTTTTAGACACATCAGTAACATCAGTTTTCATTTTTACCAGAAAAGTCTTAGCTTATTTGATGGTCTCACAATTTACCCAGGAACATATCTATTATTTTCTTGCAGATAGAGTTCTATGTTCAACAATATTTTTATGATTATTTTGTAGGAGAAACATCAGCATATTTCTTTATAATTACTTTATACTTACTTTATCATTACTTTAAGTTACCTTTCAAACCATCCATTCGATATAATATTAAATACCTACTGTATGTCATCTATTATTCATATAATTCAGCAACATGTTGATTTTTTCCTCTCTTTTAAAGGAGATTTATTTTGTCTTGCCATAGGAGAATCCAGAAAGATTAAAGGCCCATGTATGCTAGCAAGTAGTTACCAGAAAAGCTTTTTATGATACATAATTCTAACATGCCAGAAGAAAACTGCATTGAAAATGATGTAGTCTAAATAATAATACGTTTGAAATTGAAAATTAAATATACTTTTGCACATCCTGATATGCTACTGTGCTTGCCTCATTTGCATGCAAATAAGGGTTCAATAACTATTTTAATTGCTATATTCTCCCAAAAGCAAGGAAAGAAGATTCAAAATATATGTATTATTTTGTATGGGAAAGAACGTTAATATTCACCAAATAATTACCTAATTTACATAGTGACTAGGCTCATCTGCAGTGAAGTATTTTTATAAATATACAGAGGGAACATTAGATGTTGTGAAATTTGACAAGTGAAATAACAAGCAAATCTAATAAGCAAAATTGTATGCAGGTGAAAGACTTCTAGTACATTCTTTTTACTATAACTTTATTACTAATGTCAGAATAATAAGTCAAATCCTTAAGCATTCCGTGCATCGTATTTGGTAGGTGAGAGGGGGAAAAGCAAATATAATATACTTAAAAAAATATTGAACATGATCAAACACATCTGAAAGAGATAAATTCCTCAGGGAAGAATTTCCACCTACATAATTTCAAGTGGAGTAATCTATTTTCTAATTAGCAAGGAAAAAAATCTTCTGCATATGACCTTGAATTCTAAAATATTAGCTCAGAGGGAATATTTACAATCCGGAGGCTCAGATGCATAATGAAAATATGGACATGACTTTTACTGTTGTTAAGATTCTTTTTAAATCATTCTTAGGCATAATCTGCCTATGTTGACTGACATTTATAGTATGGAAATTAGCTGGAGTACAAATGCAGTGGCGTTTGAAATTAGAAAACACAATACTGAGAAGGCAGGTTAAATATTTGTGGTGTTTAAAGCCATTTTTCTTGGTAGAACCAATACCTTTTTTCATTTTGATCAAGCATATATTCTAAATGAGTTTTACATATTGAAATTATTTTAGTTCTCTAACGCGACTTCTTTTGTCATTTTATATGTAGTTGTTATTCATTTCAGAGAAATGTATTTTTCAACTTTCAACATTTTAAGTATGATAAAGGAGGGAAGACTGTAGGATTTAAACATGGAGAATTTGTTAGATAGGAATGTGTGCGAAATGAACAAACATGAACATGAATTAGTGAATGAGCAAACTGACCTGATTTTAAGCAATCTATTCACTTGTTTGTTTGTGGGTTTAAAGTGATCAAGAAACAATGATTATAAAATGAACTGTAAGGCTTCACAGATGGATATGAAGAATTAAGAGACTTGATGAAAAATTCTAGTTTATGACCCTTTTCTCCAGAATCTGGGACAAGATAGAGATTCCTGGGCTTCTGGGAGAATCCTGAACTGCTGTCTGCACTGAATTGGAAACTAAAATTATAAGGGCGAGAACACCACCGTGCAATGTATCTGAATTTTGGTGTCAGACAGACCTGAGGTGGAAACCTGACTCCTTCATTCATACATTACCTGATCCTAGGAAATTACTGTTCAGAATTTCAGGTTGTAGGATGAGAATGACAATCATTTCTTTCAGGGTTATTGTGAGGATTAAATAAGATTGTTAATGAGCATCAAGTCTGTAGGACATGGCCAATTTAATAAATGATGGCAAATATAAGTGTTATAAAAGGTCCAGGAGCTGAGAATCCTGGGATATTTCTCCCTTCAGCAGCTGACTTCCCTTATCCTTTTGAGATATGACAATTCTGCGTCTGTGAGGGTTTATCTGGTATATTTAAGAGATCTGACATGTAACATCCACAAGGGCACAGATCAATCATGCAGGTATTAAAATCAGTGCAATAATGAGAAATAAAACTATATGATTATAATTTACTACTTTACAAAATGTATATTTATCTAAAAGTTCATTCATATGTGTTCATTGTCCATGAGATCATGCCAACCCTTGGTATGAAGTTTCACTGTACCTGATACATACTAGTAACTGAAATTTATTAGAAATGCAAATTTTCTGAAAGTAGAGAATTTAACAAAATTCTGTGAACTTCAGAGTATTCTAGGACACTGAAGAAATTCCTATCAAGGGAAAAGGACAAGAAAGATGACAGTCAGTAGAGTAATCCTACACAGATTCATCCAGAGAGAGAAAAATACATCCAAATAATTTTATAAGGTCTTTATAACCTTGATATCAAAACTAAAAAAGTACTTTGCCAGTCAAACAAAATACTGGCAAGGTGAATTCAGCAGTATGTATGTTGTGAACAAGTTGTTTTTCCAAAGAATTCTAGAGAGGCTAAGCATCAGAAAAATCTATACTCTCCATATTAAAAGATTAAAGGAGATGATTAAAGAGCCTCTGATATTATCTAATACTTATTTGTAATTTGAATTACTTGCACACTAACACCACAGTGTTCACTGCAGCTCTATTTACAATAGCCAGGACATGGAACCAACCTAAATGTCCATCGACAGATGAATGGATAAAGAAGATGTGGCACATATATACAATGGAATATTACTCAGCCATAAAAAGAAACGAAATTGAGTTATTTGTAGTGAGGTGGATGGACCTAGAGTCTGTCATACAGAGTGAAGTAAGTCAGAAAGAGAAAAACAAATACCATATGCTAACGCATATATATGGAATCTAAAAAAAAAAAAAAAGGTACTGATGAACCTAGTTGCAGGGCAGGAATAAAGAGGTAGACATAGAGAATGGACTTGAGGACGTGGGGTAGAAGTGGGAAGCTGGGGCAAAGTGAGAGTAGCATCGACCTATATACACTACCGAATGTAGAATAGTTGGCTGGTGGTAAGCAGCAGCTTAGGAGATGGGCTCGGTGTTTTGCGATGACCTAAAGGGATGGAATAAGGAGGATGGGAGGGAGGCTCAAGAGGGAGGGGATATGGGGACATGTGTATGCATATGGCTGATTGGCTTTGCTGTGCAACAGAAACTAACACAGTGTTGTGAAGCAATTATACTTCAATAAAGATGTATTTTTTTTAAAAAAGGGGAATTTTCTTAACCAAATAAGCAGTACCTATTAAAACCTCAGTACAGAAGGAACCATTCAAAATATAGTATTAGGACAATTGTTTATTCTAGAAATCTACATTTTGAAAGGCCTGTTTATTCTTTATATTTGTCATGAAACCCAGAGCAATTGTCATAAATTGTGCTGAAAATCATAATCTCTATAAAGGGGATGTTGCCTAAGCCCTGTCAAACTTAATGAGATGAATTCAATTAACGGAGAAAGAAACTAATCTATGCCTATGCTCATAGTCAATGTAAAAAACAAAAAGGATTGTTTTTTCATGCACTTATGTTGATATCGGTTCTGTGATCTTGCACCTCAATTACTCTTGCTGTCAAAGCAGATAATATTGCTTTAGCCCCTGGTACTCTGAGTGCAGTGGGAAAACAGGCAGCCTCAGCATCACATGGGAGCTGATTTAAATATGCAGAATCTCAATCAGACTCCACCCAGACTTACTGAATCAGAGTCTGCATTCTAACAAGGTCCCGGGGCATTTATCTGCACAGTGTAACCCATGAGAAACACTGCTCTAGGCTACTGATCTTCCTGTCTTCAGAAACACTATGAGGATCATTAATCCCCAAGAAGAATTTTACTTTCGGCATAGAGTATATGATATTTGCAAATATTTTGTGATGTTTTTGTTTGTTTTATCTGAAGGTATGGGAATCTGTTGGCAACTTTCCCCATCATGGTGATAATAATAGATAACAATTGTTAAACTTTGTAACTGTCCAAGGAACTCTCCTAAGCATTTTAAGTGTATTTATTCTTTTCATTTTTCCACCTCCCCTGTGAGTTGCATTACCCCATCGCACAGAAGAGGGAACACAGACTTTACATAACTTGCTCAAGATGAAAGCTGTTAAGATCCAGAGTGGTTTCGGAACTAGGCAGTCCAATTCCCTGGCCTGCAACTGTTAAAGTCTCTTAGCCTATCTCTCTGATACCACAAATATACTCTTAACTTTTTTTTTTTTTTGCGGTACGCGGGCCTCTCACTGTTGTGGCCTCTCCCGTTGCGGAGCACAGGCTCCGGACGCGCAGGCTCAGCGGCCATGGCTCACGGGCCCAGCCGCTCCGCGGCATGTGGGATCTTCCCAGACTGGGGCACGAACCCGTGTCCCCTGCATGGGCAGGCGGACTCTCAACCACTGCGCCACCAGGGAAGCCCTACTCTTAACTTTTGATCAGTTTATTTAATATGTTCAGTCTGTTCCGAATGTATATCAGTATATTTAATACGATTTAAGAGGTAGCACAAGATAAAATTTTTTAACTGTATGCTAATCACTCTTTTTAAGCATCCACATTCATTTGCTCATTTAGTTTTCACAGCAACTATGTGAATTTCATTGTTTTGTTTTACAAATGAAGAGTTTTAAAAATTCTTTTTAGAGATGGGGAAAAAAAATAAACCCAAAAAACTCTTAATTCCAGAGGCATATGACTTGCCCAGCATCAGACAAGTTAGATATTAAAAAGTAAAAATTCGGGCCTCCCTGGTGGCGCAGTGGTTAAGAGTCCGCCTGCCGATGCAGGGGATGCGGGTTCGTGCCCCGGTCTGGGAGGATCCCACATGCCGCGGAGCGGCTGGGCCCGTGAGCCATGGCCGCTGAGCCTGCGCGTCCGGAGCCTGTGCTCCGCAACGGGAGAGGCCACAACAGTGAGAGGCCCGCATACCGCAAAAAGAAAAAAAAAAAAAAAAAAAAAAAGTAAAAATTCATGAAGTCATGAATCGCTGTGGAGGTAAATTCAGAGTGATGTTTCTGTTCTAGGATTTTCTACTTGACATTCTCTTGAGCAACTCCATGAAACAACGTTCCCTAATACTGAGGTCGGGCGGGGGGGTAACAACTTCTCAAAAGTAATTTTAATTTTAAAACCCTTGCCTGTCCAACACCCTGTGTCTATCTCCTTAGCTGCAGAGCCTGCCCTAAGGCGAAAGCTATATTGAATGCCAACATGTTGCAGATGGTATAGAATAGAGGTGGCAGGTGAGCAGAAAACATCATCAAATTCTCTAACAGTGCTGTCCACTAGAATTACAATGCAAGCCACACCAGTCATTGTACATTTTCAGATGGCCAGATGGAAAGAAGAAATAAGAAGCGGGTGAAGTTCATTGTAATCATATATTTTATTTAATCTGCCATATAAAAAATGTTATTTTAATATTGTCAATATTAACTTTTATGAAAGAGATACTTTGCATTTTTTATGCTTTGTCATTGGAACTGGCGTATATTTTTAAGTCACAGCACATCTGCTTCTGACTAGTCACCGTTACAATGCTCAGTGACCACCTGTGGCTCCTGGACAAATTGCTGCACTGGACGTCATGGTGCTAAAGACTCTGAGTGACAAAAAACCCAAGTGTGTATGTAAATAAGGAAGGGATAAATCAATAAGTATGTCAAACATCAAAGGAGTAGTCTATAATGTCATCACTACTAACACACAGTACTATTATATTTCCCTGCAAGGTTTGTGCAATTTTATTTTTCATATTTTTCTTCTTTTAAAAAATTGGTGTAAAATTATACGTTTTTATTCTGATTTTTTAATTTCAGAATTTGAACATAATTTTATTCCATCAAAACTTGTGTTAAGAAATGATCTTAATAATTAAATATTCTGTATGGATTTTTTTTTTTTTTTTTTTTTGCGGTACGCGGGCCTCTCACTGTTGTGGGCTCTCCCGTTGCAGAGCACAGGCTCCGGACGCACAGGCTCAGCGGCCATGGCTCACGGGCCTAGCTGCTCCGTGGCATGTGGGATCTTCCCGGACCGGGACACGTCCCCTGCATCGGCAGGCAGACTCTCAACCACTGCGCCACCAGGGAAGCCCCTGTATGGATTTTTGACCAATGTTTAATAGAAAATCTCTGACCATTAGCATCTGGTATAAATTTTCTATATATAAACAACGCCTTGGTGAAGTCCTGCTACAAAAAATTTTGTGCTCGTACCTGAGTAGATGTACACATTTGTAATGACCTCCATGATAGGATCAAATTGTTTTCCATAGAATAATACCAATGGGACCCATCAGAAGTGTTCCTTTACCACTCTGCCCAACCCTACTGAGATTTAGGAAATCTCTTTGCCACTTTAAGAAACGATATATTGTTTTTTACTTCTAGTTTGTTTCTTTAATTACATGTTAGGAGAACGTGTGTGTGTGTGTGTTTAGAGGCCATTAGTACTTCTTCTCATGCATTTCCTGTTTTTCACCTTGGACCAGTTCTTTATATGTTGAAGGGATCGATTAATTTTTTCTTCAGATATGAGCAAATATTTCCTAGTTTGGAGAAAGATATTGAGATGATTTATGGTATTTACAATTATGTACCTATTATCTACCAATATTTGCCAATTGGTCTACCCTTTCACTTTCATATTTACAAAGGATTTTTTCCTCCCCCAAATTAAATATTAATGTCCATTTTCCCCTGATGTTTTATTGTTTTTTCTGTGTTTAATGTCTTAACCCATATAGAATTTATTTTTTGAGAAAGTATGTAAGTGAAATGTAACTTTAATTTTTTTAAATTATCAGCTGATTCCAAGTAGCTTAATATTTGTTAACTTCAGAAGCTTTTAGATGCACAGAATTAGGTATTTAGTCAACTTCAAAAATAATTATTTTATTTTCTTGTGAAGTTTTGAGCTAGGTTTTACATAAAACCTAAATCAGTCCCAAATGATGTGAGAAGTGTGAGGTTTAGAATTAACACAGTATTTCCTGTACCTGGTCAGTGATCCAGCAAGTGGAGAGGCAGGGAGGGAGGGAGGGAGAGCCTAATGAAAAGCACATGCTGTCAATTTTTATTTCTTGTGTGGAAACGTTTCTTCTCTGGACTGGTGCCATGTCTTTTTTTCTTTTCTTTCTTACCCTGGCATGGCTTCCTTCATCCACAGCCAGCCCTGCTGAAATCATTATGTTTGCCTGGAATAAAGAGCCATGGCAGGTGTAAACACGGTAAGTGCCTCCGTAGCCCCCAGGCCTGATGTATCTAGAACCAGAATTAGTTTCCAGAGTCCCTGATGGGACCCAGATATTCTTCCTCAGAACGGTCGCCTCCTCATGTCCCCAGGACACAGCTTCTCCTGACATCTCTCTCTCTTTCTCTCTCTCTCTCTCTCTCTCTCACACACACACACACATGCATACTTACACTTCAAGCCTTCAAAAATCATTGTTCAGAAATATCAGTAGCATTCTCCTGAGTTTTCCTCCTCTCGCTTCCCTGCTACACAGATTTTTCCCATAAGAAGAGCCACAGCCCACTTCTCAGTTCAACACTGTCTTGAACAAAGTGGATCCCGCAGAAATGTTTTGAATTTCTTGGCATTTGGATTTTTCTTTTTTCTTTTCAAAGTTTTTTTCTTTCTATTGTTATAGTCAATTGGTATATTTATTTGGAAATCTGGAGGTGAGCAGGTTTAATGCCTGCTATATAGTTATTAAGAGAGAGACAGTATCATTGGCATGCTAACTGGGTTGGTAATGCGTAACTGTTTAGCATTTGCTTGTGCTACATGCATGCATGTAAGAAAAACAGTACAGAATGTGTTCCAAGCACAAATCTGTCATTATGCCTGCAGGTGTTCTTTCAAAAGCATTGAAAGGGCCAATACATTTGAGTAGCATTGCACTTGCTGTCAGCAATCTCTTCAACCTAGGGAAGAATAGAGTCATGTATGGAATATCGTGCTAGCATACATGGAAAGCATAGACTTTCTCTGTCAGTGGCCATGCATTTTGCACATCTTTTCCATAAAGTGATATAAACCTTCATTTCAAAAGCCAGTTGATGGAGTCCTATCTGATTTTATTGAGACTATAATGATGAAAAAAGCCATTTCTTTCAGTGCCATCTCTGGGGTTATGCTGCACACCTCTCACAATAATTGTATACGTAATCACAAGCCAGTGGCTGTGTGGGATAACTGGCTCCTCCTCATTGCATTTATGGGGAGTCAATCTGAGAATTACTGAGATCGAAAGAAAGCCACAGTGACTGCAAGACTGAGGCCCATACTGATCTAGTAAGAACCGGATGGATCTGTCAGGTCGGGGCAGAATACATCATGCTCCTGGTGGGAGAATTCTTTCCGCAGAAAAGGGAAATAACCCAATGAAACACTTGAGACGAAAGTACACGTACTCAAAAAACAGTCTAATAGAACCCTGAACTTGGAAAAGAAATTGTTTTTTTTTTCCTTTTCCTTATTATTATTATTATTATTGGTAGTTTCTGCTTGGGAAAACATTACTCTGAGGTTCCCTATGTCTTTCTGAGTTTCCTTCAGTCTATCTGGGCATTTATTTTTTTCATCAGTGTATTCACATTTTAAACTATGGTTTAAAAGCCTTTAGTTGAAACAGAAAGAGGCAGATTCATTTGGTATATATGAAGTTGGCAGTAATTGCATTGGAAAACCCCAAAACACACAAACCAGAACCAGCTGTAACCAAACATGTATGGAAAGCAGTACACAGAATTTTCCATGGCCTGTAGCAACGATGTTATACAAACAGTCCCTGAGGTGTCTCAGCAGCGCCATACACAGTGGAAAGAAATTAGATAATGCTAAAGACTTACCAGATGGATATTCAAACAGTACTTTCGTGTAAAATTCCCTCCCTAAATTGAATATTGAAGAAATAGCTACACTGAACTTACAAAATTAACGTCTTTGTTTGCTAGCACTCTTCCCTGACATGAATGTGCAGAGCTGAGAATCTAAGGACAAAGTTTGTGCTGTATCAGTGAACAGAACACATGAAAATAAGCAGTAAGGATAACCCGAAAATAATTGGGCAAAAACTAATTGAAAGTAGATTATGAGAAAATGCACAAAAGAAGAATAATTTTCAGTGCCCTTGATTCCGGATTTGAGGTAACAAAATTCCTTTTTAATAAGAAACAGACTTCTTGTTTCAATCATTGTCTTCTTGCAGAGTGTTGCAACTTTCTAGAACACAGTCATGATGCAGTTCTCCAGATCGAAACACCTAAAATATATGTTCCTTGTTGCACTAAATCCCAAACTTTCTGTTTCATTACTAAGTCCCTTTGTAATCAAACTTCACCTTACCTGGAAAAACATATCCCCCTGCTAACATAGAACTTACTTTTATCAGACTACTCTGTAATTATGCAATGTGCACTGTTATCAGTACATATTCCAAGGCGTTGTTTCCTTAGAAATGCCCTCTTTTTTCCTTCAGGTCAAATTCTCTTTTCCTTCAATAAATTCAAATTCTGGGTTTCAATATGTTCAAATCCAGGCTTAGAGGCCCAGACTATGCCCAGTCTCTTCCATGGCTACTTCAAACCTCTGTGATCTCCTGTCTGAGGTCTCCCACTGTAGGAATAATATGGGTTTCATTAAGTAGTAGGTGACTATTTATTGGCAAGCAAGTCAGAAGGACTACCGTTCATGGGCATTCATACTGGGAAAGAAAATAGGTATTAAATAGATTCAAACAAGTTGAATTGGGAATGCTGAATCATAAATGCTACATTGAAGGACATGATTTCTTAGACAAGTATAGCAAATAAAAAGGATGACCATATATCCACATTTGCTCTGCGTGGTTACAGTTTATACCTGTTGTCCCTCTATGTTATGAACTGTACCCCTTTAACCTCCAAGTTATTTCCATTTGGATGATAAATAATATAACTGTTGGGCTTCCCTGGTGGCGCAGTGGTTGAGAGTCCGCCTGCCGATGCAGGGGACGCGGGTTCACGCCCCGGTCTGGGAAGATCCCACATGCCGCGGAGCGGCTGGGCCCGTGAGCCATGGCTGTTGAGCCTGCGCGTCTGGAGCCTGTGCTCTGCAACGGGAGAGGCCACAACAGTGAGAGGCCCGTGTAACGCAAAAAAAAAAAAAAAAAAAAAATAATAATAATAATAATAATAATAATATAACTGCTTTATTAATCCCTGTTGAGCGCTTATTACATGACTGGTAATATTCTGAATTCTCTATGCATTAACTTCTTTGAACCGTACGACAGCCTTATAAGATAATTAGTAAAATTATTTTTGCTTTCTAAATGAAACAGAAACCCAAGGATTGTATTTCAAATGATCACACAACTATGGAGGTTAAAGCAGCTGTATAGGGCAGCAGCTGGAGAATTTAGGCTAGGTTTTGCTGAATTCTAACAGAATTTTTGAGAATAGAGGTAAAATTAATGTTAAATATTTATGAAGGGAGTTAGAGAGTGCCTAGAGAATTTTCCACAGAGCTAAGCAGATCTAAATATTGAAATAAATGACACACAATGTTTTCTAAACAAAGGCACTATGATACTCTCACAGGAAGACCACAAATACTTCGGAAGACAGGGGTTGAAAGCTGGGGGAGGAGTAGATCCAGCATTAATAAAATGGCTTCTGAGCCTATCAACACCATCTTGCACTGTTCCTCCGTATACTAGAGAGTGTCTTACAGCTCTCCAGCATCCTGCAGGTACTTGAATGTGTTCAGAATAAGGTACAAATGGAACATTAAAAATATAATTACTTTGGAATAATTTGTCTTATGAAAAGAAATGTTAATATCCATACCCTTCTGGGTGACTGTTAACCTAAATGAATCTAGTAGGTATTTGTAAGATATTAGCAGTGGTGGTATTCCTCTAGGATGCAATAATTGGCTCCAGTACTCATGAGATGTGTGCTCATAGGTGCTCAATAAATTCTTTATGGATGACTTTTGCCACTGAGTACATTTACATATGTCCATATCTATGAACGATCTTGCCAAACGTACCTTAGAAAACTGTACAAATTCAATTCAATTTTAATAAGTAGCACATTGAGAATGAAATCATTTGTTCAAACAACAGTGGGGTCCCAAGACCATGACTATTTTATCCAAGTTTGTTCTTATCCTTGGGGCCTGTAATTTTCCAGGTCACAATCCTTCCTCTATTTACATCAAACTCTTAATCTTTGATAATGAGTACGTTCAAAGTTTATTTTATGTATCACCTTTGTGTCTCTCAGAAAGTTATGTTTTCTCTCTAGAATGGTCTGTAATTTGTTGGCTGCCAGCTTTGCTTCATGCCTTAGGAATAAGTTCCATGTCTCTTTTCTTGATGCTGCAAATCTTATCCATCTTGCCTCAGTACTCTATGTCTATCTCTTGTTCTGCAACCTAATAAATCGGTGTTCTACTTCTAGGTTTAAAATGGAAGTAGAGTTCACAATTTGGGGCAGTAATTTCTTGAAGAAGAAAAAAATATGGATTTCCTAACAAGAAGGACATAAATGCCATTGTATATATAATAATATAAGCATTAAACGTGTTTGCAAGAATTCAGTAACACCTATAACAATGTCATCTTAATTAACAATTACTTTCTCTTCTGTGACTCATAGTAGTAGTAGTAAATGAGTGTTTATATATGTCAACTCAAGCATTCAATTTAATGACACGACATACTGTTAAGTACCATTACGCTTATTTTTTTAATACATAAGCTAACAATAATATGCTTGCTCCTTCATCTCTAGATCAGGAAAACACTTCCTACTTCTTCAGTTCTTCAGCGTGAAGATGTACACACTTTTTTGTACTAAACATTATTGCCAAGCCAACGTCCAGTACCTCAACTCTCCTTCGGATGGCATGTCTCATTCAGGGAGTACATATATTTCAGAGGAAGTGGGCCCCACTTCAGCCCTAGAGGTTTGTCTTGGTTGGTCCAAATCATTGTGGGTGATCTTATATCCCTGGCCAACACAGTTTAGCTTGATTATATCAACATAGCCATTAGGATTTTTGTTTTATGCTAAGGAAGGAGATACATTTGAGATAATTCAAGATATCCTAACTGATATGCTTGCATTATCCTTACTTTACTAATTACTTACAAATAGAATATTACAATTTAGATATCTGAGATATTTATAGATAGATAGATAGAGATCTGAGATATATAATCTATCTATCCATATGTATATCTGAGATATACATATATATATCTCCATCCCCAAAATGGTAACAAGATTTTCCCTTAAAACCTACTGCTAAAGGAAATCAAAGCCCATTGTCCTTGCAGAAAGTTTTATACCTCATGGTAGCTACTATGGCTATAAATCTTTTTTCAAAAACACAGTTAACTAATATAGGACTTTCTGTCTTGGGGAACCTTCTCGACCATGGCACAAGAAGATGGGGCCCACACAGAAATCAGGAGTCTAACTAAGGTACCTAAGCTAAGTCTACCTAAGTTAAGCAGGCAGAAATCTGAGGTCAGGACTGTGGGGAGGGCCATGGAATTTGTGGAGTATGGTACCAAAGAAAATGGAGAAGTGGGGAGCAGGGCAGTCTACGTGGAGGTACCCTTTGGGTCTTTGGCTGAGGACTAGATTAGTTTGCAAAGAGAAATCAGAGGCTTCAGGTCTGGAAATTGAGAGTCGTCAGGATTGGGAACATCTTTAATAGCAAATAACTTAATGTGAATTAATTGATACAAATGGAACACTTAGTAAGCATCTAAAAGGGGTTATGCATGGTTTCATAAGAGGGAGAAGTAGCCAAAATGGGAACACAGGAAAATACCCAAGATGCAAGCTTCATAATTTTTCCCAGAGCTAATCATGAATAAGAGTATGATTAAACCTAGTGCCATTAGAATTTTATTGAAACAACTAAACCCTTTCCCCTTCAATCCTTAAAACTACTGTATTATGCAATGACAGTGTCTTAAAATGAAAAAAGATCAATCCCACAAATTTTTAAAAAAATCAATTATCCAATGGGAAAGAGATGGATTACCATTGATTGCATCCTGCCTGAGTTAGAGATGATGGATGACTGCAGTCATGGCATTGATCTCTGGGAGCCAGCTTAACACGGGTCTTGCATGGCTTATTATGGGGCCACCCACTCAGAGAATGCATACACACACAACAAATTGCACATTTTACATTCTATCAGGGTCTTCCAGCTATTCTTTTGTTCATATAACTTTGATGATGTCCCTAAATTCAAGCAATGCTACCCACCTTAAACATTTTGTTCAGATACAATGACTATAAAGAACAGAGAAGTGCAGTAACAGAAGGAGAGGGCGGCCGTATAAATGATCTTCTGACAGTCACTGTGGTTTGTTCCTAAGTGAAGATCCTGAGAGCTCATCTTGTAACTCATACAAATCCTTCACATTTTCAAATAACCAGGAAACGGGTGAAATATTAGAGCTTTATTCCAACCTGCAGCATTTTGTAATGATAAATATGTCCAGTTCAGTTTCAATTTATACACTCCATGAAATACTATGTATATAAATTTTGGGGGGGATCAATAGTGACTTGTTAGTTAAGTGGAATGCATTGTGACTTCAGGACTATTTTTATTTAAATTTATTTAAATTGTACATTCTTTCTTGAAAGCCATCTCAACTTCAGCCTCATCTACTGTTCAAGGTGAAGTTCCATGTGCCGAGGGCAAGAATCACATGAACACAGGACTGGTAACAAGAGACATTTCAGATTCTACAATACATGTACTGTTCCTCCAATTGTTTACCAAATGCAGCAGTTAAGCTCCACTGCCCCCTCCTTGACTCACTGACTTACTGGCTGATGAACAAAACTGCCAACTGCACATTAACAGGGGTGCCTGTTGGAACTGTGTTAACCATTGTGTTGCCAATTAAACAGGAAAAATGCTAACTTATCCTCATAACCGTAATATGTGTGCTACTCTTTACACAAAATAAACAGGAAAAAATGTTAATGAGTAAGAAAAGCAAAAGAAGTAGGAAATATATCTTTGTCTCTGTTGTACACTAACCTGTCAATTTGACTGCTTAGCCAATATCAACTTTTAAAAAAATTTTATCTGATGTTTTTGGTAGATGTTGGTAAACTCCATAGATAAAAGGAGGGCAGTACCTTATTAAAGAAAGGAGCTCTTATTATAAATTTTACAAATGTAGTAACGTTTATTAGTAAACAGGTACAGAAGAGTCATATAAACTGGTCTGTACTTTGGAGAAGCCTTTGCCCTTGGTGCATGGGACTTCACCTTGAGGGAATGGCTATTCCTTAGACACAACACTAACAGCTAAGAATAACTAATAACTGACTGGCATAGATTAGTGTTAATTAGCAATATGTTTAATATATATATTTAATATATTCTGATAGTTACATATATAAAATAACACTCGATTATTCTAACATAAATAACCAGATAGACACAATAGTTCCAAGTTGAAATTTTTCATGCAGGGGCATAGTTTGACAACATAGCCGGGAGTTACCATCTAACTTGTGAGAAGCCTACTAAAATGAAAATAAATAGAATAAACTTCCTTAAGACTTCATGTTTTCTCTGTGTGACATATCACTGTTTCCCGAGACTTAACAAAATTAACCCTGAACTACAACATGGGGAAATAGAATGAAGAACACAATTCTAGTGTCAGCCATTATTTGGAACTGGGGCCTGAAACTAGATGAATTAGATATTATTATTATCATAATTTTATTATTCACATGTGACTTTTTATATCTGAATTGGTCATGCTAGGCCCAATATTATACAGAAAAGTACAGAAAATTGAGAAAATACTTGCTGAGTTATCAAATCAGTGTAAGATGATATGCCAGATCTTTGGCAATTAGAGGGCAGGCTAATATCAATAGATCATTAATGTAACTCATTTTTATAGAAAAATAGTTTTGTAAAATGAAACATCCAAGGAAGAAGATCTGTGCTATGGGAAGGAGGACGGGGAGTAAACAAACATTCATTGAATGCCTATGTTTCAGACAGTCTAGTGTGACCACATATAATCTTCTTTATTATTTAGACTATCTCTGTGAGGTATGGTATATTATTCTCATGTTTATGGATGATGATACACTGTGACTTATGCTAGATAGACCTACTTACATGTACCAAGCAATTATACTGTAAAATTAAATTCTAAAACTTTTGACAGGTGGGGTGTGAAACATCTGGATTTCTCCCTTAAAATATGTTTTTAGTGACTTTCCATCATGTAAATGCAGTTGTACTCTAACTCTGAAATGTAATATTACCAAATTGCCAGTTCTTTTCTGGGTGGTTCTGTGGTACTTTTCTTTTCTGGGCACTATCTGGTCATTTTGTCCTGTTTATATTATTTTTGTATCCTTGAAGAATGTAAAGATGGTGCTTTCATGAAAATGAATATTGCTGTTTCTTTGACCTAGGATGGTCGACTATAATGTTGTCATTATACCTATGTCTAAAACTCTCATTCATCTGGGCACTGAGTACTTTTTGGAATCCATAAAAAAGTATAACACCTGCCTTCAAGGAGCTTATCTTTGCCTGGAAATTAAGCCAACTTTTTTCTTAGTGAGGAACAACTCTAAATATTGCAGCATTGAAATTGATGGGTCTTATCTTAGAAGGCATTTTTGTTTTTGTTTTTGCACTTTACTCATAAGACCACCTGAAAACCAAGAGAGTTTATACATAAGTTATATTTTATTTTATTATTTTTTGTTTGTTTGTTTTTGCGGTACATGGGCCTCTCACTGCTGTGGCCTCTCCCATTGCAGAGCACAGGCTCCTGACGCGCAGGCTCAGCAGCCATGGCCCACGGGCCCAGCCGCTCCTCGGCATGTGGGATCTTCCCGCACCGGGGCACGAACCCGTGTCCCCTGCATCGGCAGGCGGACTCTCAACCACTGCGCCACTAGGGAAGCCCCATAAGTTATATTTTAATTGACACACACCACCAAAAGCTTGTTAATAGTTCAGAAGATTAGTGAGTGTTGATGTTTACCAACAAACAATATCCTTTGTAATGGGTTTATGGAGAGAAATAAAGAGCTGCGGCCTCACTGCTCTGACCTGCTCCTCCGTTTTACAATATTGATACTTGTTCTGTAGCCACTTATAACCCTCTGTTGTGGCTAATTGGAAGTTCTTGATCCGACTACTAGCTTCTTCCTGTGATAAATATTTAATCACAGAGGGGGAAGTTCCTTTTTTGAGAACATACATTGGTCTGCAACTCTTGAAAACAGAACAAAGGGCACTGTTACCTGGAAGGCACCTTCCTTCACTCCCTGGTCCAGGGTTGAGAAAGGTCCACCTAATTACCTCTGTGGAGAAACAGCAGTCTCCTTCTCACTTACTGTCTGACATTTAGACATTTCTCCCCTCACCTCTTCCCATTGGTGTGAAAAGGAACTGAATACAAAACGAAAGTCCACTTTGCTAGCACGTTTCCTCTCCATCACAAAGTTATGCCATGGATATGTGGTATGTCACTCTAACTGTGTCATTTTTCTCTCCAATTAAAAATAATGGATGCTTTTGGCCTGTCAGCCTGCACAGTATTCCTGTAGGGAGAAAATTAGTTGGTATCTCCACAGAGCCATTGTCCACTAATTTGAAGTTCAAGGTCTGACTGCGATCCATCTCCATGTCCCCCCACGTATCAGAATGTCACTGAGAATCCACACTTCCCGTGGGAAGACTCTGACAGTCATGATTACACCTGAACCCATTTTTCCTGGAACAATTTTCATGCAAACTGGGAGTGAGAAAAGATGATCACATCTTTCAATTACTCAACTATATTTCCTGGAAGAAAGTCTTCTGAATTTGTCAGTAGCTGCTTCATCACAGGGATGTTAATATATTTTATTGGCCAATTTTCTGTGACAAATGCATTTGAGAACACACCCAAAAAAAGAGGCTCTTAATATATCAGGTATTAGAAGAGAACAAAGGATATACAGCCATCATTGGTCAAAGGAAGCTTTGTGTGTGTGTGTGTGTGTGTGTGTGTGTGTGTGTGTGTGTGTGTTCTCTTTATATTTCGATTCTCCAATACCTAGAAGAATATACAAGTTTTCAGTTTGCCCACCTTGGGACAGTTGGGCTGCCAATTGCTAGTAGAATAAAGGCTGACAATCTGAATGTTGGAAACAAATTATTGAAGAGGTGCAAAAACATTTAATTAAATCTTGTAAGCCAGAAATAAATTTTAATAGTTAAAAGCATTTCATTCCTCTTCAATTACACCTATTCAGCCTTCAGGGTCTTCTCTTTGAAAGACAGTGCAGTTGCCAAGAGAGACAACTTTCCTTGAAGGGAATTGTGTTCTGGGTTATAATTGGGAGCCTGTATTAGCTACTGTTTGAAAACTACCATTCTATCCCCATCTCTAAAGACTGAAAAATATACATAAAAGGAATATAAAAGGAAGAAAAAATTATAATCAAAAACATTAAAGGGACAGAACTTAAATTATTTCATGACATATTCATTAACCCCAAACTTAGAAGTATTCTACTAACTAGAACACAGCTAAGAGGGCATTCTGAAGAGGAAGAAGCTGTGTATGCTTAGCTACATTTTCTGTGATTTCTTATTTTCATACTGTGCAATATTTTCTCATTATAGTTCTTCA